>NC_090443.1:205239069-205544194 GCF_031143425.1 Pleurodeles waltl
CTCTGCCAAGCTCCAGAGGACTGCCTTGCACCCAAAAGGATCAAGAACTCATGTGGGCAGCAGCACTGTCCAAGATGAAACAACACCCAAGGACTCCAGCACCACTCCAAATGCGTGAGTTCTGACCCCACTCTGCACCCGATGCCCACAGCCCATGTCCAGGTGGCCCAATCAGCTAGAGAGGATCCCCAGGCAATTGCCAGCAAGTGCCCACCCTGGATTGACCTCTCCACCCCTCTACGACGCCGCCTTCAGAGGGAATACAGAGGACCCCGCTGACCGCGAAAGCTCCGGACAAAGATATCCAATGATGCAGCTACGCAGCAGGCAGCCCTCCTCCCTGTCGAGCCTGTGGTTTGCCCGAGACGACCCCCTGGACCTCATCTGCAGTATCTGAGTGACACCAGGGGTCCCCTTATAGAGAATCATTGGAAACCCGAGGCCTTGTTTGCACTCTGCACCCGGCCGCCCCAGCACCACTGAGGGTGTATGTTTGGTGCCTTCTTGTGGCCTCCCCAGTGCTCCTCTAAACTCCCCAGGGTTGCCCTCTGAAGACATGGGTACTTATCCGCTTGCAGATCTGAAACTGAGTGCCCCCAGTCTCCATAGGAGCCTATGTTAGTTTTGCCTCATCTTTGACCTCTGCACCCGGCTTGACCCATGTTGTTGGTGGTGGGTGTTTGTGGTTAACTGGAACCCCAACCTGTGGACTTCCTAACCCCAGGAGACTGGAACTGTAAGTCGAATACTTACCTGTAAATCATACTAACTTTTTTTCTCCCCAGGAACTGTTGCTGAAAATTGCACTGTCAGCCTTTAAAACAGATAATTGCCAATATTTCAAAAACTGTATAACTTATAAATTTCAAACAAAGTGCTATTGATATATGTGTGAAATAAGAAACTATTGAAGTACTTACCTGCAACTTGAATCTTGTGGTTCTAAAAATAAATTAAGAAACTATATTTTTGCTACATAGAAACCATTAGTGTGGAGTTAAGTCATTGAGTGTGTGCGTCTTCTATTGTCTGTGTGTGTACAACAAAAGCTTTGCACTACCCTCTGATAAACCTAACTGCTGGACCACACTACCACAAAAGAGAGCATGAGTATTATCTACTTTAGCCTCTGTTAAGCCTCTGGGGAACCCCTTGACTCTGTGCACGCTGTATCTCATTTTGATATAGCATATATAGAGCAAGCTTCCTACAGAGTACCAGCAAATTTGTCATTTGTACATCACCAAGTAAACTGCTGATATATTTTGAAATATCGGTATAGTTAGTTTTTAGACATTTATATTTTGTTGTGTTTTAGAAAAAAAAACATTGAACGCACAGCAAATGTGACAAGAAAAAAACCAAAATTTACACGCATCATTATTACCCATTGCTGGCACTGAGTACCTTCCCCGCACCTCACCCCCCAACACACCTCTACTTCCAGCACCTATGAAAAAAGATAGACCCAGACTAAACCAGACTAAACCAGACACAGAGCTTTACAGGTGTAGCCAACAGACTTCTGAAGGATTCAGATTCTGTTCTCATTTTAAAGATATTGCACTTTGATTCCATTAACAGTAAAGTAGCGTACATATCGTTCCATTTCTTATTCCGGTCAAAATACTTAGATGAATAACACAAGAACTATTTTTTAAGTTTTGCAGGATAACTTCTAAGCACAGTCTTGGGAATGATGCATCATTTTTACTCTTTCACCTCAATTTTAGGAGGGCCTAGAACCTCCTCGCGCCACATTAGCATATTCTTTTACGCTAATGTGGCCCAACGAGGTGAAAATCGCTGCGCCATATTTACAAAGTGGTGCAATGCATGCATTTCACCACTTTGTAACCCCTTGCACCACAATATGCCTGTGTCAGGCAAAATGTATGCGGGGGGGCACAAAAATGGTGCTGTGGAATCTAAGAGATTCCACTGCATAATTTTTTGTGGTTACTTTTAACGCTTGCTAAGCGCAGGCATTAAAAGGGGCCACACCACTGGTTTCAATGGGACCCTATGTACTGTGCAGGATTAAGGCCAAACTTTTGGCACTAATCCTACACAGTACATCAATAGCGTCCAAAATTTTGCTGCTATTGCCTCTACCCTACGCCGTGGTGCACCGTTATTAAATACGGCGCACACATGGTGGCGGTAGGGGGTGCTATGGGGCGCAAGAAAAGTGTTGCTGCACTTTTCTTAAATCAGTCCCTATGTTTGTAGATTGTAAATCCATTCTAAAGTTCCAAAAATCACCTTAAAAACAAGATGACCATAAATATATCCACCATAAATGTATCCCTTTGAAACAGTTCTGCCCAGAGTTCTCCAAGTAGCAGTCACTCGTGGCATGAGAGATATGGTATGGTGATGGACAGTGAGGAACCTACTGCAATGAAGATGCCCCAATTATATGTGGCACAGAAGGTACATATGAATTTGTGGTGGGGTTTCTGCGTCCATACCAAAATCAGTCCCTCATATTTACAGACTCTGTTTGAAAAAAAAAATTAAAGGGTTTTCTTTAGCTCTGTATCTTCAGCATAAATGGATACCTTGAAATAGATGTGTACTGGAAAGAGGCGGTCAAGAGCAGTCTTTTGTCCTTTGACAGTTTCCACCCCTGGCTGCTATAAGAAAATGCACCCTTTGGCTACTTCTTGCGATTACATCACAATTGTAACTCCATCTCTGACTTGACATAAAAGCTTTACAACCACAACTACCTGTAGCGTTGTCCTTAGCCTGGGTACCCACCAATGACTACGCAACATACAGAGCTGTAATCACACGTCTTTAATATTGTGCGTGTATCTGTGAAGAACCAACATTCTAAACCAAGCTTTCATTACATTCTATTCTAGGGATTATGTCACACCGATATGGATTCCGTGGGAGTCAGAAAGGTTCCGTTCTAAATCATGCAAGAAAATACAGTTCCTCCTCTGTTGAAATGAAAAATATTTTTTTTATAAAATCATTAGACATACATATTTATAGAAACATTAAGAACTATGGGCCAGATGTAGCAAAATTTTGAGAGTTGCAAATGGCCCAAATCGCAATTTTCGACCCCGCAAAATCAGAAATGGGATGCAAAAATCCAATTTACACAGTGCAAATTGCGATGCGAGCCATTACCAACTCGCATAAATTGCGACCCCATTGTGCGACCCGCAAATAGGAAGACGCAATTTGCGAGTCGCAAACCATATGAAAAAGCCAGTCTCAAATTGCGGCTAGTCGCAAAAAGCCCATTTTGCACACCCAAATTACCACTAAGTCAGAGCAGGTGGTAACCATAACCAAAGTATAAAAGGAGACCCAGAAGGCATCTGGGTTACTCAAAATAGCTGAAATATATGTGATAGCAAGGAGGAGGAGAGTCCACGCCGCTCAGCAGAGGAGGAGGAGGAGCCAGAGATAGGAGAGGATATATAGAACCAGGCAGACACTTTTCCAACAAACTGAGGAGGAGATTTATGACAAATACAGACTAAGTAGTGCAGCAAAATTAGAATTAATTGATCTACTCAATCCGCAGCTTCAACGACAGACTGTGCGCGGCAGCGCCATCCCCACACATGTGCAAGTGCTATGCTCACTGCACCATTTGGCCTCGGGTAGCTATCAGGGGGTCATTGCTGTGGCAGGTGGGGTATCCCAAAGTGCACTCTCCCGGTTCTTCAGATGTTTCCTAGATGCCATACTCACAAACATGTCCAGATACATATACCTACCCAGGAATGAGGCAGAAATTAACAGCACCAAATTGGAATTCTACAGAATTGCCAACTTCCCACATGTAATAGGGTGTGTGGACGGGACACATATACAAATATGCCCTCCTGCAAATCTAGAATATCTGTTCCGCAATCAGAAGTGTACACACTCACTGAACATCCAGGTGGTATGTGCCGCCCATTATGTCATCACTGACATGGTAGCCAAATTTCCAGGGTGTACACATGACTCGTACATTTTCAGGCACAGTGGGATAAACCAACGCCTAGAACGTGGGGAGTTTGGAGACAGATATCTCTTAGGTATTGCTGAAGACACCCTGAAGCCATACACACAGGTTACTGTAGAAACCATCCATGCCCTGCTAACATTGTTAATTTTTGCTAAACAGGTGACAGTGCATATGCGCTACGACCATGGATACTTACCCCGTACCTAACACCCAGCAATGAGAATGAGAGGCGATATAACAGTGCACATAGGCAGACCAGAAATGTCATAGAGAGGACCTTTGGACTGTTAAAGGCAAGATTCCGATGCCTCCACAGAAGTGGAGGTGCGCTCCAGTATGCCCCAATAACAGCATTCTGGATCATTGGCGCATGCGCAGTACTGCACAACATTGCCACCAGACGTGGGCTACATCTCACCCCTGAAGACCCAGATTCGGAGGATGACGAGCAAGAGCTACCACATCGCCAGCCTGGGGATAGAAGCATTGCAAATCAAGGCAGACAGAGACGGGACCACATTGCAAACCAATACTTTGGAAGGTACGTTGCAACTGTCACCACACTCACTAATGTCACACACAAAGAGCCCAGTTGTGAAGTGGATCAAACAAAACATCTTAATAAGTGAACCTAATGACTAAAGAACAGAACTGTCGGTAAGGGGCTGCACATGTTCACCCTTAATGAGGACACATTAACTGCATGTGCCTCATGAGTCCTGCAGTGTTTGTGCCTAACTCCTCCTCCTGGTACGCCCAGCATGGCTCGTGCCAGGTGGGTCAGCAGACCCCTGACGTGCACTGCCACTCCGCAGTACACGTGTGTCTGTGGCATATGCACTGCTGATAGTGGACCCCTCCTCACTGTCCTGAGGGGTCTCAGCCGTGCCCCTTGCCACCTGCCTGGCCTCCAACATGTCCACAGGGTGGCTAATGCGGCCCAGTTCCCGCGCCACATCCCCTGCAAAGTGGCCCAGGTCCACCTGCAGGCTCACGGTCCGTCGTGACAGGCCTGTGGTGTTCACTGCAAGATGGACAATGGACGCTGCCATGTGGTCTAATCTTTGCACTAGTTGGCGCTCACGGCGCCTTGCACTTTGTCTCTCAGCCACCAGTTCCGTCACCAGTTGGCTTATTGATAGTGTTAGGTCACTGACATTGTCTTTCAGTCTTGAGAACTGTGTGTTCACTTCTGCCAGGCCATGAGTGAAATTGTGTTCCATCCTCTGCATTGCCCCAGAAATAATCCTTAATTGCCTTGTTTGCAGGCACTGACCAGATAGGAGGGATGCCTCAACTGCAGACATGGATGCCTCCCCTATATCCTCCTGGGCCACTGCCTGGACCTGGACTCTGCGTCTGCGACGCAGTGGTGCTTCTGCCTCTTGCTGTCTCACAGTGTGGCTGGGATCAGGTGTCGTGTCTCTTTCCTCCATGTCCACTTCTTCATCTGGAGGGAACTGTGGTGGTGTTGTGCTGGGCCCTGTATTGGCTGCTGCAGCCTCCTGCCCTGCCTGTGGCCTGCTGTCTTCACCCTGGATGGTGTGGCTGGTGGGGGTGTCTTGTGGGAGACCTTTGGGACATAGGGAACACACTGTCAGTCTCTAACATCTGTTGTATGCCTCCTAATAAACATTTGCC
Organism: Pleurodeles waltl; assembly: GCF_031143425.1. Lineage (NCBI taxonomy): Eukaryota > Metazoa > Chordata > Amphibia > Caudata > Salamandridae > Pleurodeles > Pleurodeles waltl. Next base: position 205,244,696 of record NC_090443.1, read on the forward strand.
TATATGCTGCCTACTGTACTACATTGCCCATAATGCACCATTCTGGTGGTTGCTAGTCTGGAATGGAGCTAGTCTGGTTGTGCATGCTGCTGTGTACTGGGTGAGTGCGGGTATAGCATTTATAGGTGTACATGCATGTTTCATGGTACTCACTTTTGGATGTCCCTTGCGCTGACGTGTCCAATGCTCCCATTATTGACACTGTCTCAGGCTCCAGGGTCTGCTCCACCAATTCCTCCATGGCTGTGGGTGGTGGGATGGTGGATGGGCCTCCTCCTGTGCCCCTCATCTCCCTGAGGCGCTCTGCCAACTTCTCCTTTGTCCTGGAGCGCAGGTCATACCACTGTTTTTTAATTTCTTCAATACTTCTGTGGCTCACCCCTATGGCATTGATCCTCTCCTGGATTTCCTGCCAGATCCTCCTCTTTTCAGTATCTGGGACACTCAGGGATGCCTTTCCAAAAAGATGGTCATGGAGCTGGCAGCATTCCTTTGTCAGCACCTCAAGTTCCTTCTCAGAGAATTTTAATTTCCTCTTCCTTCCTGCACTGCCTCTGTCTTCCATGGTTGCAGCTATTCCTCCAGGTAGTTGCTCAGCAGTTTGAAAAGGGTGTGGTCCTCCCTCCTCCCAGGTGTATTTGATGACTTCCTGGCTCTGATGTCATCAGCAAGAGCCAGGAAGTGTTTTTCCAACTGTTTTGCTGCACCTGCATGCAATTTGCGGCACAGTCGCAATTTGCGACACCCGACTCGCAGATTGCGAGCTCGTTTTTAGCGAGGTCGCAAAAAGCAACCTCGCTAACAGCGGACTCGCAATCTGCGGTGCAACATCATTTGTGAGTCGCAAATTGATGTCACATTTTTTTGTTCAATCCCATTTTGCGAGTCAGAAAATTGCGAGTCGCAATGACTCACAATTTCCGACTCACAAATTTTTACCTTCCTACATCTGGCCCTATATCTCTTCAATCAATCTTCTTGAGCTTTGATCATCTGACCCGATCTGGTTGCTGAAAGCTGTAAACGGTTATCTTCAGTGACAGATATTTCTAAAGATGGTTAAGAAGCAGCAACAGTCACTGAGTCTTCAGAGTCAGTTTTTATTTCACCATTTCAAGTTGAAGACCGATGAAACACAGCCCTGAAGTGAAAAGAGTCTCTGGTGATAGACTTCCCATGGCATTAGGCAGTCACCATGTATCTGAGCGAACAACAAATCTTTTTTTAACAAGATGTCTTTTGCATGCCCCCTCTTGTCTGCTGTTGGGGGAAAATCTGTTAACTTAAACAAAGACACAATTTGACAAAGTAATATGGGTTTAATCGATTATACCAGCTGAGGAAGATCAGTCATCTCCTTGGAGAAGAAACGCTGATGTTCAAGGTGCCACTAACATGCAGTGATAGTTCAGCCGAAAAACCACAAAGGGAAAGGTTACAAATTCATCATTTACGAAAGCAATGTTCAAACAGGATATACAAAATAACATTAGTAGGCGTAGTTTTTTGTCGGAAGCATAAGCACATGTATGTGGACCCAGCCTTACATGATTAGTAGAAACCCCCTGTGTGGTTTTAGCTTCTAAGAATTTAAGCGGTACCAAAGATGTATTTATCTAGCTACACAGTGCAAGGTCAGGCCTTGCTACATGCTGATTGACCCAAGCCACCTGGCTTTTGTATGTGGTGTACTTAGCTAAGTTTATCTGTTTTGTCTTGAGTGTGCTTGCAGTTTCTGCAGAAGCAAGTGACCACGCTATCTGACATTAAGGTGTTATCTCTGCAGAAGCATGTACATTTCATCAGTATGTCTTAAAGCAGTATACGCACCTGATGTGTGTTCCTCCATGTGTATCAAAGCAAGTTGCGGAGGGAACCGTGAGGGCCTGTACAGAAAAAGCAGGCCCTAAAGTGATTGGTGAATCTTGGTTCATCTCTTCTAGAAGATGGAAAATGTGGTCAACTCTTTTGTGACATCTGCACCAACCACCACTGTTGTGTCAGTTTGCTGAAACTTAAGGGAAATGTGACTTATTTTCGTGCAGCAGCTCAGTCAGCTAACCACAAGGTGTTTCTTGAAACTGAAGAGTGCTATGTGACCTACGTGTAAACCACTGATCTCTTCTGAACCCAGTGTGTTCTATTTCATCATGTATATTTGTTCCCATGTTAGGCCTGTCACCAATTACATAGGTTAAAAACTAACTCTAACATGAAATGTTCGCATGGGGGTCTGGTGTCTTGGATTTGTGAGGGTCTCTGCATGATGCATCCCATTTTTCCATGCATCACTGCATAACCTTTCATTTTCTGCTTGTTAACCAAGTCCCTTGTAGGAACCATGTTTTCACTTTCAGCTCTCAGTGGTCCACTGAGATAACTTGATTGTCATTGCTCTCCCGAACATCAAAGACACAGGACTTTCACCTGTGGTCGACTGGGGTGCTGAACGATAAGCTAGTACAGTAGAATTCACTACTGTTTTAAAATTAAGCTTCTCAAGAGTTGCCCGCTGCACTGCTTTTAGTGTACTCATAAAACACTCAACAAGTACATTGACCTGTGGTCATTTCAACAAGTAGATTGGCCTGTGGCCATAAAGGTGTGACATTTAGATGATTTATGTTCAGATGCTCCAGATAATCTTTAAATTCTTTACTGTTGAATGGTGGATCATTGTCAGACTTTACAATGGCTGGTATGCCCCATGTCCCAAAGATGCCAAGTTTTTTAGATCACTCTTTCATGAGTAATGGAGGCGAGATCTTTAAACACAGGAAAACGACGTGAGTATTCATCTACAATCACCATTAAATGATATACATTATCAAGTGGACCAAATAAACTGATGGCTATTCCCTCCCAGGCATGTTTAGGGAGCTCTCACATGTTCAGAGTATGTTGGGTAACCACGGTTGACATGCAATTGCATATGTGACAGGCCTTGAGCTCCTTTTTAACTCTTTCATCTAAGTATGTAAACCAAACTCACTCTCGGAGAACTCTCTTTGTGGCCACAATACCACAATGTTCTTTGTGAGCCACCTCAATCATTTTCTGTAGGTGATTCTCCAGAGTCAGGAACCTTGACCCTCGTAAAATAATTCCTTCCTGAGTTATGGACAATTCATATTTGACATCCTTATTGAGAGATCAAATGTGTTTGTTCCACGACTAATGTGTAATTATGTCTTTTAACTTCAGCAGGTCACTATCATGACTTGTGGCAGTGACAATCTGGGCTAACGATACAACAGCTGGTGTACTTGACTTGGCAGCAAAAATTGTATGTAGGCCTCAGCCATCTTGTATGGAGTAGCCTGACCTTCTCTAGGCACTCTTGAAAAAAAGTCAACAGGATTCTGATCCTTTCCTTAATGATGTACAATTGTATAATAATAGTCTCGTAATCGTAGTCCCCATAGTTCAATGCGAGGACGCTTCTTGGCTTTTGGATTGCCAAGGATGGTCAGCAAAGCTTGATCATCAGTCACCAGCATAATCGGCTTTCCACACAGGAATACATGGAAATGTTCAAAAAGCCCATACCACAGCCAAATTTTCTTTCTAAGGCTGTGAGTAAGCATGTTCTGTTTGAGACAAACTTGTACTAGCATACGCCACAATATGCTGTTGAGCATTTGGGCATCCACTATGCTGTGCATGGATAGCACCTATCCTGACCTGGCTAGCGTCAACCACAACCTCTGTATGAAGCTATGGATTAAAGTACACCATTTTCGTAGTGTTTTTAATGGTGTGTTTGATTCTGTTGAGACTTTTCTCACATTCTTATGACCATTGAAAATAAACATTTTTCTTTGTCATCTTTCGTAATGGAGCACTAAGGGTGTCAAAGTCTTGTATGTATCTGGAACAGTAACTGGCCATGCCAAGAAAAGAATGCACCATTGAAACACATTTTGGGGATTAGCATTTTACAACGCTTGTACTTTTGCAGTATCAGATGCCATACCCCCATCAGAAAATATATGGCCGAAGAATTTAAGGTTTGCCTTGTTGAACTCACACTTGTCAGAATTTAAAGTCAATTATATATATCAATGAGTAAACAACATACTTGTGTGAGGGCTCTATCATACTCCTTGACACACCAAAACTAAGGGCATGATTTAGCCCTTGGCGGACACCATCACAAAGGTGATTGATGGGTATCCCGTCCGTTGAAATCTAAATCCCATTCTGTCCTATGGGATTTAGATTTCGGCGGACAGGATATCAGTCACTGTTGTGACAGAGTAACCTGTTCACCGAGTTCTAAATCAGGCCATAAGTCTTTTATATCTAAACCTGTTCACTGAGTTCTAAATCAGGCCATACGTCTTTTATACCTCAAAACAAACCAACATGTGTTGAAAAGTTCGTAATGTGCCTGCAGTTTTCTTCAAGTTCCAAATGATGATAATCTTTATTCAAATCAAGTAAAGAGAAAAGACCTTGGAACTATTCAATTGCATTATCATGTCAGCAATGTGCGGCCCTAGATGTTGTTCTCTTTTGATTGCTTTGTTTGCCTGACATGTCAACGCATATTTGCACAGATCCTTCATTGTCCTTTTTGGGCACTATTACTACGAGAGAAACCCATGGTGTTGGACCAGTGAAACGCTCAATAATATAATGATTAAGTGACAATTCAAGTTCTTTTTTCAACAACTTCTTGCAAATGAAAAGCAATTTGTCTATGTCTCTGATCCACAGGATGGACATCCTCAATAATATGCAGCTTTACTTTCTTAGTCTTTTATTCTCCTAAACATAAAACAACAAAGGGAGTTAACTTGCTATTTTATGATGAGCATTCATGTTGTAATTCACAGAAATCAGTCCCATGACAGCAGCCACGTTGAAACTGAGCAAACAGGCACTGACCGCTAAACCTTGAAGCACATGGACCAGATCTTGTACCTTAGTTTTCTTATGTTTCACTGTTGCTACAAATTAGTTTTTTTTATTCATAGACATTGATGCAGCCCAAGTATAAACTTGGGATTTCAATGGCAGAAGCTGCGGTAATGGAGACAGTTAATTATATTTCTCTTCAGGCATTACATTTATCAATGCACCACTGTCGATAATGACAGGTATTGCACATACATTTATTTTAATGTAATCTATGGACATTGTTTGTATGATTTTGATGCTTTAGCATGTCGACTTTTCTTTGACTGACATTTCTCTTCACAGGCAACCAGCCCAACAGGTGACCGTTTTTCATCGACATGGCACAGTCACTTTCTTCCCTTCCACTTATTACTGAGGCAGAATAACTGTTTGACGATGACTTAGATGATGATTGACTTTGTTTAATATCTTTTTGCCTCAACTGATGTCGCCGCTTGGCCTTGGGGCCGTGCATCAAATGTTGCTTCTGGAACTTTCTGGCAGCCATTTTGTCTTCACCCAGTGATGTACTTACCTTTTTCTTCACTTTACACATCGTCACAAAATGGTTCTCTTTTCCACAGCCTTTGCATCTTTGTCCAATGGCGAGACACTTTCCTTCATGTGGAAATTAAAATCCACATCTGAAACACAAACACAACTTCTCTTTACATGTAGGGATCACTCTGTGTCCTTCAGTCTTTTGTTCAAATTACTTTTCACACTCATGACTGACTCGCTGTGGGCACCTCCAGCCTCCATGTCAGAAGCTTGTTTCTCAGCATGTTCCTCAACTCTGGCAGCCATTAACACTCTCTCCAGATTAACAGTTTCTCTCAGCATTTGTCATCTGAGTGAATTGGACAGGCATCCATAGATAACTCTAAGCCACATGTTTTCTTCATCGTTAAATTAATTGAACTTACAGTGTTTGATGAGTACGTCAAGTCTTTCCACAAATTCATCATTTGTTTCAACAAACCTTTGACGTTCTTGACTGAAAACATATTGTTAATAATCAGCATTTGGTACTGGACTGAACTTCAGATTCAATGCATTCTAAATCTGACGTAATGTGTCTTCTTCATCAGTTCTCAGCATTTGCTTTATGACTACTTTCACATCATCACCAGCAAGTTTTTTGAGATATTTGATAATCTTTCTGTTATCTGTCTCTTCAAAGGCATCAATGAAATCCTCAAAGGTCTCTATCCAGGTAGTCCATCTATCGTCAATATTTTGCATTTTGGCGGTTTTGAAAGGCGGTGGTGGTTTCAGGAGGCGGCAGCAATGTAACTCTTTATGGGAGTGGCTGACACTGAGGGTGGAGCTCTTTCAGATGCTGTTGGCTGTCTCTGGGAATCTGCACCATCACTGAGGCCTCAGGACAGTTCAGCCTCCAGGTCATCCAGGACAGTCTTCGGTGATTTAACCTTCTTCTTGGTCTCCATCAGAGCCTTATCACTTGTGGAGACCTCTGGAGTTGTTCTGAACCACCACCTGGCAGCTTTGGTGGTGTGCCATTTCAGGTATTTTACAGCTCACTGAGACCAATGCCAGTGCTTCTTCTTGGGTCTCCTTGCCAGGTGCTGAGGTTTTAATGCTCCACTAATCAAGATTCTGGTAAGTTTAATAACTATATGCTTCCTTTTTACTTGTTCTGTCAGCCAGTGCTATTGTTCGAAATGATGCATAGCAAGTTAAGATTGCTTTGACTACACTTTGTAAACCAGGTTGTATCCACCTTCAGCATAAACGCTCTGTACATTGTATAACTTTGTTTTTCATGGCAGTACAGTACCTTTTTGTATGATCTTGGTCGCAGCTTCTTGACCAACAATACATAGACTTCTTAGATACATTTTCTTTCTATTTACACAGTTCACACCTGCTGGAGTTGCACTTTGACTTCTCATACAGCAACCGTCAACCCAGCACTTCGACGAAGGCACACGTGGCTGCAGGATCAGTTTGCTTGGACCACGGCAAACTCTCCAGAAGAGCACTTTCTTTTTCAGATTACTTATCCCCTATTTCGTCGCCAGTTGTAGCATCTTCCCCAAACTGGGTTACCCGTCAATGACTACGCTACCATGGAGCTGTAAATCATGCGTCGTTATTCCTTTGCATGTACTTGACATTCTAAACCAAGCTTTCATTGCATTCTATTCTAGCAATTATGTCACTCTGATACAAAGTCTGCTTGGAGTCAGAAACAATCTGTTCTCAATCAGGCAAGACTATACTACCTCAAAACATTGTAGGAAAGATCCAAAAACTGGCCCCAAAAAATAACATTCTGTAAACATTTCAAGAAAGATACCCTAAATCAACAGACGATCAGCTGGTCTGTGTCATAACATGTAATAAATTCATCAGCTAACCAAATATTATAAATCATAACCCAACAATAACAAATTTTGACGTCTAACAACTTGAGATTCAAGAAGCCTATTGTAGGAAGCTGGCTCGGTATCTACTATCTCAAAGTGAGAGACAGTGTGCACAGAGTCCAGGGGTTCCCCTTAGAGGTTGATAGTGGCAATAATAGATAATACTAATGCTCTATTTGTGGTAGTATGGTTGAGCAGTAGGCTTATCAGAGGGTAGGTTTAAACATTTGTTGTATACACACAGGTAATAAATGGGAACACACACTCAAAGACTTAACTCCAGGCCGATAGGTTTTTATATAGAAATATATTATTTTCTTAAGAACCACAAGATTCAGAATTCAAGTAAGTACACAAATTGTAAGGTACTTGGCATAGGTAAATATAAAACTGTGAATGAAAACAGTAATGTACACAGTTTGGCACAAAATGGCAATAAGCTATTTTAAAAGTGGACCCTGAAAAATTCAACCGTTCTTGGGGGAGGTAAGTAAAGGTTAGTTTGTCAGGTAAGTAAAGCACTTACAAGTTCAGTATCCGGGGCACAAGCAGCCCACCTTTGGGGGTTCAGGTCAACTGTAAACACCCAGCACCACCAACACAGGGCCGGTCAGGTGCAGAGGTCAAAGAGGGGCCCAAATAACATGGGCTTCTATGGAGATTAGGGGTGCTCCGGTTCCAGTCTGCTAGGTGGTAAGTACCTGTGTCCTCAGGGAGCAGACCAGGGTGGTTTTATAGAAAACTGGCAGGGCCCAAACAGGCACACAAAATACACCCTCAGCGGTACAGGGGCGGCCGGGTGCAGTGTGTGAACAAGGCGTCGGGTTTTGTGTTGAAATCAATGAAGGGACCCGGTGGTCACTCTGGCGATGCAGGCAGGGCACAGGGGGGCTTCTCGGGACAGCCACCCACTGGGCAAAGATGAGAGCCACCTGCTGGTCAGTCTTGCACCAGTAGTTAGTTCCTCTCGGGCCTGGGGGCTGCGGGTGCAGTGCTTCTTCCAGGCGTTGGGTTCCTTGTTACCAGGCAGTCGCATTCAGGGGGATCCTCTGGATTCTCTCTGTAGGCATTGTCGTGGGGTGGACACATCCACGCCTGGGGTCCTCACTGCAGTGTTGGTTTCTCTGGACACGGGCCAGGGGCATCAGGTGCAGAGTGTTGGGGACTCACGCTTCAGGAGTGAGGTGGGAGTCCCTTTAAAGACAGTTTCTTCTTGGTTGTTTTGGACAGAGCCACTGTCCACAGGAGTTTCTTGGTCCTTTGGTTTGCAGGGCAGTCCTCTGAGTCGGCAGAGGTCGCTGGTCCCGCTGGATGCGGCGCTGTTGCAGGTTCTTTGAATCTGGAGACAGGCCGGTAGGGCTGGGGCCAAAGCAGTTGTCATCTCCTTCTTCTCTGCGGGGTTTTCAGGTCAGCAGTCCTTCTTCTTGTTAGGTCGTCAGGAATCTGAACTCCTGGGTTCACGGTCAATGGCTACTGTCCTTGAGGGTGGCTACACCTTCATTGTGCTCCCTCCCTTTGGGGTAGGGGAGCACGTCCCTATCCCTATCCCTATCCCTATTGGGCTAAACCCTCCAAAACAAGATGGAGGATTTTCCAAGGAGGGGGGTTACTCAGCTCTGGTCACCTTAGGGGTGGACCTGGCTGAAGGGTTGATTCCTCCTTGTTTTTCTCATTATCTCCCCGGCTTGCCGCCAAAAGTGGGGTAGGCATCTCCACTAGTTTGAGTGCCTTGGGGCATTGTAAAACGAAGCCTGAGCCTTTGATGCTCACTGCTAGGTGTTACAGTTCCTGCAGGGTGTGAAGCACCTCCACCCAGTGCAGGCTTTGTTTCTGGCCTCAGAGAGCACAAAGGCTCTCACCCCAGGGGGTCAGAAACTCATCTCTCATTGGCAGGCTGGCACAGACCAGTCAGTCCTGCACTGAAAGAATGGGTAAAATACAGGGGGCATCTCTAAGATGCCCTTGGTGTGCATTGTTTAATAAATCCAGCACTGGCATCAGTGTGGGTTTATTATTCTGGGACGTTTGGTACCAAACTTCCCAGTATTCAGTGTAGCCATTATGGAACTGTGGGGTTCGTTTTGACAAACTCCCAGACCATATACTTAATATGGCCACACTGTACTTACAATGTCAGAATAGACTTAGACACTGTAGGGGCATATTGCTCATGCACTATGCCCTCACCTGTGGTAAAGTGCACCCTGCCTTAGGACTTTAAAGCCTGCCAGAGGGGTGACTTACCTATGACACAGTCAGTATTTTGTGGGCATGGCAACCTGAGGGGGATGCCATGTCGACTTTGCCTTTTTTTCCCCACGAACACACACAATCTGAAATGGCTGTGTGCATGCGTTAGGTGGGGGGTTCCTTAGAGTGGCACAACACATGCTGAAGCCCTTAGGGACCTTCCCTGGTCACAGGGCCCTTGGTGCCACTGGTACCTTTTACAAGGGGCTTATCTATGTGCCAGGGGTGTGCCAACTGTGGAAACCATGGTACATTTTTAGTGAAAGAACACTGATGCTGGGGCCTGGTTAGCAGGCTTCTAGCACACTCAGTCAAGTCAGCATCAATATCAGGCAAAAAGTGGGGGGATAACTGCAACAGGGAGCCATTTTCCTACACAACCCCTCCCTCACTAGCCCACAGGCCAGGAGACTCAGCCAAAGCTGGGAGAGTCTTCCTATTCTGTCAAGTGAGGGAGAGTAGGGAAAACAGGCTGGTTTGTTGCAGGGTCTGCTCTGCCTTACATCCTCCTGTTCAGATCACTTCCACAGTGATAGGACCCAGTCTGAATTGCTTCTTGTCTGTGTTTTTAGGGTCTTCGCCCAATCTTTTTATTTTGGGGTTAGAGGTATCCACCTCTTCTAATCTTATCTTAGCCAGGGTCACCCCTAGCTTACCCAAAGAGGTTACACATAGCTGGAGTAACCCCACCATGATCAACAGGGTCAGGTGGCCTAATTTGCTATTTGGCATGGGGTCAGACCACCATGCCAAGGACAGTGCAGCCATAAAGGAGAACACACAGCAAAGGCCACTGACAGCTGTCAGTGCCCAGAACCACACCTTCAGCTCTTCACCAGCAAGGGACGGGGCTATGTTAGTTTTCTTTGGGTTCAGGGTGCCTGTCTGCTGTGGTAGCGTGGGGGTTTCCTACTTCTTGTAGTGAACACCCTTCTTCCACTCTTTCTTTTGTTAGCTGAGGAGCCACCCACTCATGTTTAACAGTTGCCTGACTAGTCAGGACTTCTTATCGGTCAGGTTGGACTTTACCAGCGCCACCTTTGGAGTTCTCCCCTACTGGGGCAGAAACTCATTGGCTTACTGGAACCTTGGCTAAAGGTTGTCCACCTTCCCTGTATTGGTTTCTCCTCTTTTTCTTCTGGGGCCTACTTGCAGTTACTGCAGGGGCAGCACCTCCAGAATCATTGGCAGAGGACTGGCACTGGACCAGTTCCTCTTTTGGGCTCTGACTAACCTGAGGGTGGTCATTTCCAAGGAGACAATTAAGGGGGGGTCTGCACTGACTACCACCCTTCTCCAGCTAAAGGTCCCACCCACTTCTAGGGGCACTAAAGCCACAGGCCTATTAGTGGCCTTGTCTGGGCTAACCCTTACTCTGGAAGTCTCACCTGGGATGTACTGGTTTGAGAGTACCAGCCTGTCATGCACAATAGTGTGACTGGCACAAGTGTCTCTCAGGGCAGTGGCTGGGATTCCATTCACCAGTAGGTGGTGGAAGTGTCTACTTCCCTCTGGAATCTCCAACTCACCTGTTTGCCCATTTTCCAGTTGAAGGCTATGAGGACCTCCTCATCTGAGGAGTCATCCCCAATGGCTACACTGGTCACCCCTGGGGTTTTGCTAGGGGATTTGTTTTTGGGACAAGAAGTGTCCTTGGTGTGGTTCCATGTCTGTCTACAGTTGTGGCACCATGCCTTAGTGGCATCCCAGTTCTTACCCTGGTACCCACTTTTGTTTTGGGATGTGTCCTGGGGCCTGCCCACCTGAACAGGTTTTTGGGGGCCTACAGGGGACTCTTTTTCTTAACTTCTAGGAGTGTCACCCACTTCCTCCTGGGGAGGCTTTGTAACCCCTTTCTTTGGGTCACCCCCAATGGAAGTTTTGTTTACCCTAGTCTTGACCCAGTGGTCTGCCTTCTTTCCCAATTCGTGGGCAGAAATTGGACCTAGGTCTACTAGATATCGATGCAACTTTTCATTGAAGCAGTTACTTAAAATGTGTTCTTTCATAAACATAAACATAAACAAATGATAAAGCCCATCATAGTCATGCACTTCATTTCTAGTTACCAAACCATCCACTGTTTTCACTGACTAGTCTACAAAACCAAACCAGGACTGGCTCGAGTTTTTGTGAGCCACCCTGAACCTAATTCTATACTCCTCAGTGGTGAATCCAAAGCTCTCTATCAGGGTAGCCTTCATGAGGTCATAGGATTCAGCATCTACACTAGTGAGTGTGAGGAGCCTATACCTACACTTACCAGTAAACAGTTCCCAAAGGAGAGCTCCCCAAATAGACTTCTTTAATCTTCTAGTTCCACAGGCCCTCTCAAAGGCTATGAATCACTTGGTGATGTCATCACCATCCTTATATTTGGGGATAATCCCAAGGTGTGTCAGAATGCTCTCTATCCCTAGTTATTTTGTTGTTGCCACCATTTAGGGGTTCTAAACCCATTTCTTTTCTCTCCCTCTCTATAGCTAGGAGCTGTTTCTCCAAAGCTAATCTATAGGCCACACTTGCTAAAAGGATGTCCTCTTCATTGAGGCTTTCCTCAACGCTTACAGAGGGAAAGGACTCCCTGTGGAAGAACCAGACTCTCTGACTATGATTTGTGGAGACAGGGTTATTGGAGCCCTGTTCTACCTAATTAGGACAGGAGGGGGACGTTATTTCACTAATTTCTTCCTCATCTGAAGGGAGGTGCTCCACCTCAGTGGGGTGGCCCCTGGAGTATTCTGCCAAGAGCTCCTGGAGCTTGACCTTGGTAGGGTTGGACTAAGTTTTGATATTTTTTACCTTACAGAGGGACCTTAGCTCTGACATCCCTAGATGCAGGTAAGGGGTGAGGTTGAGTTCCATCACCGTCTCCTCTGGGTTATTCATTAAGGACCTCATTATGACCCTGGCGGTAAATCCCGCTTACCGCCATGCTGACTGCCGCCAACTTACAGCAGCGGCGGCGGATATCTGTTCACCATATTATGACACACACACACCAATCCGACAGAATTCAGCCACAGACACAAATCTGCCAGACCAAAGGTCAGTGATAAAGTGGCAGTATCAAAACTCACACCGTTTCACCAACAGAACAACGCCTACCACAATATGTAAACCTTTGGTGGTACGTACCGCTGCGCTCACAATGGACACCCACAGACAAACAACACCACATTGGACAATTCAAACAACACACACCTGATGCCAATACACACACCACACCCACAAACCCACCCCACTATAAAACACACACCCACATTACCCACAACCCTTTACTATTACAAATCATTGCCACCAAGACCACTGAGACAACCAGAGCCACACACTACTCATACCTATCCACCCCTCACGCACTCCACATCACACACCCCAACACATTACCCAACAAATCCTCACCAACACACCTCCCATAACACCCATGGCACCACAAAGACACCCCCGTTTCACAGAGGAGGAGCTAAGGGTCATGGTGGAGGAAATTGTCAGGGTAGAGCCACAGCTATTTAAAGCACAGGTGCAGCAGATATCAATAGCCAGGAAGATGGAGCTATGGCGGAGAATCGTGGACAGGGTCAACGCCGTGGGACAGCACCCCAGAACTAGGGATGACATCAAGAAGAGGTGGAATGACCTACGGGGGAAGGTATGTTCCATAGCAGCAACACACAAGCTTGCTATACTCCACTCCATCCCACACACTCCACCATCACATCACAGTAATCGGAATGCCAAGCCCTGCATGCTGTACCAAAACATGGACACCCCTCACAGCCCTGCATGGACACTCATCACTAAAGCATGCACACCATAGAGAACTAACAATCCCACCATACACTAACATACAAAAGTGAAAGCTGGCAGGGCCAATCCAACCATAGAGGGGAAGCCAGGGATGTACAATATGTCATACACATAAACCATAACACATCATTTACATCCCCACAGGTACCCCAGCCAATGTCACCGGAGAGGAGGTGCCAGCACTATCCATTCCCCCAACTGAAGAGACCCACAGTGATGAGAGTAACTCTGGTCTTCAGGATATGGACGATCTACCTGGCCGATCAGGGACCACTGGACAGCCGGTTACCCAAGCTCAGTCATACACCCCCACAGAGCCTCCCCCATCAGGAAGCAACACCACAGCACACACCCAACGTACCAACACTTCTGTCCCCAAGACACATCAATCAGCAGTCTGTCCACCTCTACTGGGACCCCAGGCCACACCTTGCACACAAGACAATCAGGGGCCTGGGGTCAGTGGCAGTGGGCACAAAGTTCAGGGGACAGAGGCACAGGCCAACAGGGAAACTGAGAGGAGTGCTGTGCACCAGGGGGAGGACAGGCCCAGGGAATCGACTCTCCAGTAGGCACTTTCAGAGATCCTCGGAGCCTACCAACATCCCCAGGACACGATGGGCCAGATCCTGGACAACATGCAGGAGAACAGGCGGCTGCAGGAGGGACAGAACCAGGGGATCAGGGAGGACTTGCAGGCCATCAACAACACCCTGATCTCCATAGCAGGGGTGCTGGCAGACATGGCCAACATTATGAGCGAGGCAATCTCACACCAGCGGGCCCCTGCCACTAGCCAGATATCTGAACAGCCTTCCACTTCCGCTAGTGGCCAGGAGGCCCCGCCACAGGACTCACAGGACTCACAGGCCACCAGCACCCCTCCCCCTGCAGAAGGTGAACCACCCCGCAAACATTCCCTGCGATCCAGACAGAAGCCAGAGACACATGCCAAGACCCCCACCAGGAAATGAGACTCTCCCGATTGTCCCCCTTGTGTCCCACTCAGTCACCCTGTCCACCTTGAACTGCCATTGCTCCCATTCCTATGTTCCCTTTGTAGGAGGCTGACCTGGCTTATAGTGGGCACCAGATGGTACTGACACCTTGTGCCGGGTCCAGTCATCCCTTATTAGTAGATTAGTAGTGTTCTAGCAGCTTAGGCTGATAGAGATAGCTATAACAGAGCTTAGGCTGAACTAGGAGACATGCAAAGCTCCTACTATACTGCTTATATCATATAGCACTATATCACAAGAAACACAACACTCAGTTACTAAAAATAAAGGTACTTTATTTTAGTGACAATATGCCAAACGTATTTCAGAGGATATACTCCATTAGGAGGTAAGTAAAATACACAAAATATACACACAAACCAAAATCAGGTAAGCAAACAGTTAGAAAAGTAGTGCAAACACTGTAGAATACAATAGGATGCAATAGGAAACAATAGGCCTAGAGGCAACACAAACCATATACTCCAAAAGTTGAATGCGAACCACGAATGGACCCCAGGCCTAGTGGTGTGTAGAGGGTTGCTGGGAGTGTAAGAAAACACTAAGGGTGTCCAAGATACCTCACCCCAAGACCCTGAAAAGTAGGAGTAAAGTTACCCTTCTACCCCAGAAAGACAGTAAAGTTGAGATAGGGGATTTCTGCAAAGGCAACAACTGACTGCAAAGCACTGAAGGCGGATTCCGGGACCTGAGGACCTGTAAAGGAAGGGGACCAAGTCCAAGAGTCACGCAAGTGTCCGGGGGGGGCAGGAGCCCACTAAACCCCGGATGGAGGTGCAAAAGAGCTGCCTCTGGGTGGAAGAAACTAAAAATTCTGCAACAACGGAAGGTGGCAGGAACTTCTCCTTTAGTCAAAAGATGTCCCACAGAGTGCTGGAGGAAGCAGAGTTGTTTCCACGCAGAAAGACCACAAGCAAGCCATGCTAGCTGTAAGAGTTGCAGTTGAAGAAAATGGGTGCTGCCCGGGCCCAGGAAGGACCAGGAGGTCGCCCCTTGGAGGAGGGGACAGAGGGGGCGCTCAGCAGCACAGAGAGCCCATGCAGAAGCAGGCAGCACCCGCAGAAGCACTTGAACAGGCATTTAAGAAATCTGAGCAAGGCGGTCATCTCAACACAAAAAAGAGGGTCCCACAAAGTCGGTGGTCAACTCAGCAAGTTGAGCAATGCAGGACGGAGTGCTGGGGACCTGGGCTATGTTGTGCACGATGGATTCCTTGCAAAAGTGCATAGAAGCCCTAGCATCTGCAGATCACGCAGTACACAGGATTACTGTCTGGTGTGGGGAGGCAAGGACTTACCTCCACCAAATTTGGACAGAAGGACCACTGGACTGTGGGGGTCAGTTGGATACCACTCCTGTGTTCCAGGGACCACACTCGTCAAGATGAGAGGGGACCCAGAGGACCGGTGATACAGAAGTTTGGTGCCTGCGTTAGCAGGGGGCAGATTCCATCGACCCACAGGAGATTTCTTCTTGGCTTCCAGTGCAAGGTGAAGGCAGACAGCCCTCAGAGCATGCACCACCAGGAAACAGTCGAGAAAGCCGGCAGGATTAGGCACTACAATATTGCTGGTAGTCGTCTTGCTACTTTGTTGTGGTTTTGCAGGTGTCCTGGAGCAGTCAGCGGTCGATCCTTGGCAGAAGTCGAAGAGGGAGATGCAGAGGAACTCTGGTGAGCTTCTGCATTCGTTATCTGAAGAGAAACCCACAGGAGAGATCCTAAATAGCCCTCAGAGGAGGATTGGCCACCTAACCAGGTAAGCACCTATCAGGAGGGGTCTCTGACATCACCTGCTGGCACTGCCCACTCAGAGGCCTCCATTGTGCCCTCACACCTCTGCATTCAAGATGGCAGAGGTCTGGAACACACTGGAGGACCTCTGGGAACCACCCCTGGGCTGGAGTGGTCACTCCCCTTTCCTTTGTCCAGTTTTGTGCCAGAGCAGGGGCTGGGGGATCCCTGAACCGGTGTAGACTGGCGTAAGCAAGGAGAGCACCATCTGTGCCCTTCAAAGCATTTCCAGAGGCTGGGGGAGGCTACTCCTCCCCAACCCTTAACACCTATTTCAAAGGGAGAGGGTGTAACACCCTCTCTCAGAGGAAATCCTTTGTTCTGCCTTCCTGGGACTGGGCTGCCCAGACCCCAGGAGGGCAGAAACCTGTCTGAGGGTTGTCAGCAGCGGTAGCTGCAGAGAAAACCTCGCAGACCTAGTTTGGCTGTAGCCACGGTCCATGCTGGATTCCCAGGGATGCATGGGATTGGCACCCCAATACCAGATTTGGCATGGGGGGGACAATTCCATGATCTTAGACATGTTACATGGCCATATTCAGAGTTATCATTCTGAAGCTACATATAGGTATTGACCTATTATGTAGTGCACACGTGTAATGGTGTCCCTGCACTCACAAAGTCCAGGGAAATTGCCCTGAACAATGTGGGGGCACCTTGGCTAGTGCCAGGGTGCCCTCACACTAAGTAACTTTGCACCCAACCTTCACTAAGTGAGGGTTAGACATATAGGTGACTTATAAGTTACTTAAGTGCAGTGTAAAATGGCTGTGAAATAACTTGGACGTTATTTAATTCAGGCTGCAGTGGCAGTCCTGTGTAAGAATTGTCTGAGCTCCCTATGGGTGGCAAAATAAATGCTGCAGTCCATAGGGATCTCCTGGAATCCCAATACCCTGGGTACCTAGGTACCATATATTAGGGAATTATAAGGGTGTTCTAGTGTGCCAATCAGAACTGGTGAAAATGGTCACTAGCCTGCAGTGACACTTTAAATAGCAGAGAGAGCATAAACACTGAGGTTCTGGTTAGCAGAGCCTCAGTGATACAGTTAGGCACCACACAGGGAACATATATAGGCCACAAACTATGAGCACTGGGTTCCTGGCTAGCAGGATTCCAGTGACAGAGGCAAAAACAAACTGACACACAAGTAAAAATGGGGGTAACATGCCAGGCATGATGGTACTTTCCTACGCCCTTGGACAATGCACCTCTGCTACAAACAGACTGGAACAATACCCTGGACTTTCCTTCATCATCACCCCATCCCATTACACTTTTCCTCTATATGTTAGCACTTCAATAAACACCCTTTGAAAATAAAACCATTTGGAGTATGTAGTGTATATCAAATATGTATTTTTTGAAACAGGTACAAACATTGCAAATTAGCTATGCATAGAATGAGCATAGATTAATGACCTGTAGCTGGCTGTAGTGATCACATCAGGAGTATTTGTCAAATCACCAACATCTGCAAAATGAATTGCCAGAGGGAACAGTAAGTGGGCATAGAAGTGGGAAATATCATCATACCATTGCCACACAGATTACAACCAAAGTCATTGAAATATAAAGTTACACTGTCCTACCTGCGTCATTGGACGTATTGAAGGATCTAGATGTTCTGTGGTCCTCATCCTCATCCTCTACCTTCTCATCCTCACTGTCCACATGGTCTAATGCTGCCACAGGGGCATCTCTAGTTTCCTCCTGCTGCAGAAAAGGGACATGGAGTTTGAGGGCCAGGTTGTGCAACATGCAGCATGCCACTACTATCTGGCAGACCTTCGTGGGTGAGTAGCACAGGCTAGATGAAGGCACCGGAATCTGGCCTTCAGGAGGCCAAAGGTTCACTCAATTTTCCTTCTGGTTCACCCATGTACCTCATGCTAAAGTTCTTCTTCCCTTGTCTTTGCATTCCTCATAGGGATCAGCAGCCAAGATAGGTTTGGGTAACCAGAGTCACCTGCAAATATTGAGGGACAACATTTAGCCACACACTATCCTATATGGCCCACACCATACCCATACACCAACATATACTGGGTGGGAAACAGGGCTCACCTATTAGCCACTACCTCTGTAGTTGGCCCATCACATTTGGGATGCTGCTATTCCTCAAGACAAAGGCATCATGCACCGACCCAGGATACTTAGCATTTACGTGGGAGATGTACTGGTCCGCCAAGCACACCATCTGAACATTTATGGAGTGGAAACTCGTACGATTCCTGAACATCTGTTCATTCTGCCAGTGGGGCAGGAGGGGACAAATGCAATATGTGTACCATCAATCGCACTAATTATGTTGGGGATATGTCCCATTGCATAAAACTCGGCCTTCACTGTGGCCAAATCCTCAACCTGGGGGAAAACAATGTAGCTGCACATGTGTTTTATCAGGGCAGACAACACTCTTGTCAGCACGTTTGAGAACATTGGCTGTGACATTCCTGCTGCCAAGCCCACTGTCACTTGGAAAGGACCAGTTGCCAGGAAATGGAGTACAGATAGCACTTGCACAAAAGTGGGGATCCCAGTGGGGTGAAGGATAGCAGATATCAGGTCAGGCTCCAATTGGGCACACAGCTCTGGGATTGTGGCCCTGTCAAGTCTATAGGTGAGGATAATGTGCCTGTCCTCCGGTGTAGCCAAGTCCACAAGGTGTCTGTACACGGGGGTATGTCTCCATCGCCTAGTCATCTGCAGGGGTAGGTATGTAAGGGACACAAGAATGAGGAGACTGTCACAAACTGAACATTGGAGCCACAACAGTAGTTTGCATTCTGTAAACATGTAATGGGTCGGTGTGACTTGTCCAGTATGTGCCTAATTCTCCTGTGACGCTGCATAATTCCATAGGGCTGCCCCCCATGAAATGGCGTACACCTGTCCTGTGTGGAGGGACAGGTGGAAGTGAGGTAATTCCAGTGGGGAACCGCCGGGCAAATCCTCATTGGTTAATATTGGCCCCATGGGTTACTGTGGACAATGGTGATCTACGCCGGCGATGACGGTATGCACCGCCACAGATTGTAATTTTCTATCATATTCCTCACTTGCTACCTGACCTTCCATAGGAGAGGACCTACACTGCATGTGCTGCTGTGACCTGTGTCTGGAACCTACCATGGTCCGTGTGACCGTGGGAAAGGGCCTGAGCCTTCACTTCGGAGGAGCTGGAGAGACAGGTGGATGGGGTCCTACCCCAGTACCCCAGTACGGACTGCTGTATGGGCCTCCAGACCAACAGGAGAGTACACTGTGAGAACGATGCATGTGGCATGCATGTATGGAGGTGTGTGTGACTGCTCCGTGTAAGGGGGAGGGATGTCCTCCTGGCTTGGTACACACTGGGTGCCGGGCTATGTGTGTTCCAATAGTGCTATAAACTGGTATGGTGGGCCATATGAGTAACTGGCTGGACTGTTTGTCTAATGGTGTTATCCTGTGTGTATTGCCTCTGCAGGTTAGCGCCGATCAAAAGAGGGGTATATGGCGTGCCATCGTGAAGGATGTGCAGACCCTGGGGGTCTATGGCAGGCGGAGCACCCACTGTCTCAAAAGGTGGGAGGACCTTAGACGCTGGGCACGGAAGATGGCGGAAGCCCAGCTGGGGATGGCCTCCCAACGAGGAAGGGGTGCCCGTCGAACCCTGACCCCCCGCTGGCCCACATACTGGCAGTGGCTATCCAGACCTGGATGGGCGCTTGAGAGCATCACAGCAGCCACAATGGGGTGAGTACAGTGGCTATCATTACAACTTACAGCTGGTATGGTGGTATCCGGGTGGTGGATGTGTGTTAGTGGGTGTCCCTAGGCCAGGCCTCACATAGCAGCATAGGCCCTGTGGTGGCTAGGATTCTGAAGGGATAATCCTGCCTACCTTGCTTGTAAGCATCCACTACTGGTCAGGGCTGCGTGGGTCCCAGGTGTGCTGCAGTTGGCGGTGTGTGCCCCTCCTCATGCTTTGGTGGCTAACAATATCAGTGGTGGTGCAATGCATAGTGCGTAGGCCTGTTCCCTGTGTGTGAGGGTGCTGTGTACGCCAACGGTGGTGTTGGTGCAGCCATTGACCCAGTGTATCCTTTGTCTCTCTCTCCTCCTTTTTTGTTTTGTCATCCTGTCCGTATGTGCATTAGCATCATCAGGCGGAGGAGCAGAGGCACCGGTGATGGAGGGAGCTGAACCAACAAGACCCAGGAGGCAGAGTCCACCGACGCTGAGGGCACCAGTGGGACGATGGGCGAGGGGAGCACCATGCCGGAGACTGGAGGGGACAATTCAGACTCAGATACCTCCTCCGATGGAAGTTCCCTGGTGGTGGCGGACACTTCTGTGACCACCGCAGCTACAGCCGCCACCCCGTACCAGCACCGCCCTCCCATCAGCCCCTCAGCGAGTTGCCCGTGCCCGCTCACCTAGGAGGGTGGTCATCTCCTTCGTCCCAGGCACCTCAGGCCTTGCCCCAGTGAGCCCTGCTGTCCTGAGTGAGGAAGCTATTGACCTCCTGATATCCATCTCTGTAGGGCAGTCAACCATTGTGAATGCCATCCAGGGGCTGGCAGCCCAGATGCAACAATCTAATGCATTCCTGGAGGGCATTCACACTGGATTGACGGCCCAACAGAGATCGATTCAGGCTTTGGCCTCCTCTCTGATGGCACCCATTGTCTCTGTTTCTACCGTTCCCCCTCTAACTACCACTTCCCAATCCCATTCCCCTCAACCCCAACCCATCCCAAGCACACAACCAGACGAGCATGCACACGGGACTACACCCAAAAGTGTCACTGGCAAACACAATCACCACACTTCATCGCACAGACGCTCACACAAACAACATCCAGTTACAGACACAACATGCACTATTTTCACTGCCTCCCCCTCTTCCTCCTCCTCCAGCTCCCACACAGTTACGCCTACACTCACACCTGCATGCACTACAACCACACCAAGCAGAACACACACCTCACTGGCAGACACCTCCACAACAGCCATGCACACGTCCCCTGTGTCCTCTCCCACTGTGTCTGTCCCCCCTCTTAAAGTACACAAACACAAGCACTCAGACACCCAACAGCCATCCACCTCAAAACAGCAAACAGCCCATGCACCTGCACCCAAATCCAGCAGACAGACACCTCCAACAACCGCTCCCTCATCCTCCACTCCCATTACTTCTCCCTCTTCCAGGAGGATGGGCTGCTGTGCGGCCTGTCCCCTCCACTCGAGAGACTGTGGCCTTGGCACTCCCCAGGACCAAGCACAGGGCATGTTGCCCCCTCCAGAACCAGTGGGGAAGACACTCACTCGAGAAGCGGTGGCCTTGCATTCCCCAGGACCAAGCACAGGGCATGTTGCCCCCTCCAGAACCAGTGGGGAAGACACCCACTCGAGAGACTGTGGCTTTGCGTACCACAGGACCAAGCACATGGCATGTTGCCCCCTCCAGAACCAGTGGTCTTGTTTCCACATCCGGCTGAGGTGCCCCCCGATGTGCCTGACTATTTGCCAACTGATACTCCTGCAGTGTTCTCTCCATATTGATGCAGGTGACAAATGGGGCCTTAGACTTTGCTCTGTGGCCATGTGGCCCACGCAAACTGAGAACTGGGCAGTGTCCCTTTTTCTGTACATTTGTACATATCTGTAGCATTGGCTAAATTATTACTACTGTGTTGATCTTATTACAATCACTTTGGTACATTCATGTTATCCTTGCATTATTCAGCCAATTTAGGGGGATTCATTTGTTTCTTGTGCAGCTGGTTGTGTGTATGGTGTGTGTGTGGGGTGTGTATGGTGTGTGTGTGTGTGTCACTCTCGTTTTCCTCCCCCCTTCCCTTATGTGCTAGGTGGCTGTACTCACCATCGTCGTCTTCGCCGGCGTTGGTTTTCGTGGTGTGGCAGAACGTAGAATATCATCGGAAATACTTGCAGGTCTGGTTCCATGGCAGCGTGGTTCTTCCCTGTATCTCCAATGGCGAGTCCTTTCACTTGTGTGCAGTGTTTCCGCCAGGCTTTTGATGTCGTTGGTATCGCCCCGGAAAAGGTGGCGGATTGTCTGGTCATAATATGGTGGGGGAAACTTTGACTTCCACCTGGCTGTAGGCAGCTACCGCTGTGGTGCCTCTTGTTTCCGCCCTGGCGGTCGGTGTGGTACATTGGCTGTCTTTCGGAGATCTTTCCGCCATGATCATAATTTGCTGGTAGTTACCGTTAGGGTTTGTACACAGCAAAGAGCATGTCCCCTCTCACTGCACTAGTGGGTTCTGTAATAGCTCCCTTTTAAACTTACTATTCAAAGCCTTTCTTGTTATCTCACCTTCCCCCCCCCCTAGGCTTCTGTGTATGTTGTTTAATGTGCTGTTTTGTTTACACATTGGGCCTTGCTTTTACCAAGGCTTCTTTAAAACACTCCTCCCTAGGCCATGTGTTAATCCAACTCATTTGCATAATAACTGAAACTCTGCACACCTTTCAAGAACATGTGCAGCATGTGAGGACCACACCCAGCTCTTCAAACCACACCCAGCTCTGCACACCTTCCAAGAACATGTGCAGCATGTGAGGACCACACCCAGCCCTTCAAACCACACCCAGCTCTTCGAACCACACCCAGCCCTGTCTATAAAAGGCATCCCCCGAGCCTCACCCAGTGCTTGTGCTCGTCTACCTCCCGCTTACCTGAGAACAGATCCCTCGGCGCTGGCACTCCTGCTCTTTACAGACTTTCTTTGACTTCAATTGGCGCAGCTGCTGGCTCTTCCTTCTTCCGGTTTCCGGTTCCTCCTTGCCTCAGCCTCTCTCCTACGAGTAACCTGCAAAAGAGAAAGAAGACAAGGTTAGACTGATCAGTATCTCTTGCCAGCAACAAGTAAGTGCAAAAAATTTTAATACCTGAGGGAGCTTTGACGGCAATTTCTGGATTCGTGTATAGACAGTTTGAGGCGAAGTGCCTTCCACGAGCATTGTGATTAAGGCTCTTTGTTGCAGGATTATTTTGCAGGACTTTGTGAAGCGGACATTGTTTTTTTTCATGGAACTTTTGGGAATCGAACAGTGGAAACCATTGACAGCAAGGAAAACAGTAAATCAAGGACTTGCACAAATTACATGCTGTATTTTGATGTAAAAGTACAGTATTTGTTTTATAAAAGATTCTGGAAATATGCGAAAAGTGAGTCTGCTATTGGGAATTTAGGCTTTAGTTATATTATGATGAATGTTTGATATTGGTAATTCTGATAACGGTATTTGTTTAATTTTTTAGAAGCTTAACAGTAATAGAAAACACATCCCAGAGCAGTAACACATTCCAAACCTGGAAACTAGAGACCAGGATCCAAGAGGTACTTTTAGAAGAGAATTTCCAATAAATAAAGGGATAGTCAGGAACCCATTTAGGAATAGGTTGCACTTATCTGTTCTTTGTTTATGTTTCATTAGGCACCAGTTTCTACAGAAGTCAGAAAGGGCCGCAGATTTGTGCAGCACTTCAACAGTGGAAACGCAAGAACGGTGTTGTCTCTCTTTTTTTTATTTTATCCACTTCCCCCCTTCCCTTGAGCTTCTGTTCTTAGTGCACTGTTTTAAAAACTAGTGTGCTGGAACAAGCAGTTTCAGGGTGGGGTCGGATTGTCTTCAACCTCCATCAGAACTGAACAAGAACTCAGGTGAGCTGGGCTTTGACAGAAGCACAAGCCTTAAAAAATAATTTCAGTTCTGGTGGACGATGAATACCGGGGAAGAAATAAAGGGCATTGACGTCACGGATATGGCGCAGGCCCTAAATGAGGACTTGGCTCATAATGAATCAGTGTCTGGCATCTTGCAACATATGCAAGAGGAAATAGAGAGATTAAAGATGGAGAATACCTCTTTAAAACAGGATTTAAGCAGGTATAAATTTAGGGGATCTCAGTGGAACACAGCTTCTACGCCTTTGTTTAAAACCTCCTCAGAGACAGGGGCGCCATCAAAACATACAACTTTGCCTTCCCCATTTGAGGTTACTGTTAATGTTCCTAATGTTGTGCCCTTAGCAGCACCTGAACGTTTTCATGGAGATAGTAACAAATTCCATGTTTTTATCAATCAATGTCAATTACACTTCATTTGTAAGCCACAACAGTTCCCTACTGATGATACGAAAGTGGCATTCGTCTTGTCTTATTTGGGTGGCACAGCAGCCAATTGGTCAATTCCTTTCGTGGATAGAGATGATCCCATCCTCCATAATTGGAATCAATTTAAACGTACCATGACCAGCCTTTTTGCAAAACACACTTTCATGCAGGCAAGTGATAATGAGCTTTTAAATCTTAAACAAGGTAACAAGGATTTATTGACCTATCTCACTAGTTTTAATCGTTTACTCACCGAGACACAGTGGCCAGAAGAAAAGCGTGTCTCCCTTTTTTATAAAGGTTTGAGAGACGAGTTAAAAGACGCGCTGGCTCATATCGTTGATTTGCCAAAAGACTATTCAGACTTTGTAGATTTAGT
Source organism: Pleurodeles waltl (assembly GCF_031143425.1). Classification (NCBI taxonomy): domain Eukaryota; kingdom Metazoa; phylum Chordata; class Amphibia; order Caudata; family Salamandridae; genus Pleurodeles; species Pleurodeles waltl. The sequence goes on from NC_090443.1 coordinate 205,269,379, forward strand.
TGTGAAATTAGAACATAGACTAGGAGAAAGAAAGAGAGATAAATACAAACTGGAATCACGGTTAACTTTTATTAGACACGAGAAGAAAGACACAGATAATAAACTCCCTGAACCAGAGCCTATGCAAATAGGGACACTCAGAGGTCCACTCACATCAGAGGAAAAAGAAAGAAGGAGAACATTTCAATTATGTTTATATTGTGGCAGGGCAGGTCACTTTGCCAGAGAATGTCCAGTAAAGCCTAAAACTCCACGAAAGGGTGCTGTTTCCTCCACCTCCTCAACTGAATCGGGAAACGATTAAGCTCGACAAGGGGAGAGGTTACTTGTTCGAGAAAACATCTTAATCAAACCTCTAATGCTGCAGCCTTCAGGGTACCGCACATACCTAGACATTTCATAATTCAGGTCGTTTTAATTGTTACTACCCAAGTGAGGCATTCTCTCCCTGTCCTACTGGACTCAGGCGCGACAGGAAATTTTGTGGATAATAAGTTAGCTGAAATCTTAGGACTTCCTATGTGCCTAAAGCCTTGTCCAGAAGCAGTATGTGCAGTGGATGGGTCAGAATTGACCTCTGGATTAATCACAAAACAAACAAGTCCACTTGTTATGGTCTGTCAGAACGGGCACACAGAGGTGATTAGCTTTGATCTGATAGATACTCCTAATTTTGGTTTGATTCTCGGGGTACCCTGGTTAACAACTCATAACCCAAAAATTGATTGGGTGAATAGAACTGTTACTTTGGATTCCTCTTTCTGTAGAACCAATTGCTATCAAGAAGCAGGTACAGAACAGAGCACAGTATTACACTGTGCTAGTGTTACACAAGATGAACCAAGTCTCCCTCCTGAATATTCTGACTTTAAAGACGCCTTTGATCCAGTAAAGGCTAGTGTGCTGCCCCCACATCGGTCTTATGACTGCCGTATAGATCTTATCCCAGGGGCCCCTTTACCTAATAACAGAGTATATGCTTTGACTGACGAAGAAACCAAATACTTAAGAACCTACCTAGATGACCTACTACAGTCTGGGTTCATCCGTCATTCCACATCTCCAGTGTCATCTCCACTCTTTTTTATCCCGAAGCCGGATAAATCCCTGCGCGCGTGTATCGATTATAGAGGACTAAATAAGGCTTCAATAAAGAATAAATATCCTCTTCCTCTAATACCTGTGTTGTTGGATCAATTAAGACATTCTACTGTATACACTAAACTAGATCTGCGGGGAGCTTACCACCTGGTCCGAGTAAAAGAGGGGGATGAGTGGAAGACAGCTTTCAAGACAAAGTTTGGTTTATTTGAGTACACAGTAATGCCCTTTGGGTTATGTAATGCCCCTGCGGCCTTTCAGTTCTTTATAAATGAGGTCCTACACGAATTCCTGGACGTTTGTGTCATAGTATACATAGACGACATCCTCATTTACTCTAAGAACTCAGAAGAACATACCCAACATGTTCGTGCAGTATTATCAAATTTAAAAGAAAATCATCTTTTTGCTAAGTTAAAAAAGTGTACTTTTAATGTCAACAAGGTGGACTTTTTAGGATACTGCCTGTCACCTCAAGGAATAACTATGGATGTAAAGAAAATCAGTGCTATTGCTGATTGGCCAGAACCATCCTCTGTAAAAGATATTCAGAAATTTCTGGGTTTCGCCAATTTTTATAGGAGGTTTATTGCACATTTTGCAGACATTGCAGCCCCAATAACTACCTTGTTGCGGAAAGGGCAACGATTTCTTTGGACTGATGAGGCGGCACACGCCTTTCAACTCCTAAAACAAAAGTTCACTTCAGCCCCAATTCTGAAACATCCTGATCCTGACTTGCTCTTTTTTGTTGAAGCGGATGCTTCACAAGTAGCTTTAGGAGGAGTTCTCTCTCAACGAGATGCAGTAGATGGCCAGTTACATCCTATAGCCTTCTATTCCAAAAAGTTATTACCAGCTGAACAAAATTACACTGTGGCTGAAAGGGAACTACTAGCTATCAAAGTAGCCTTTTCAGAATGGAGGCACCATTTAATGGGAGCCAAGTACCCAGTTACAATCTTTTCTGACCATAAGAACCTACAGTTTTTTGGATCACTTAAAGCACTAACACCACGTCAGATGCGCTGGTTAAATTTTTTTAGCACATTTGACTTTGTTATAACCTATAGACCAGGTGCACAACAAATTCAATCTGATGTGTTATCTAGATACGGACATACCTCAGACATGAAACAAGATAAAATAGGAGAACCCATTATTCCTCCCCAAAAGTTGTTGGCACCAGTACAACAGAAGGATTTCATCACAGATCTATATAATGCACACATGCAAATAGCACCTCAGGATTGGTTAAAGGATTCCCATAACACAATACAACGAGGTTTATTGTATCACGACAACATGCTGTTAGTGCCCACCTCTGAATTACAAACACAGGTGATAATTTGGCATCACGCCTCACCGTTGGCAGGTCATCCTGGTTGGGTAAAAACCCTGGAAAATGTGCAAAAACACTTTTGGTGGGACACTATAAGAAAGGACATTAAGCAATTTGTCACTACCTGTCCAATTTGTGCAAGACATAAATCTTCTCATAAGGCTCCTGACGGCTTGTTAATACCAATGCCAACACCCAAACAACCTTGGCACACTGTGAGCATAGACTTTATTGTAGGTTTACCACCTGTAAAATCCTTCACAACAGTGTTGGTTATAGTGGATTTTTAATCTAAAATGGCACATTTTGTACCATTACGGAAATTACCCACGGCGGCAGAATTTGCCGATATTTTTATAAGGGAAATTGTGCGTTTACATGGTTTGCCAAGCAAAGTGGTGTCAGACCGAGGGAGCCAGTTCAACTCCAGATTTTGGAAAAAATTATGTGAAAAACTGAAAATAGATGTGGCCTTATCCACTGCTTTCCACCCAGAGACAGATGGACAGACTGAACGACTGAACCAAACCTTACTTCAAACGCTACGTTGTTTATTGGCTGATTATTCTAGTGAATGGTTGGAAGCTCTTCTTGTAGCAGAGTTTGTTTATAATAATACTGAGCATTCAGCTCTACTTTGCTCACCATTCTATTTCTTGCAGGGGTATCATCCAAGAGCTATACCCATTTTGTTAGAAGATTCCCTGTTGCCTACAGTAACGGATAGACTAACGAGGTTAGGTGACATACAAGACAAAGCCAGGAAACATTTATTAAAGTACAAGGAAAGCATGAAAAGACAAGCAGACAAACACAGGTCTGAGGCCCCAATGTATAAAATTGGTGACAAGGTATGGCTCTCCACAAAAAACCTAAACATAGAGGGATCCCGAAAGCTGCAACCACGTTTCATTGGACCCTTTAGTATAACTGCCATAGTAAACCCGGTAACAGTAAAATTAGATTTACCAAAAGAATATCCAGTACATACTACATTCCATGTGTCCTTGCTTAAGCCGTACAACTCAAAAACCCGACCTGAACCACCACCTCCACCCATACCAATTAAAGGAAATCTGGAATATGAAGTGAAAAGCATAAAAGACTCAAAAAGAATTAGTGGACGTCTGTTTTATTTAGTAGAATGGAAAGGATATGATGAATCTGAGAATTCATGGGAACCAGCATCATATGTACATGCCCCACAGCTGATTAGACGGTTTTATTTAAAAAATCCAGGAAAACCCCGTCCTGTAGGAGGGCCTTTGAGGGGGGCAACTGTTAGGGTTTGTACACAGCAAAGAGCATGTCCCCTCTCACTGCACTAGTGGGTTCTGTAATAGCTCCCTTTTAAACTTACTATTCAAAGCCTTTCTTGTTATCTCACCTTCCCCCCCCCCAGGCTTCCGTGTATGTTGTTTAATGTGCTGTTTTGTTTACACATTGGGCCTTGCTTTTACCAAGGCTTCTTTAAAACACTCCTCCCTAGGCCATGTGTTAATCCAACTCATTTGCATAATAACTGAAACTCTGCACACCTTTCAAGAACATGTGCAGCATGTGAGGACCACACCCAGCTCTTCAAACCACACCCAGCTCTGCACACCTTCCAAGAACATGTGCAGCATGTGAGGACCACACCCAGCCCTTCAAACCACACCCAGCTCTTCGAACCACACCCAGCCCTGTCTATAAAAGGCATCCCCCGAGCCTCACCCAGTGCTTGTGCTCGTCTACCTCCCGCTTACCTGAGAACAGATCCCTCGGTGCTGGCACTCCTGCTCTTTACAGACTTTCTTTGACTTCAATTGGCGCAGCTGCTGGCTCTTCCTTCTTCCGGTTTCCGGTTCCTCCTTGCCTCAGCCTCTCTCCTACGAGTAACCTGCAAAAGAGAAAGAAGACAAGGTTAGACTGATCAGTATCTCTTGCCAGCAACAAGTAAGTGCAAAACTTTTTATTACCTGAGGGAGCTTTGACGGCAATTTCTGGATTCGTGTATAGACAGTTTGAGGCGAAGTGCCTTCCACGAGCATTGTGATTAAGGCTCTTTGTTGCAGGATTATTTTGCAGGACTTTGTGAAGCGGACATTGTTTTTTTTCATGGAACTTTTGGGAATCGAACAGTGGAAACCATTGACAGCAAGGAAAACAGTAAATCAAGGACTTGCACAAATTACATGCTGTATTTTGATGTAAAAGTACAGTATTTGTTTTATAAAAGATTCTGGAAATATGCGAAAAGTGAGTCTGCTATTGGGAATTTAGGCTTTAGTTATATTATGATGAATGTTTGATATTGGTAATTCTGATAACGGTATTTGTTTAATTTTTTAGAAGCTTAACAGTAATAGAAAACACATCCCAGAGCGGTAACACATTCCAAACCTGGAAACTAGAGACCAGGATCCAAGAGGTACTTTTAGTAGAGAATTTCCAATAAATAAAGGGATAGTCAGGAACCCATTTAGGAATAGGTTGCACTTATCTGTTCTTTGTTTATGTTTCATTAGGCACCAGTTTCTACAGAAGTCAGAAAGGGCCGCAGATTTGTGCAGCACTTCAACAGTGGAAACGCAAGAACGGTGTTGTCTCTCTTTTTTTTATTTTATCCACTTCCCCCCTTCCCTTGAGCTTCTGTTCTTAGTGCACTGTTTTAAAAACTAGTGTGCTGGAACAAGCAGTTTCAGGGTGGGGTCGGATTGTCTTCAACCTCCATCAGAACTGAACAAGAACTCAGGTGAGCTGGGCTTTGACAGTTACCGCCGGCCTGTTTGTGGTCTTACCGCCACTTTATCACCGACCGCCAGGGTCGTAATGAGGGCCCATATCTCTCAAAGTTGGGATTACTTTTAAAGAAACTAAAAACTACTTCTAGTACTGAAATCCTAACTTTTACAAAACTCTAACCTTAAAAAGAAATGCTAACAGGGACTTACACAAGGCCCTAGCAGAACTTTAAAAAATTTAGAAAAATAATGAAAATTCAAAAATCTATTTTCTAATGACAATTTTGAAACTTAGTCGTGAGATCAGGTAGTGGCTGAGTAGTCCAGCAAACGCAAAGTCTTAGACCCCACTGCTGATCCACCAATGTAGGAAGCTGGTTCTGTATATACTATCTCAAAGTGAGAGATAGTGTGCACAGAGTCCAAGGGTTCCCCCTTAGAGGTTGACAGTGGGCAACAATAAATAATACTAATGGTCTATTTGTGGTAGTATGGTCGAGCAGTAGGCTTATCAGAGGGTAGTGTTAAGCATTTGTTGTACACATAGCGGCAATAAATGGGAACACAGACTCAAAGACTTAACTCCAGGCCAATAGGTTTTTATATCGAAAAATATTTTCTTAATTTATTTTAGAACCACAAGATTCAAAATTCAAGTAAGTACATAAATTGTAAGGTACTTGGCATAGGTAAATATAGAACTTTGAATGAAAACAGTAATGTACACAGTTTGGCATAAAATGGCAATAAGCTATTTTAAAAGTAGACACAGTGTAAAATTCAACAGTTCCTAGGGGAAGTAAGTAAAGGTTAGTTTGTCAGTGTAGGAAAGTACCATCTTGCCTGGCATGTTACCCCCATATTTCACTGTATATATGTTGTTTTAGTTGTATGTGTCACTGGGACCCTGCCAGCCAGGGCCCCAGTGCTCATAAGTGTGCCCTGTATGTGTTACCTGTGTTATGACTAACTGTCTCACTGAGGCTCTGCTAATCAGAACCTCAGTGGTTATGCTCTCTCACTTCTTTCTTAATTGTCACTAAACAGGCTAGTGACCAATTTCACCAATTTACATTGGCATACTGGAACACCCTTATAATTCCCTAGTATATGGTACTGAGGTACTGAGGGTATTGGGGTTCCAGGAGATCCCTATGGGCTGCAGCATTTCTTTTGCCACCCATAGGGAACTCTGACAATTCTTACACAGGCCTGCCACTGCAGCCTGAGTGAAATAACGTCCACGTTATTTCACAGCCATTTACCACTGCACTTAAGTAACTTATAAGTCACCTATATGTCTAACCTTTACCTGGTAAAGGTTGGGTGCTAAGTTACTTAGTGTGTGGGCACCATGGCACTAGCCAAGATGCCCCCACATGGTTCAGGGCATATTCCCCGGACTTTGTGAGTGCGGGGACACCATTACACGCGTGCACTACACATAGGTCAATACCTATGTGTAGCTTCACAATGGTAACTCCGAATATGGCCATGTAACATGTCTGTGATCATAGAATTGCCCCTCTATGCCATCCTGGCATTGTTGGCACAATCCCATGATCCCACGGGTCTGTAGCACAGACCAGGGTACTGCCAAACTGCCTTTTCAGGGGTTTCACTGCAGCTGCTGCTGCTGCCAACCCCTCAGACAGGTTTCTGCTATCCTGGGGTCCAGGCAGGCTTGGTCCAGGATGGCAGAACAAAGGACTTCCTCAGAGAGAGGGTGTTACACCCTCTCCCTTTGGAAAAAGGTGTTAAGGCAGCGGAGGAGTAGCCTCCCCCAGCCTCTGGAAATGCTTTCATGGGCACAGATGGTGCCCATTTCTGCATAAGCCAGTCTACACCGGTTCAGGGACCCCTCAGCCCTGCTCTGGCACGAAACTGGACAAAGGAAAGGGGAGTGACCACTCCCCTGACCTGCACCTCCCCTGGGAGGTGCCCAGAGCTCCTCCAGTGTGCTCCAGACCTCTGCCATTTTGGAAACAGAGGTGCTGCTGGCACACTGGACTGCTCTGAGTGGCCAGGGCCAGCAGGTGACGTCAGAGACTCCTTCTGATAGGCTCCTTCAGGTGTTGCTAGCCTATCTTCTCTCCTAAGTAGCCAAACCCTCTTTTATGGCTATTTAGGGTCTCTGCTTTGGGGATTTCCTTAGATAACGAATGCAAGAGCTCATCCAAGTTCCTCTGCATCTCTTTCTTCACCTTCTGCCAAGGAATCGACTGCTGACCGCGCTGGAAGCCTGCAAAACTGCAACAAAGTAGCGAAGACGACTACTGCAACTCTGTAACGCTGATCCTGCCGCCTTCTCGACTGTTTTCCTGGTGGTGCATGCTGTGGGGGTAGTCTGCCTCCTCTCTGCACTAGAAGCTCCAAAGAAATCTCCCATGGGTCGACGGAATCGTCCCCTGCAACCGCAGGCACCAAAGAACTGCATCACCGGTCCTCTGGGTCTCCTCTCAGCACGACGAGCGAGGTCCCTTGAATCCAGCAACTCTATCCAAGTGACTCCCCCAGTCCAGTGACTCTTCAGTCCAAGTTTGGTGGAGGTAAGTCCTTGCCTCCCTACGCCAGACTGCATTGTGGGAACCGCGTGTTTTGCAGCTACTCCGGCTCCTGTGCACTTTCCGAGGGAATCCTTTGTGCACAGCCAAGCCTGGGTCCTCGGCACTCTAACCTGCATTGCACGACCTCCTGAGTTGTCCTCCGGCGGCGTGGGACTCCTTTGTGCAACTTCGGGTGAGCACTATTTCACTCCACTTCATAGTGCCTGTTCTGGCACTTCTGCGGGTGCTGCCTGCTTTTGAGAGGGCTCCTTGACTTGCTGGGCACCCCCTCTGTCCCCTGACACAATTGGCGACATCCTGGTCCCTCCTGGGCCACAGCAGCACCCAAAAACCCTAACCACAAGCTTTGCACCTAGCAAGGCTTGTTTATGGTCTTTCCGCAGGAAAACACTTCTGCACGACTCTCCACGGCGTGGGACATCTATCCTCCAAAGGGGAAGTTTCTAGCCCTTGTCGTTCTTGCAGAATCCTCAGCTTCTACTGTCCAGTAGCAGCTTCTTTGCACCCACAGCTGGCATTTCCTGGGCATCTGCCCACTCTCGACTTGATCGTAACTTTTGGACCCTCGACTGGAAATCCATCGTTGTTGCATTGCTGGTTTTGGTCTTTCCTGCAGAATTCCCCTATCACGACTTCTGTGCTCTTTGGGGAAATTTAGTGCACTTTGCACTCACTTTTCAGGGTCTTGGGGTGGGCTATTTTTCTAACCCTCACTGTTTTCTTACAGTCCCAGCGACCCTCTACAAGGTCACATAGGTTTGGGGTCCATTCGTGGTTCGCATTCCACTTTTGGAGTATATGGTTTGTGTTGCCCCTATCCCTATGTGTCCCCATTGCATCCTATTGTAACTATACATTGTTTGCACTGTTTTCTAATACTATACCGCATATTTTTGGTATTGTGTACATATATCTTGTGTATATTTGCTATCCTCATACTGAGGGTACTCACTGAGATACTTTGGCATATTGTCATAAAAATAAAGTACCTTTATTTTAGTATATCTGTGTATTGAGTTTTCTTATGATATTGTGCATGTGACACTAGTGGTACTGTAGGAGCTTCACTCGTCTCCTAGTTCAGCCTAAGCTGCTCTGGTAAGCTACCTTTTCTATCAGCCTAAGCTGCTAGACACCCCTATACACTAATAAGGGATACCTGGGCCTGGTGCAAGGTGTAAGTACCCCTTGGTACCCACTACAAACCAGTCCAGCCTCCTACAGTCAGGTAAGTCAAGCACTTACAAGTTTAGTCTCCGGGGCATAGGCAGCCCACCGCTGGGGGTTCAAGTCAACCTCAAACACCCAACACCAGCAACACAGGGCCGGGCAGGTGCAGAGATCAAAGATGGGTCCAAATAACATAGGCACCTAGGAGACTAGTGGTGCTCCGGTTCCAGTCTGCTAGCAGGTAAGTACCTGTGTCCTCGGGGAGTAGAAAAGGGGGGTTTTGTAGAGCACTGGGGGGGTCCCAAACAGGCACAAAAAATACACCCTCAGTGGCACAGGGACGGCCGGGTGCAGTGTGTGAACAAGGAGTTGGGTTTTGTGTTGAAATCAATGGAGGGACCCAGGGATCACTCTGGCGATGCACGCAGCGCACGGGGGCTTCTCGGACCACCCACCAACTGGGCAAAGATGAGGGCCGCCTGCTGGTCACTCCTGCACTGGTAGTTGGTTCCTCTCGGGCCTGGGGGCTGCGGGTGCAGTGCTTCTTCCACACTTCAGGTTCTTTGTTACCAGGCAGTCACGGTCAGGGGGATCCTCTGGATTCTCTCTGTAGGCGTCACCGCGGGGGTGCAGGGAGGTCGTCTGAGGGTGGTCACATCGCAGGAGTCGCCTGGGGGTCCTCGCTGCAGTGTTGGTTTCTGTGTTTGGGACTCACGCTTCAGGAGGAGGTGGGAGTCCCTTTAAAGATGGTTTCTTCTTGGTTGTTTTGGACAGAGCCACTGTCCACTGGAGTTTTTTGGTCCTTTGGGTTGCAGGGCAGTCCTCTGAGTCGGCAGAGGTCACTGGTCCCGCTGGATGCATTGATGTTGCTGGTTCTTTGAATCTGGAGACAGGCTGGTAGGACTGGAGCCAGGAGCAGTTGTCGTCTCCTTCTTCTCTGCGGGATTTTCAGGTCAGCAATCCTTCCTCTTGTTAGGTCATGGTCCTAGGTTCATGGTCGCCCCTAAATTCTGAATTTAGGGGTATGTTAGGGTCACAGGGCAGTAGCTAATCGCTACTGTCCTTGACAGTGGCTACATCCTCATTGTGCTCCCTCCCTTTGGGGAGGGGAGCACATCCCTATTCCTATTGAGCTAAATCCTCCAAAACAAGATGGAGGATTTTCCAAGGAGGGGGTCACTTCAGCTCTGGTCACCTTAGGGGTGGACCTGCCTGAGGGGTTGACTCCTCATTGGTTTTCTCATCATCTCCCCGGACTTGCTGCCAAAAGTGGGGGCTGTGTCCGGGAGGCAGGCATCTCCACTAGCTGGAGTGCCCTGGGGCATTGTAACATGAAGCCCAAGCCTTTGAGGCTCACTCCAGGTGTTACAGTTCCTGCAGGGCGGAGGTATGAAGCACCTCCACCCAGTGCAGGCTTTGTTTCTGGCCTCTGAGAGCACAAAGGCTTTCACACCAGGGGGGTCAAAAACTTGTCTATCAGTGGCAGCCATCTCTAGGATGCCCTCGGTGTGCATTATTTAATAAAGCCAACACTGGCATCAGTGTTTGTTTATTATTTTGAGAAGTTTGGTAACAAACTTCCCAGTATTCAGTGTAACCATTATGGAACTGTGGAGTTCGTTTCGACAAACTCCGAGCCCATATGCTTAATATGGCCACACTGTACTTAGAATGTCTAAGAATAGACTTAGACACTGTAGGGGCGTATTGCTCACGCAGCTATGCCCTCACCTGTGGTATAGTGCACCCTGCCTTAGGGCTTTAGGGCTTTAAGGCCTGCTAGAGGGGTGACTTACCTATGCCACAGGCAGTATTTTGTGGGCATGGCACCATGATGGGGATGCCATGTCGACTTTGCCTTTTTCTCCCCAACAACACACACAATGTGCAATGGTTGGGTGCATATGTTAGGTGAGGGGTCCCTTAGGGTGGGACAACACATGCTGCAGCTCTTAGGGACCTTCCCTGGTCACAGGGCCCTTGGTACCACTGGTACCTTTTACAAGGGACTTATCTGTGTGCCAGGGGTGTGCCAATTGTGGAAACAATGGTACATTTTTAGTGAAAGAACACTGGTGCTGGGGCCTGGTTAGCAGGGTCCCACCACACTTCTCAGTCAAGTCAGCATCAGAATCAGGATAAAAGTGGGGAGGTAACTGCAACAAGAAGCCATTTTCCTACACCTATGTTTTCTTAAAGAAAAAGCTGCAGCCTATGAGACACCAGACCAACTACCCAGAACACTAGAACCTACATCGCTCTCTGAGGTCTCCCACCAGTAAAGTGATATATTTCATGTGAAAACTATAGCATTTGCCATCTCATAAAACACACTAAAAGCCTTAACTTAGGCCTACCCACTCCCTCATCACTTAATAAACACACTAAATGAAACTATTTCGTAACATGCCTATGCAGTTTGAAGTATGTTGGAACCACCAGAAGCAAAGTAAAAATAAGAATAAGTGAACACAAAAGCAATGTGGAATGTAAGAAAATAATGACAAGGCTCAGCTGCCACTTTCTTGAAGCAGGTCATACTGAAGATGATCTACAGTGGGTAGTGATAGACAAAACCCGGATTCTGGCAAGATACCATAACCTGAAGATCATCCTCCTTAATCTAGAATAGAGGTGCATTTCCACCTGCACTAAGGGAACAATGATGCAATCTCATGAAATCAACTTAATTCTTTGTGACATTGTTATGTGTAACAGGCTTTTTCATCCTTGTGTTCCCTAGCCGCATACTACTGTCATTTCATTTCAAGTGTCTCATTCGTCAGTATCGTGCCAAATGTTGCACAATTCTGGAAGTGCATTTCATTGGCACCCTTTTTTATTAACATCATTACTAGTAATTATCTGATTTTTGTTCACATGAATTGAGAATTTCATTCTATCTATTAAGCAGTATTCCAATTTCATAAATTGTTCACTCATTTAATATTGAACCAGCAGCACCCAATGTGACTTTAATCCCCAGCACTTCCAATTTTCCATACTCCTTTACTGTGGTAACAGCGTCTTTGAAATGTATGATGCAGCACGCTCCTGATGCATGTGCAGCATGAAACATGAAGTAGGTCGTTGGATGCAGAAGCAGAGCTCACTCAGAACTTTAAAAACAGTTTCCTGGGGGCGTGGCCAAGATGGTAGTGATGTAGCAGCTCTTTTGCAGAGCTGAGCCATTTTTGAGGCAAATTACTGCACCAGAGCCGCAACGACAACTGCTTAACCATTGATTTGACCTGCGACGACTGGCGATCCATCAAGGCACCACCTCTGCCTTGACCAAGGGCTAACCAGGTCTGCTGTAGCAGACTCAGAGAGAGGGCAAACCGCTGTTGGTGATGGCCTAAAATGGCAGTGACTTATCTGAGGAAACGCAGCTGGTCTGTGGCACCTGAACCCAGCGACTGCCGTCCCCTGACTGAGGCTGCCAGGACAGTGAAAAGAGGTAAGCGATCCCGATTGTGTACTGGGACCAAGAAGGTGAGCACTCTTATTGGACTTGCTAGCCAGCGGCTACTGGGGGAAGGTCCTGGGGTGACTTCCCCCCACCAACTCCATCTCATAAAAGACACACTACAGTGAGGTGAACCCCGGTCACCACAAGAACATAAGAACAGTATTTTGACACAGTTGTGGCACTATGCTTGGCTAGATGTCAAAAGTTTTGACACTAGTCCAGCAATGCTAATGGGGTCCCATTGCAAACAGCACAGCATAATTTAAACGCCTGCCCTGAGCAGCCTTTAAAAATTATATTAGAATGACACAGTGAAATCTTGTAGATTTCACTGCGCCATTCCTGCAGGCCTCCTAGAAGGGGAACGCCTCCCTTGCATACATTATACCTACCACAAGTATAATGTGGCACAAGGGTTTCCAAACTGGCACAGTGGTACTATTGTTCCACCATGTAAATATGGCTTAGGGTGGGGGACAGTTCAGCAAACCCGTAGCATAAAAAAACAGAATGCTACAGCAGCGCAAGAGGCTTGTAAATGAGCCCCCAAGAATAATTTTTGCCTGATCCAAGAGACCCACCTCTTAAAGAGGGACTGGCACCACCTGCGTTCTTGGTAATTTGACTGCCTGTTTTTTGACTCTGGATCCCAGAAACGAGCAGGTGTGCGATACTCCTGGCCACTCACTTCCTGGGCTGCGTTATATATACACACGACGAAGTGACGGGCCGCTTGCTTCCAGTCAGGATTTCCTTGCATGCTTATTCCTTTACTGTTGCTATCGTGTAAGCCTCCAATGACCACCAAGAATCATTTTTATTAGCAACTATGGGGAAGGTGTGGACGACTTCCGACTCCGATGTACTAATTAGTGGAGACTTTAACTTAGTGCCCAATACAAATATGGGTTGATTGGCTCAAAGGAGAGGCAAAACTGTGGTCTCTTCTGAAGCTAGCCTCGGCTAGATACGGGGATGGGTCTTGAGGTTAGTTGGGGGAAGACACACCCCACAGATAAGGCATACACCTACTTTTCAGCATACCATCAAACGTATGCCTGCATAGATTTGTTCCTCACCTCCCTGGGCTTGTCTACTCCTGTGATGGGTGTGGACTTGAATACAGTGGCATTTTCCGACCATTCTCCAATTACTATTAACATATGCACTCAGCACTGCACAACACAAACTAACACCTGGCACTTGAATTCCAAACTTTTACAATATTTGTCAGTGATGGATAAAGTCACTATAACCCTGCACACATTCCTTGAGATCAATGGCACCATAGACACGCCCATTGCACTTCTATAGGACTCCCTTAAGGCAGCAGTCTGCAGCGCTTTCATTGCTATCTCAGACAAGAGAAGGGCACTGGATTTGCGGGTGAAGGAGTTAGAGTAAAAGCATAAATGCTCAGGTACCTATCAGATCAGGCATCAACTTACCACAGCCATCAAGGAGCTCAGGGCATTGGGCACTGGCAGGGCTGAATATGCCCTATTGTAGGTTAAACAAAAGTTAAACAAAAGTACTATACTTTGGGTAACAAGTGGGGGCTGACATCTAGTTAATAAACTACAGGACCCGAAACGTAGACACCGGACAGCAGAATTAGAGACTCAGCAGGAGTACCAGGTATACCTAGATTTTCCAACTTCTCACAAATTTTAAAGCTTTTACACCACAAGGTACACCGCAGAATCGCTTAACGCAAGGGATGCCATTCAATACCTTGATACACTTCCGGTCACGCAAATCCCAGCTGGAGATGCAGAACAAAAGGACTGTGACATTCATTCATTTGCACCTGCACTATCCCCACTCCAGGCCCATCTGTACAACTCCTTTAGCAATTCCGGTGCCCTCACAGATTCTATGAGAGGTGCCACCATCACGGTGATACCCAAGCCAGGTTAGAATCCTGAACATAGTGCATCCTATTGCCCCATATCTTTATTGAATATAGATGCTAAAATATTCACAAGCATTCTGGCAGCCCATTTGCCCCCCTACATGCAAGGCTTTGTTGATCCCGACCTAGGGAAATATACCCCCAGAAAGAGGATGCAATGACAACACTAAACACATATGTCACCTAATAGTCAAATCTCACAGATCATGCATACCTGCACTACTATTATTGGAAGGCACTGAAAAAGCATTCAGTTGAGTCCATTGGCTATACCTCCGAGAGGTGCTTGCCAAATTCGGCCTAGGCCCCTGCTTTCGGCAGTCGGTATGAAGTAATTAAACCAACCCAAGGGCACAGGTTAGAGTCCATGGAGTATTTTCAAAACCCTTTATTATCAGGCGAGGCACTAGACAGGGCTGACCTCTATCCCTGGGAAGCTGAGACCAAAAACCGGGCTTATACGCCGATGATGTCATGATCTTGTTCACAGGCCCACTATCATTCCTCCCTCACTTGGTTTCAGAGCTTGAGGCTTTCGGTAAGGTATCAGTGTTTAAAGTCAACTTCCAGAAAACAATGATGCTGGGACTCACAATACCACAGTCCGATAAAATCCAACTAGCCGGCCTCTTCCCATTCCAGTGGTCCACACAGGGAATACAATACCTGGGTCTGCCGATCCATGCCACACTAGAGAAAACTGCGGAGCACAACTAGGGTGCACTACTGGCAACGGCCAGGTAGTTGGGGAGACTTGCAGTCGTGAAGATGACCCACTACTATCAGGTTGCACAACCTAGATATATGGTCAAATGGTCCCGCCCAATGACTGAGAAGCATTGGTGTTTCATTGATCAGGCCATTGCAGGGATACACAGCTGGAAAATCCCTTGGCTACCCAAATCGCATTGACCACTGAGAGTCTATGTCTCCCCAATACTAAGGCCCACTGTAAGCACAAGGGAAGTTGCAAAAAACCTGTCCGCAAGGGTCTCACCCCAAATGCCAGTCCTTGACACCCCCTATCTCCCTTCTGCCACAAGAGGAACTGCCTTTATCCAGTGGCAACATGAAGGGTGCAAGAGAGTGGGAGCCCTCCTTGACCTAGAAGGGATAATGGATTTTGCACAAATCCAGATGGCATATAAAGTCATGCCCAGCCCACATTGGCAGTATGTGGCTATTAAACACTGGGTCGCACAACCCCACATTAAAACACATGCAAACCATCTGCTAACACGCTCCTCAGACAAGAAACTCCTATCAGATAGGGAGGCAGAATGTGAACGCACATTTACTTCCAAAGAATGGTCAGATATTATACATCTGACCTGTACATCAGCTAGTAGCGCGGCTGGTAAAGACACACTCATAAAAATAACACACTACTGGTAATATACACCGGTGCGGCTTGCCAAAGCGAAGCCAAGTGGGGATGGCAGATGTTGGCGGCACTGTGGCTAAGCGGGGGCACTTACACGTGCTTTGGTAGTGCCACAAACTGCAGCAGTTTTGGTCAGAGGTCTTAGCAGATATGGACAAGATGTTTGACACCGCAATCCAGCTCTTCTTCAGCTATGTTTTATTGGGACTCCCAGATGCTCTACACTACCCACTCAAATCTTGGAAGGGGAAAGCCCTCTGCGCAGGTAAATAGATAATAATATCCCGGTGGGGTAAAGACACTCTCGCATCCAAAACTGATTGGGTCCATAAAATCTGGTATTTACTGGGCATGGTAAAGCTCCCAACAGTGCTTGGCCACAAACTGCCAGAGTTCAATAAAACATGGGGAGCTTGTGTTTGTTTCTTCTCACAGGAGTTCAGAGAATTGTCATGCCTGTGATATCCACGCATAGTCCGCCTCACATAGGTAGACTAGGGCAATTTAGAGGACACACTTACTAATTCTTACCCACCATGAAATGCCACTACTGCCCAAACAATGCATTACTTATAACGAAGAGCAAACACCAATACCTTTCCTTTGTCCCCTCACATTACCGCTCCCCAATCCCACTTCCTATCTATCTTCTCAACTCTTAACCCCACTTTTTTCTTCCTCTGGATATTAGCTACCACAGGCCAGTGGATGTAGGTGGTAAGTTGTGTATTGTTACCACCCTTTAAAAATTAATAAAAATAGATTTGAACAATAAAATTGTTTCCTCTCTCCTCAGGCATCACTGGGGAGAAAGAAAGACTCCCAATCTAGGGATATCCTACCACTGACAAAGTAAGTGCTTTATGGGGATTTGGTATTAACACATTACAACAATATATTTTTCCAGTTCTCATTTGACAGCCTGGACCTAATCAGTATAAACATTTCTCTCAACACACAGTGTGTGACTATAGGGAGATGAACCCTTTCCTTCTTCTATGTGGCATCATGCTCATAAAATCAGGGTGGGACTTCCACATTTAACAATATTGCTCAACCACCTACCTCCTAATTTGAGTGCAGTGCTGAGCACAGACTGCAGGGTATCACCAATTGCATCTGCATGCCAAATTTGTTTTCATCATTTTATATGTATAAGTAATGTGTGTGGCCATTTCTGTTCCTATAAGATCATTCCTGAGAAGATACAAGTATCTGTGCATGTTTGTTTTATGATCTATGTTTGTATATTCACTGCCAAGACATGATGTCACTAAGAAGTGGACACAATAAATAATGTAGGGATTTTACAGTCCTGACAAATTGCTCGTAACCCACACAGGCTGTTATAGTACTTTGAAACATGTTCATTAAAACTTTAATGATGACGGGCCAATAATTTCCCAAGACCAACCACATTTAATTTTTCACCTTGTCAGATTAACCAATTCTCTTATGGTTAAGTTTAGACATATTTGTATCCTCTTATGTACCTGACTCCTATACCCACATATAATATCAACAACTCTCTTATTATCTTGTTTAAACCCATTCCGACATGATCATTGTCAGGATAAAGACAGGCCCAATAATGAAGCATGCCACAAAATGTGGGTGAAGGCTATCTCATTTTTCAAGGCGGGTGTGGACACATACCTTATACAACCAAAGAACCAGCTTCTTTACTCTATAGACAGTACCTCACATTAAACTTTGTACTTCTACCAAACCGCCAATGAAACTGTCCCACTGGTTTATTTGTACTTTTTGCAACAGACACACATCTCTTATTACAGAACATACCACTTTATCACCACTCCTTCCTTATGGGCTGCTCTATGTTAACCACTTGTTCAGTAGCAACAAAGTGTACTCTGTACACAGGGGCTTTGTTGGGGGGTACAGGAGGCCCAAGGGTGAGCCTTGTGTCCTCCTTTCCTCTCACAGGCCCTCACCTCCTGTCAAAGACTGTCAAGTGAGACAGGGGCGTGAGGGTGGTTGCAAACACACCATCAATCCTGATAAAGCCCCCACAATGGATGGTGGTGATATTAGCTTCTAAAACTTTGTGTCTTGGAAAATAATGGCACCTATGCCATACCCAAATGCTTGAATTAATCTCATCCACTGTTAATTACTCACGGGCACATCCCAGCCCATCGTTATTTTACACACCATGCTGTCTCAGTTTGGACCAAGCCCTATGCAAATGAGCCTTGACCTTGTTTCAACAGGCCAGCCCAAACTGCCAGGCCAGGTTCCCTCTTAAAAGGAACACAAGAACTCCAGGACTGGTTCTGCCCTTATTAGGGCTCATCTGCTGGGTATAACTTGGTTCCAGTGGCACATTGTCTATGGGAGTTATCTCTGGCCATATCCATCCCTTTTGGGTAAACCTGCACCCATGCACAGCCGAGGGTTCGCACAGGCCATGGTTTCGAGCCAAGACCTGCACCCAACACCCCCGCCCAGCCCACCCCACAAGTGACCAGTCCTCCAACATTCAGTCCACTCCACAGATGGCAAACCCCCAGCTGCACACAGCCTTTGGCATATTACTCATTGGGGGTTGGACAAGAGCCTTGCATTTGGCCAGGCCACAAGCCCAACTCCTACTGGCTGGCAATCTCCCTGTTTTGCATGGCCTATAGATGCGTGTAGAGGTGGGTACGCTGCTTGGCCTGGCCCTCTGCGCCCAGCCCCCGCACCACGAGTGACCATCTTCCTGCTGCATGTAGTCTTAAGCCATCTTCAGTGGGAGGTTGGACACAAGGCCTGGCCTCCAGCCAAAGCCCCGGCCCAGCCCAGGCCACCCCAACCCATTCCATGGGTTGCCAACACCCCCACACCCTAACCCACATCAAATGTGGCAAACCCTCTACCGCGCACAGCCTTTGGCATATGCAGCAGGGGTTCACTGTAGAATGTAGCCCTTGGCCAGGCCATCTACCCAACTCCTTAGGCTGCCATCACCTATGCAGTGTACAGTCTTCATCTGTGTGTAGTGAGGGGTTGGTTGCAGGGTCTGGCAGGGCCTGGCCCCCTACACCCAAACCTGCACACCCTCCCTATGTTGTGCATGGCCTCTGGCTGTCTGCAGCAGGGGTTGGCCAACCCCGGTGTGCACCTTCTTCAGCCATGTGCAGTATGGGGTTGGCCGCAGGGCCTCTGTGGCCATGCCCGCACTCAATCCACCACAGACATCAATCCTTGAATGAATACCTCCCTGCATCCTAGGACATGGGGACCAAGTAACTGCTGCTGCAACATTTTTCTCTGGGTTGCAGGCAGCTAATCAAATTGTTTAGGATTGGGACTGGTACTGAAAGAGCAGATGAAAGAAAAGCACCCTTGGCCATAGTATCTTAAGTTACAGTACCACATGACTCCCAAGGGACCAGCCATTTAGATATACCTAACTTTTTAACCCCTTTCAACCCCAGCCCCACCACCTCTTTAAATGCAGATTTTTCAATGCTGTGCCAATTTACAGAGAATCACGAAAAGCATGCTTTAGGGGCAAAGATTTAACTTTTTCCCAAATTTGATGTCAAATATGTTCAACTGTTGTTCTGTATCAGAGAGCAAAGTTTCCTATGGGAACTAACATGGGAAATAATCGTTTTGGGACTCCTTCTTTTTTTCTTGGCACCCGCTTGACAGATCAGCAAACATTTTTCCAGAAAGTTGCTAATTGGAAGAACCTTTTTTCTGGGAAGTTTCATGCAGATGCCTCAATTGCACCAAAGCAAGGTAAAAAAAAACCTTTGTATGGAATCTCCAAGTTAACTGTAACTATATAGTAGCAACCCAACCTGAAATCTAATCAATCTAAAATATATGCAAAGTAAAGTAAATCTACACTTCCATATGTATACTTATCTTTAGAAGATGTTTGTAATCAATATTCTGTCTGTGATATTTTCAGAACACAGTATTTATGGCTGTATGTTCTGGGTGTGTGCTTCCTTTTGCAGTGTTTCAACTCCCCAAGTGGTGAACAAGACTCCTTGGGGAGTTGAAACGCATTGGTGGTTGCTATTTTGAAATAAATATGCACTATTGAAACTTCGTGGAGTGCGGTGAATACTTTTGGTGATATATATATATATATATATATATATATATATAGTGTGCGGTTAGTGCAGTGGGAGTGTGTGTGATTTGAATGTGTCCGTGAAAGGTAGGTTACTGTATGTGTACATTAAATTATTCGTAAGTGCTATGAGAAATGGGTGTGATACAGTAGTGTATCGTCTCTGTGTGTTGGTAGTGCACCTACATCGCTTTCTTGCTGCCAGACTGCTTGATTTTATTTCTCAATTTCGCTCTCTCTCCTGGGCCTGCCATTCTGTTGTGTCAGTGTTTTTTTCCCCCTATTTTATATTGCACGTTGTTAATCCCACCTGAGCTGACAGCTGCATTTCTACTTACAACGCAGCTTAACAAGGTGGGATTTTATTTATTACCAGACAATAAAGAGTACAAAGGTGCCGCACAGACCCTAAATCCCAGATTGAGAGAGACAGAGCAGAGGAAAATCCACAGAAAGAAGCTGAATTCAGAGAGCCAGAGAAGCTGGGATCAGACTGGGTTTACAGTAATTTGTGCCTGTTTTTTTCTCATTAACAGAATATTTCAGCTGAGGGTAGGCAGGCCAGACCAGGGGCCTCCTGAGCCAACGCTGCTCATTATGCCTGTTTTGTGTTTTATTATTTACTTGTGTCATCACTTTCTTTTATCGACCCTGATGTGCGGGGCTGTTTCCATTGTGGCTTTAGGTGATGTCAGGCCTAGTTGTCGCTGCATGGGGTGATGGAGTTCTCAGACAGCTGAGCCGGGAATAGGGAAATGGGGAAGAGAAAAGTAAACATATACATCTAAAACATTATTATTCAAGTGTAAACTTTACTGACACATTAAAATCCACACAAAGTCATATTTTAACTTCCATCTAAACTCCTATCTTAACTTCAGCAATCAACACTTTCAAACACCATATTTCACATCCAAAACCATTACTCTGGCAAGTATTGCAGTGCACCGGTCAAAACAAAAATTAGTTTTTAAAATGGGTCAGTTTTCTGAGCAAATGTTTTTGGGCACTGGACTACGTAAAGTTAGCATATAAACATGGGTCAAAATAAAATTGCCAACTCTCCACAGTAGCCACCAATAACTTTTTAGGTCGAGCACAGCAGGGCGCATGCGCTGCTTTTTCAACGTGCCGGTATGTATCTACGCTTTTAACCACGCCCACCTCACGCCCATCACTATCACTCGGTTTCGTGGGCTTGGCCTTCAAAAATCCTTTGATGACATTGGTACATAGTTTAGGTTTGTCCCTCCTTGGGGAGATTTTGTTACCGCCTTGGCCATCTCCACTGCTACATGGCTAATAGCACTTTCGCCTATAAGTTTGACTCCGAGCGAACTTCTTTTTCCTTTTGTGTCTCTCCTTATGGCTGATGCTCATGGTGGCCGTGGTGCTGTAAATCGGCTCGCATACTGTTTAACTTTTGATTTTCAAGTTATGTGGCAAGAAAAGTCCGGTTAGGAGTTTACAACGTTAGTAGCTCTACTTCGAGCTTATGCGAGACCCATTGCATTGCAAATGCTTGTTTTTAATTCAGATTGCTCATTCAAACCATTTTCGGCAATTCGCAATTTCAAAATTACCTGTAATAATGCCAGGGCTGCATCTCCCCAGGTTTCGGTGGATCACTTAAAGCACTGTCCTTTTCAAATACTTATCAGTTTGTCCTTTTGTGGAAAAGTTGTTCGCCAGCGGGACTGCCAGCACTTTTATTTGATTATTTGCAACTACAATTAATGCAAAGCTGTTGGCATTTCAGTATGGTACCAGCGTTTTGTTTTCGTCAAAGGCTGAACTGAAACTCAAACTGAAAATGCGCCATAACTGTGAAATTAATTGTAAAACGTATTTCAACAAAATAACTTCCACTCAGACTGCTGGTTAACTACTAATACATTTCTGATCATGTTAATTACACTAAACCACGTGTGTTCGTCACTGCCCATTCAGATAACACTCGCCCTTTTAAGCTCCTGCAACAACTGGCGTAGAACATTATTTTGGTGTTCCTCGCTCACCAGTCACTGCTTGACCCTCTCCGGTTCGTGTGTGACCTCCCCATTCCAAAGATATCTTTAAAATATATCTAATAACATACCAGTTGCCAAATCCAAAAGAAGTTTATGTCCTCATCTTACAAGGCACTTCTCCAGCCTTCAGCGCAGTCATATCACCTCCTCTACAAAACCACGACTTTCAAGAAACATGCAGGCTTGGCATTTTCCTAGCACTCTTCTTACTCCAATAATAATGTGTTCAATTTAGGGGAAATTATTAGCAAATAATGTGTGCATTATATGTGGGATAAAGCACCCCCTCTGTCGTACACTAGAAGGATATTGCAAGCCAGAAGGAGTTGGTGACTCTATAAACGAACGAGCCCGAATCAGGGGCTTAATGAACCCCCACCCCCAGCTTTAGCAGCTACAGCGGAGGTTTGCCTGCAGGCCATATGTCAAAAGCTCGTAACACTTTAAAGCAATGCAGAGTCTATAGAAGACCAAGGGAGAACTAAAGACGGGTAAATAGTAAAGGGAAATTATAAAGGAATATTGAAGGAAGGAAGGGTGTAAGGAAAGATGGATGGACGACTGGGTAGATGAATGAGGAGGTGGATGAACGAGTGGGTAGAGGGATGACGGGTGAAAGGGAGAGAATGGGTATATGGATGGACAGGTGAGAGAATGGGTAGGTGGCTGGATGGATATGTGGCTAAATGGGTGTAAGGACGGCAGTGTAAAGGGTGAATAGATGGATGGACAGATTGAAGGATGGCAGAGTAAAATGAAAGATGGTTGAATGGGTGGAAGGACAAGTGAATGGATGGTAGAGCGGATGGATGAGTGAATCAATGGCAGATTGGATGGATGGGTGGGAGAGTGGGATGGCTGAATGCAGAGGGAATGGATGGATGGCAGAGTGGGTGGGTGGATCAATAGATGGCAGAGTGGATTGATGAATGTATGGAATGAGGAAAAATTGAATGTTGGATGAAAGAATGAATAGATAGAATGTAAAGGAGAAATAGTGGATGGATGGGTAGAATGATGAATTGATAGCTGCTTGCACGAAAAAGACAACGGAAACTATTCTAGGGAGGGTTGGACTCGCTTTGCATGCTTAGTGCCATCAGAGCTTTTATTGAAAGTGCGGAGTATTTTCATTTTCTGGTTACTTCTTTGGTCCGAAAGTAATACAGCTCAGCAGCTACGTCATTTCTTTCTCTATTGAAGGTGAATAGAGATATCCGAAGTCATCTGTAATGCCTAAATAAGAGACAAACGTTTATCCAGGGATTGCATGTTTTATATGTAAAGAGTTTAACAAATCACACTCTACGGAGGTAATTTGGTACCATACATATGATATATCATTGCAAGGTTTAAGTGAAGTTTTTACATCTTCAAACTTGAAAGGTGTATTTACACAGTTCCTTTATTAGTAGCATCAATCATGAACATTGTGATTTACAATCAGCAGCCACTCTCCGAAGGTAGCGCATGTATACTGACAGTACAGAATAGCAGTTCCGCACATATGTGCGCATGTGCCAACCTATGAGTGAGTGAATGAGAAAGTGTTTGAATGAGTAACCAAGCGAGTTAGTGAATGGGTGAGTGAACAAATAAGTTAGAGGGAGGCTGTATTGTGGACTGTAGTGTTGTAACACAGCACCATGTAACTCTCACAATATAGGGGGTCTACCAAATCTCAGCATTCTAGTATAACTCAGGTGTAGTTGATTTGTACATCATTCTCTTTATTTAATCCAATGTAATGTAATGTATTTATTCTAATGTAATAAAATCTTATATAATTTGTAGGGACCCCGAAGAAGGCCCTCCTTTTTATTTTCTGTAAGGCCACTAAATAAGGAGGTGCTTTTATTGAGCAAGTATTGTCAGATAAATGTCTCTGACGCAATCATTTTGGCAATCCTGGTGACAAGGATTGCTGGATCTTTTTAAACACAGGAACCAGTCACTACTAAATGCTCACCGAACTGCTGAGTAATTTCTCTTTAAGCTTGGACTTTCAGGTACAGCCAAGTCAAAGAGTCAAGATTTAATCTTGCAAGTGGTGTGGGATAAACCATGTAGTTCTTGCACCATATGCATCACAATAAATGTAATGCCCAAGCAGTGTTATAAATAAAATATGTAACACGTAATTAGAGTAAGATAGTATGCTTAGAAACTTCAGAACTTTGTATGCCATTTACAATACATCAAAAGACATATGTGGTTACCCAGTAACACAAGTATGCACGTTAGGGTTGCATACAGATCACAAGGAATACAGTAACAATTACTATGAGACTTTCTAACAAGCATCTCCTTTGGAACACAGGTGCGGTACATAAGTGTCTGTATATCAACTGCACTCCTTTGAAGAATGACCATGGTTGTTATGCGTAGGTGGGAACCTGCTTGCCTCACGCGACTAGCTGGTCCACCAAACTGATAGGAGTAGGCAGGGATGCGGTAATGGCCACAATGCTTTGGAGCTGTAAGTGATGGTGCATGGCTGAATCTAAGCCTTTGGCTCTGCAAAGGAAGTGTCACAAGAACCACATTTTTTGAGGGACCACAATGTGGTAGAGTTTCTAAGCATACAAACAAAACCTTAGTGGATAAATGAAAAATGGACAGGCGTTTCCAATCCCTATCTCTGAGTATGGTAACATGAATGAATGATTGAATCTGACAAGCCTGTTTAAAAATCTCTTGTCCTTACATGAAACTGATAAGGGGGTCTGCCCCAAACCCCAAGGATCTTTCCAAACACAAACCTTGGTATTCACAATAATTAGTATTTTATGGGATATTCTTCTGTAAATAATGTTAGAATTACCATCATGATATAAGTGGATAAACGTTACACCTCATACATTGTGCATCACACAACCCTAAGTAATTAGTCTAAAACGCCCTAGTTGCCTTGGTGTATCATAATATTCACTGTTTAGTTTTCTGATGAGCATATCGTACTGCTGCATACCAGTAGACCAGAAGGTCTTGAATTCAGAGTCCTGATTACCAGGAACTCTCTTTTCCTCTCACATTAGTGTGAGTGTGTGATATTCAGGCAAGGGCTGTTGCCTGAATATAGTGTTAATGTGGGTACAATATTGTAATGTCAAGATTTCTAATGTTCCTAGGTTATTATTCTCGTGTTCGATGTCAGTTGATGAGAAAGTTTGGTGCTGACACAACACAATTGGGGTGGCTCCTGTTGTTAATAAATGTACAGTTACAGCTGAATTTCTAGTTGTCTCAGGATCTTCTTTGCCAACCACCACTTGTTTATTGTGGTGACGAGGGGAGCAGGAGTTACCAGAACAAATCCATGCCAGAAGGTTGTCATTTGATGGTTTGTTCCACGTGGTACCCACGCCGGAAGACTCTTGTTGCATGATTACACCGCAAGTAATTTATTGGTTTTAACACTGTGTTGCAGACACTAGCTACTGCACTTTTGTCAGACAGTCGGAGCTTGCACAAGTAATTATTCTTTAACTGTTGACAGGCCCAGCAGTTGAATAGTCAGCTCAGTCTGTTGGGCACCTGTAACGTAGTGTGAGTTTAGGTGACATCAAAGCACTTTGCATAGTAGCCATCTTGAAGTGGATCAATCAATCAATAGGTTCTTGTAGAGTGCAAGCATGTCACCCCGGGGGATCTCCAGGTGCTGATTTTGTGCTGCTGGCGAGGCCTGCTTGGTGGTGGTTGAACAGGCAGGTCTTGAGGTAGCAGTGTGGCAGTGGAGGGGAGGTTGTTCCAGGACTTGAGGGTGAGGTCGAAGAAGAAGCATTCTCAGAGGCAATAGCAGCATATGCTGGAGGTGTAGGCCGGGGGAAGGTGGCAGATCGGAGTTCTCTGATTGGTTGGTGAAATGTGAGGCGGATGTTGAGGTCGGCGGGTCCAGCGTTTTCCAGGGCTTTGTATGCGTGCATGAGGAGTTTGAAGAGGCATCTTTGCTGTACAGGGAGCCAGTGTGGGGTCTTGATGTGAGGGTGATGCTGGTCCTTCTGGGAAGTTTGAGGCTGAGTCTTGTTGCAGCATTCTGGATGAGCTGCAGGCCATTCAGAAGTTGTTTGGTGATTCAGATGTAAAGCGCATTGCCGTAGTCAGGTGGCTGGAGATGAGGGCCTGGGTAACTGTCTTCCTTGTGGATATGGGTATCCAGTTGAAGATTTTGCAGAGCATGCGGAGGGTGTTCAAGCAGGCAAAGGAGACGACGTTGATTTGTTGCTTCATGGTTAGATGGGTGTCCAGGATGATCCAGGGGTCGCATGCATGACTTGTGGGTGGGGGTCAGAGGGTGGTGGGCCGCCATGTGTCATCCCAGGGAGAGGGTTTGTTTCCAAAGATGAGGATCTCGGTTTTGTCTGAGTTTAGCTTGAGCCAGTTAGACCTCATCCAGGTGGCAATGTCAGTCACGGAGTTCTGGAAGTTGGTTTGTGTGGAGGTGGCGTTGTCTACAAAGGAGACGATGAGCTGAGTGTCATCAGCGTAAGAGATGATGTTGAGTCCATGGGTGCGGGCAATGCCGGCTAGCAAGTCATGTAGGCATTGAAGAGGGTGGGGCTGAGGGAGGAGCCCTGGAGGACGCTGCAGATGAAGTCTTTAGGGGTGAGAGGAGGAGATCCAGTCGAGAGTTTTGTCATGGATGCAATGGCGAAGAGTCTGTTGAACAGGATCTGGAGGGAGATGGTATCAAATGCTCCAGATAGGTTTAGGAGGGTGAGGGCCACTGTTCCACCGTGTTCGATGAGGTATCTGATGTCTTTGGTCGCCGCAATCATGGCAGTTTCAGTACTGTGATTGGTCTGGAAGCCGGATTGTGAGGGGTTGAGTAGATTGTTGTGTTCGAGGAAGTGTGTGAGCTGACCGTTGATGGCTTTTTCCAGGACCTTGGTGGGGAATGGGAGGACAGAAAATGGGCAGTAATTTTTGAGCTCATTGGGGTCGGCAGAGGGTTTCTTTAGTAGTGGATTGATCTTGGCGTATTTCCTGATGCTGGGGATGGTGGCTGTGGTGATGGAAGCATTGAGGATTCCGGTGAGAAGTGTTCCAATTACTTCTTTTACTAGGTTGTAGAAGTGGCACGGGCAGGGGTCCACAGGGGCTCGGAGTGGATTGAGGCCATGATGCCAATGGTATCCTTAGCAAAGAGCTGCTTCCATTCGGAGACCTGGGGGAGGGAGGTGTGGGTTTGGGTGCGGGTGGTGGAGGTGGAGGTCGGTGTGCTGGGTTTCAAAGTTGCTATAGATGTCGGTGAACATGTGGTGGACTTAAGAGGGGTGGATTGTGTTTGTAGTTGGCTGAAGGGCAGGAGAGTTCTCTGAAGACGTTGAAGAGTTCTCTGGTGTGGTTGGTGTTGGTTTGGATGGGGGTTGTGAGTGCTTCTTTTTTGTTTTCCCTGAGTCAGAGGTGGTATGTTTTGAGAGTGGTCCTGAAGGAGTCCTGTTAGTGCTCCAGTCTTGTTAGTGCGCCAGTGTCTTTCTCTTTCTAGTTTCCTGCAATCCTGTTTGAGAGTCCAGAGTTCTGGGGTGTACCAAGTGGCTTGTTTGGCGGGTCTGATGATGGCGGGGTTTTTCAGGGGGCTATTGTGTCGGTTGCGGTTGTAAGCCAATTGGAGAGGTTTTGGAGGTTTTGTTCGATGGTGCCTGCGGAACTAGGTGTCGATTTCTTGATTGTGGTGATCCAGTGGGTTTCTGTGACTTTTCCCCAGTTGCAGCAGGGGATGATGGGGGGGGGGTCTTGTTGGGTTGTAGCGTGGTTGGTCGATGGTGAAGTGTACAATGTTGTGGTCTCTCCATGTTACATCTGTGGTATGGGAGAACTTGACTCTGTCGCTGGTGGAGAAGATTGGGTCTAGTGTGTGCCGTGTGCTGTGGGTAGGAGTGATGACTAGTTGAGTGAGGCTGATGATGGTCATGGAGTTGAGGAGTGAGGTGGGGTTGGGGTTGTTTGTGTCTTCTAGGTGGAAGTTCAGGTCACTTAGGAAGGAGTAGTGGTCGATGTTAACTGCCAGGGGGGCAATGAAGTCTGGTATGGTGTTGCAGAAGTTGGGGCGGGGTCTGTAGGCGAGAGTTCCTCTTATGGTGCTGTTGGGATAGGGTTTAATTTGGAAATTGAGGTGTTCCATGATCAGTGTGGCGTTGTCTGTGGCAGTACAGAGGAGTGTGTCCATATGTATGATGGCAATGCCTCCACAGTGTCAGTTGGATCATCTTGTATCCGGGGGAAGTTGCGATGGCGATTTCTGGGGTGGATGTGGGGGTAAGCCAGATCTCAGTGATTGACTTTATGTCTGGAGAGAGGGTGGTGATGGTGTCCCAGATTTCTATGGCGTATCTGCAGAGAGATTGGGCGTTGAGTAGAGCACAGTGGATTTAAAGATTGTGGCTGGAGGTTTGCTGAGTGGAGACTGCAGGGGTTCCTATGTAACAGGAGAAGCAGCAGTTTCTATTAAGTAGGTCCTGGAGGGGTGGGGGAATGCAGAGGGAGACAGGCAGGAGGGAGCGCGGGAGAGGGAAAAGGTGGGGAAAAAGGAGGTGAGGACCAGCGACACTACAGGGCAACAAAGCAGTGGGCAAACACAAGAAGCCTAAACAATGCAATACAATATGCAGGCAAACAAAAGAAGACTGAACGATACAATGAAATCTGCAGGCAACACAAGAAGACTGAGCAATGGAACATAATACGAGGCAAAGACTAATACCGGCCAGACAATACAATGCATGGGCGGGGTAAAGCTGTAAGGACAACAGACAGCAGACAACAGACGGCGCTAGAATCAGAACAATAGCGCAGGGGCAGCGCTGCTGCAGGTGAGATGCCAAATGAGTCTGAACTAGCAGACGAACACAGACGGGGCGTGGGCAGCAAGGGGAGCAGGGGTCAGGACTTGCTCAGAGGGATTGTGCAGCGACTGCCATTAAGCAGGTCCTGGGGGGCGAGACACAGAGGGAGGTGGGTGGGAGAGGCACATAGGAGAGGGAAAAGGAGGCAGGCTGGGGGCACTACAGGACAACGAAGCAGCGGGCAGACACAAGAAGCCTGAACAATGCAATACAATATGCGGGCAAACAGAAGAAGACTGAAAAATACAATAAAATCTCTGGGCAACACAAGACTGAACAATGCAATAGAATAGGAGGCAAAGACTAATACTGGCCAGACAATACAATGCAGAGATAAATGGACGCAGTGAGGAGAACAGGCAGAAGACAGGACAATCGAGCTGAGGCGGTGCTGCTGAAGAGGGGATGCCAAATGAGTCAGAACTGGCAGACAAGCACAAGAAGGCACAGGCAGCCAGGGGAGCAGGGGTCAGGAATGGATATTATGCATCTTGCATCTTGCGTCCGCGCACTAAGCATTTCCAATCATAACGTCCTCTGCGTTCCATTGGTGTCAGCACATTGCTATGTATCCATTTTGAATGTAGAATTGCACAGTTATTCCAGTTACAATCCACGCACTGTGTGACGCACACCGATATTTAGCCTGCAGCATATTCAGCATCCACGCGTTCACCACAGCAGTTCTTTTATTTAAATTTGGAAATATCGCACGTACAATAGGAGTGAGACATGTATATCACGACTTACGTGCTGCTTTAACCTGCAGTCCGCAGAACGAGTGGCAAGGATCTTGTTCCTGAATGTTTGGCCTTGGCCCAGGTAGGGGCGACTCTTTCTGGTAGCCACGGTGCTGCAGGCAATGGAAACGCCAAGAGCAGGCTGTGTCCTTCAAAAGTAGTGCCAGAGGGGAAAAAACCCCTGAAAGGGGAAAAAACCTCCAAAAAGGAAAGGTTTCTGAAAATGGAGCGAATGAATAGGTAAATACAAGAGCAAAGTACAGGAAAAACACTGGAACAGACGTTAGCCAGTATCGAATACGAGGAAGCAGGAGCAAAGACACCATCCAAACAGAAAGTGTTGCAGCGCAAGGAGAGAAAGAATCACAGCCCTTAAATACCAACAAACAGGAAGTGACCAACAGGAAGTACAAGGACACCATCTTAGATAGGGAAAAACACGTAGAACATAATGGACAAGGAGCCATAGAGAGTAGGGAACAAAGGCATGCTGGGAAGAGAGGGGTAATATGTGAAAAAGGAAAAAACATAAAGGAAGGCACAATGAAGGACAGGAAAAGAAGAAGAGAAGTAGAACAGGTGAGTGGGGGAGGTCAGACCTGCCTGGAAGCGCATTGCGCTAAGAAAGAACGAGGCCCCATGCCCAATTTGGGGCCTCGTATTGTACACAGCAGGCTGGGGACGTGGTGCGTCCTCAGACAGCATGCCGCGGCCCGAGCTGAATGTTTGGCTCGTGCCGCATGCAGCAGCGCGACAGTAGGCCCCCCCCAAAGGTACAGGTTTGTGTGGAAACAAGCGGTGAAAATGACGAATCAGAAGAGGGGCGTGAACAGAAGATGCATCTTCCCAAGAGCATTCACTGAGAGGGTAACCCTTCCAATGAATCAGATACTGAAGACGTTTGTGAAAGAAACGAGAGTCACAAATTTCTTGTACCTCATATTCTGGTACATCATTCACTAACAAAGGAGGAGGACAAGGAAACCGTCGAGAGTAAGGATCAGGTACATGCAGGTTTGAGCTGGAAAACATGAAAGACCGGATGAATCCTCCAGGTACGAGGCAAGTGAAGACGGACAGAGACAGGATTAATCAGCTGAAGAATACGGAAAGGACCGTAGTAACGAGGTGTGAACTTATTCTGAGAAAGGCGCAAAGGCAAAAATTTTGAAGAAAGCCAGACTTTATCCTGGAGGTGATATACTGGAGCATCCCTACGCTTCTTATCATGTATTCTATTCTCTTCATGTATCTCTTAGTGTTCAGCAAGTTAGATCGAATCAATCTATAGATCTGTAAAAGTAATCTGGAAAATGAAGTGACAGCAGGAAGAGAAGAGGTAGACTGAGGAGTAGTAGGAAAAGAGGTAGGATGATAGCCATAAGAACAGAAAAAGGGGGTGACCTTGGAGGCACTATGGACAGTGTTATTGTAAGAGAATTCAGAGATAGGAAGGTAAGTGTTCCAGTTGCTCTGGGTAGAATTACAAAAGCAGCGATGGTACTGCTCCAATCCTTGGTTGAGACGCTCGGTCTGTCCATTGGTTTAGGGATGGAAACCAGATGATAGTGCTATACTGATATCCAGTATCCTATAGAAATGTTTCCAAAACCGGGAGATGTACTGAGGTCCCCTGTCAGATACAATGCTGTGTGGGAGTCCATGGAGATGGAAAATATGATGGATAAATGTAGGAGGCTGGACTGGCTTGTAGTGAGTACCAAGGGGTACTTACACCTTGCACCAGGCCCAGTTATCCCTTATTAGTGTATAGGGTGTCTAGCAGCTTAGGCTGATAGATAATGGTAGCTTAGCAGAGCAGCTTAGGCTGAACTAGGAGACGTGTGAAGCTACTACAGTACCACTTAGTGTCATATGCACAATATCATAAGAAAACACAATACACAGTTATACTAAAAATAAAGGTACTTTATTTTTATGACAATATGCCAAAGTATCTTAGAGTGTACCCTCAGTGAGAGGATAGGAAATATACACAAGATATATATACACAATAGCAAAAATATGCAGTATAGTCTTAGAAAACAGTGCAAACAGTGTATAGTTACAATAGGATGCAATGGGGAAACATAGGGATAGGGGCAACACAAACCATATACTCCAGAAGTGGAATGCGAACCACGAAAGGACCCCAAACCTATGTGACCTTGTAGAGGGTCGCTGGGACTATCAGAAAATAGTGAGAGTTAGAAAAATAACCCTCCCCAAGACCCTGAAAAGTGAGTGCAAAGTGCACTAAAGTTCCCCTAAGGACAAAATAGTCGTGTTAGAGGGAGAATGCAAGGAAAACACAAATCAGCAATGCAACAACGATGGATTCCTGTCTGAAGGTACCTGTGGAACAAGGGGACCAAGTCCAAAAGTCACAAGCAGCTCGGAGATGGGCAGATGCCCAAGAAATGCCAGAGGTTGGTGCAAAGAAGCTCTTACTAGGCTGAAGAACTGTGAATACTGCAGGAACGACAAGGGCTAGAGACTTCCCCTTTAGAGGATGGATTCCCCACGCCTTGGAGAGTCGTGCAGAAGTGTTTTCCCGCCGGATGGACGCCAACAAGCCTTGCTACACGCAAATCGTGCGTTTGGCTTTTTTGGACGCTGCTGGGGCCCAGAAGGGACCAGAAGGTCGCAAATTGGACCTGCAGAGAGAGGGGACGTCGAGCAAGACAAAGAGCCCTCACTGAAGCAGGTAGCACCCGGAGAAGTGCCAGAAACAGGCACTACGAGGATGCGTGAAACGGTGCTCGCCGAAGTTGCACAAAGGAGTCCCACGTCGCCGGAGACCAACTTAGAAAGTCGTGCAATGCAGGTTAGAGTGCCGTGGACCCAGGCTTGGCTGTGCACGAAGGATTTCCGCCGGAAGTGCACAGGGGCCGGAGTAGCTTGCAAAGTCGCGGTTCCCAGCAATGCAGCCCAGCGAGGTGAGGCAAGGACTTACCTCCACCAAACTTGGGCTGAAGAGTCACTGGACTGTGGGGGTCACTTGGACGGTGTCGCTGGATTCGAGGGACCTCGCTCGTCGTGCTGAGAGGAGACCCAAGGGACCGGTAATGCAGCTTTTTGGTGCCTGCGGTTGCAGGGGGAAGATTCCGTCGACCCACGGGAGATTTCTTCGGAGCTTCTGGTGCAGAGAGGAGGCAGACTACCCCCACAGCATGCACAAGCAGGAAAACAGTCGAGAAGGCGGCAGGATCAGCGTTACAGAGTTGCAGTAGTCGTCTTTGCTACTATGTTGCAGGTTTGCAGGCTTCCAGCGCGGTCAGCGGTCGATTCCTTATCAGAAGGTGAAGAGGGAGATGCAGAGGAACTCGGCTGAGCTCATGCATTCGTTATCTGAAGTTTCCCCAGAGACAGAGACCCTAAATAGCCAGAAAAGAGGGTTTGGCTACCTAGGAGAGAGGAAAGGCTACTAACACCTGAAGGAGCCTATCACAAGGAGTCTCTGACGTCACCTGGTGGCACTGGCCACTCAGAGCAGTCCAGTGTGCCAGCAGCACCTCTGTTTCCAAGATGGCAGAGGTCTGGAGCACACTGGAGGAGCTCTGGACACCTCCCAGGGGAGGTGCAGGTCAGGGGAGTGGTCACTCCCCTTTCCTTTGTCCAGTTTCGCGCCAGAGCAGGGGCTAAGGGGTCCCTGAACCGGTGTAGACTGGCTTATGCAGAATTGGGCACATCTGTGCCCAACAAAGCATTTCCAGAGGCTGAGGGAGGCTACTCCTCCCCTGCCTTCACACCATTTTCCAAAGGGAGAGGGTGTCACACCCTCTCTCAGAGGAAGTTCTTTGTTCTGCCATCCTGGGCCAGGCCTGGCTGGACCCCAGGAGGGCAGCTGCCTGTCTGAGGGGTTGGTAGCAGCAGCAGCTGCAGTGAAACCCCAGGAAGGGCAGTCTGGCAGTACCAGGGTCTGTGCTACAGACCACTGGGATCATGGAATTGTACCAACAATGCCAGGATGGCATAGAGGGGTCAATTCCATGATCATAGACATGTTACATGGCCATATTCGGAGTTACCATGGTGAAGCTACATATAGGTAGTGACCTATATGTAGTGCACGCGTGTAATGGTGTCCCCGCACTCACAAAGTTCAGTGAATTGGCTCTGAACAATGTGGGGGCACCTTGGCTAGTGCCAGGGTGCCCTCACACTAAGTAACTTTGCACCTAACCTTTACCAGGTAAAGGTTAGACATATAGGTGACTTATAAGTTACTTAAGTGCAGTGTAAAATGGCTGTGAAATAACGTGGACGTTATTTCACTCAGGCTGCAGTGGCAGGCCTGTGTAAGAATTGTCAGAGCTCCCTATGGGTGGCAAAAGAAATGCTGCAGCCCATAGGGATCTCCTGGAACCCCAATACCCTGGGTACCTCAGTACCATATACTAGGGAATTATAAGGGTGTTCCAGTAAGCCAATGTAAATTGGTAAAATTGGTCACTAGCCTGTTAGTGACAATTTGAAAGTAATGAGAGAGCATAACCACTGAGGTTCTGGTTAGCAGAGCCTCAGTGAGACAGTTAGGCACCACACAGGGAACATATACATGCACACCTATGAGCACTGGGGCCCTGTGTGACAGGGTCCCAGTGACACATACATATAGGCCACAAACCTATGAGCACTGGGGTCCTGACCAGCAGGATCCCAGTGACACATAACAACCATACTGAAAACATGGTGTTTTCACTATGAGCACTGAGGCCTGGCTATCAGGATCCCAGTGAGACAGTGAAAACAGTGACAAACACCCTGACATACACTCACAAACAGGCCAAAAGTGGGGGTAACAAGGCTAGAAAGAGGCTACCTTCTCACACAACCCCCCCCCAAACGAAGGACAATAAGGCTAACCTTGGCCAGTTGAGACTTTATTGTCTAAGTGGTGATAAGTAGAGAGTAGCTCTGCAATAGACTGGTTACTCCCTTTATCATCCACTATATGGTTACTTCCCTGTGGGGATGTAAACCACCCTGTTTGAAGTTTTTTAGCTAAGTAACAATGTGAAGATGTATTTTCAGAGTTTCTATCAGTAAGTTTTAGTTTAGAGCAGTGGGAATTGTCCACTGAACCTATTTGTAGTGATGGAAATGCCAGACAGGGATGCTGTCTCAGAAAAGCCATAGCTGGGCAAAAACTTTGTCCATATGGCTGGAAGAGAGAACAGGGATGCTGTTTCTCTTGGGTTGGAGCAGGGCAGGGATGCTGTCCTATCCGCTCCACACTAGGGCAGGGATGCTGTCCTAAGTGTTGTGAGGCAGTGCAGAGTTTCTGCACTAAAGTTTCTCTGGGAGGGTTGGAGGGATGCTCCATGTTAACTAAAATGGTGCTCTTTTTGTCACCAATGTTAGTTATCCCACAGAGAGGTACTTCTACCTCAGGGAGTCCAGCTATGCCAGCTGATGATTCCCTTGGAACAGGTGCCACCCCAGGAGAGGTTTCTCCCACCACAGGAATGGTATCCTGAATGGTAGGGTGGTTAGGGGATACTGTGATACCCTTTTTACCTGTTGATGGAGAGGGATCCTGAGTTTTCAGGCCTTCTCTCCTTTGCTTTTTCATTTCAGTAGAAATGAGAGGGAACAATTCCTCAGGGATGCCCAGCATGGCTGCATGGGCATAAAACTCTACATCAGCCCAACCTGAGGCCTCTAGGTCATTACCTAAGAGACAGTCTACAGGTAAGCTAGGTGATACCACCACCTGCTTAGGGCCAGTAACTCCACCCCAACTAAACTGAATTATAGCTAAGGGAAGAAACTTAGTGGAGTTATGGACATCAATAATCTTATACTGTTGTCCAATGATGTGTTGTTCAGGAGGCACTAGGTTTTCAGTCACCAAAGTGAAACTGGCACCTGTGTCCCTGTAGGCCAAGGCCTCAACACCATTTATTGAAACTGTCTGCCTGTACTTATCCATTGTAAGGGGACAAGCAGCCAGTGTGGCAAGGCCAATGCCACTAGGTGTGACAGAAACTGTCTTGGGACTGATTACATCAGTTTCCACTATGGACCCATAAGTGAACCCAACTACACCCTTTGCTTGACTGTTGCCAGCAGTCCCACCACTAGTACCACTACTGCTAGGGGCACTAGAGCTTGATGTATTAGTGGTGGTAGGCTCAGGAGGTTTACCTGGACAGGACTTATCCCCTGGCCTATGGCCTCTGTTTTTTCACACAAAGCACCAAGGCTTTTTAATGTGTGCAGGTTGGGAAGAAGAGGAAGAATTTGTTTTATCCCCACCCTCTGAAGAGTGTTTAAGATTTGAAGTGGGATCTTTGGTTTTACCCTTATCCCCATGCTTATCTTGAGATTTTTCACCATCTTTCTTCTTATTGCCATCTTTGTAACCACCTGTATGAACTTTTCTGTTCACCCTTGTTCTGACCCATTTGTCTGCCTTCTTTCCCAATTCTTGGGGAGAGGTCAGATCAGAGTCTACCAGGTACTGGTGCAACAAATCAGACACACAATTATTAAGTATATGCTCTCTCAGGATTGTGTTATACAGGCTTTCATAATCAGTAACTTTACTGCCATGTAACCACCCCTCCAAGGCCTTCACTGAATGGTCAATGAAATCAACCCAGTCTTGTGAAGACTCCTTTTTGGTCTCTCTGAACTTTATCCTGTACTGTTCAGTGGTTAAGCCATAACCATCCAGGAGTGCATTCTTAAGAACTGTAAAATTATTGGCATCACTTTCTTTCACAGTAAGGAGTCTATCCCTACCCTTTCCAGTAAATGATAGCCATAGGATAGCAGCCCACTGCTTTTGAGGGACATCCTGTACAGCACAGGCCCTCTCAAGTGCAGCAAACCACTTGTTAATGTCATCCCCCTCCTTGTAAGGGGGAACTATCTTATGCAGATTCCTGGAATCATGCTCTTTTGCAGGATGACTATGGGGAATACTGCTGCTGCCACCATGGGTATCTAAACCCATCTTCTGTCTTTCCCTCTCTATTTCTAAAGACTGTCTATCCAAATCCAGCTGTTGCTTCTTGAGCTTCAGTCTGGTTTGCTCCACTCTCAATCTATTGAGCTCCCTTTCTAACAATCTGTCATCAGGGTGGGTGGGAGGGACATTTCTAGATACAGAGGTATGATGGGAATGAACAGAAGGAGACCTGTCCCTTACCAAGGGCACCCTAACAGCTTGGCTACCAGCATAATGTGAGAGCACATCATCAGTATGATGTGATTCAACCTCTGTACCAACTATGCTAGACTGTCTAGTAATGGGCAGGCTGAGAAGTTTCTTTCCTGAACCTTTTCCTGGGGGTGTCCCTGGATCAGATTGAGAACCATTAGCTACTTTTTCTACAGATTGGGCACTTATGGCCTTATCCTGTACTCTAAGCATATTAATTAACAGTTCGAAGGAAGGATTCTTCCCTACACTCAAACCTCTCTCTATGCAGAGACTCCTTGCTCCTTTCCAGCTAAGGTGATCATATGCAAGTTTGGACAGTTCAACTTTTTGGCCTGTGCCAGACATTTTTTAGAGAGAGTTAAAGTGATAGACAAAGAGAAAAAAGTTTTCAGAACTTTTTGGAAAGACAGAAAAAACTTTTTAAACTTTTAAGAACTTTTTGAAAGTTTAGAAGTACTTTTCAGCACTTAGAAAAGAGTGAAAAGAGGAAATGCAAAACTTTTTGGCTATGTGTATATACACTGACCTTGTTTTGTATATTTTTCTCTTATGAAAAGTACAATGACAAGAGTGGTAAGTAGTCTCAAAGCACTTATCCCACCGCTGCACAACCAATGTAGGAGGCTGGACTGGCTTGTAGTGAGTACCAAGGGGTACTTACACCTTGCACCAGGCCCAGTTATCCCTTATTAGTGTATAGGGTGTCTAGCAGCTTAGGCTGATAGATAATGGTAGCTTAGCAGAGCAGCTTAGGCTGAACTAGGAGACGTGTGAAGCTACTACAGTACCACTTAGTGTCATATGCACAATATCATAAGAAAACACAATACACAGTTATACTAAAAATAAAGGTACTTTATTTTTATGACAATATGCCAAAGTATCTTAGAGTGTACCCTCAGTGAGAGGATAGGAAATATACACAAGATATATATACACAATAGCAAAAATATGCAGTATAGTCTTAGAAAACAGTGCAAACAGTGTATAGTTACAATAGGATGCAATGGGGAAACATAGGGATAGGGGCAACACAAACCATATACTCCAGAAGTGGAATGCGAACCACGAAAGGACCCCAAACCTATGTGACCTTGTAGAGGGTCGCTGGGACTATCAGAAAATAGTGAGAGTTAGAAAAATAACCCTCCCCAAGACCCTGAAAAGTGAGTGCAAAGTGCACTAAAGTTCCCCTAAGGACAAAATAGTCGTGTTAGAGGGAGAATGCAAGGAAAACACAAATCAGCAATGCAACAACGATGGATTCCTGTCTGAAGGTACCTGTGGAACAAGGGGACCAAGTCCAAAAGTCACAAGCAGCTCGGAGATGGGCAGATGCCCAAGAAATGCCAGAGGTTGGTGCAAAGAAGCTCTTACTAGGCTGAAGAACTGTGAATACTGCAGGAACGACAAGGGCTAGAGACTTCCCCTTTAGAGGATGGATTCCCCACGCCTTGGAGAGTCGTGCAGAAGTGTTTTCCCGCCGGATGGACGCCAACAAGCCTTGCTACACGCAAATCGTGCGTTTGGCTTTTTTGGACGCTGCTGGGGCCCAGAAGGGACCAGAAGGTCGCAAATTGGACCTGCAGAGAGAGGGGACGTCGAGCAAGACAAAGAGCCCTCACTGAAGCAGGTAGCACCCGGAGAAGTGCCAGAAACAGGCACTACGAGGATGCGTGAAACGGTGCTCGCCGAAGTTGCACAAAGGAGTCCCACGTCGCCGGAGACCAACTTAGAAAGTCGTGCAATGCAGGTTAGAGTGCCGTGGACCCAGGCTTGGCTGTGCACGAAGGATTTCCGCCGGAAGTGCACAGGGGCCGGAGTAGCTTGCAAAGTCGCGGTTCCCAGCAATGCAGCCCAGCGAGGTGAGGCAAGGACTTACCTCCACCAAACTTGGGCTGAAGAGTCACTGGACTGTGGGGGTCACTTGGACGGTGTCGCTGGATTCGAGGGACCTCGCTCGTCGTGCTGAGAGGAGACCCAAGGGACCGGTAATGCAGCTTTTTGGTGCCTGCGGTTGCAGGGGGAAGATTCCGTCGACCCACGGGAGATTTCTTCGGAGCTTCTGGTGCAGAGAGGAGGCAGACTACCCCCACAGCATGCACAAGCAGGAAAACAGTCGAGAAGGCGGCAGGATCAGCGTTACAGAGTTGCAGTAGTCGTCTTTGCTACTATGTTGCAGGTTTGCAGGCTTCCAGCGCGGTCAGCGGTCGATTCCTTATCAGAAGGTGAAGAGGGAGATGCAGAGGAACTCGGCTGAGCTCATGCATTCGTTATCTGAAGTTTCCCCAGAGACAGAGACCCTAAATAGCCAGAAAAGAGGGTTTGGCTACCTAGGAGAGAGGAAAGGCTACTAACACCTGAAGGAGCCTATCACAAGGAGTCTCTGACGTCACCTGGTGGCACTGGCCACTCAGAGCAGTCCAGTGTGCCAGCAGCACCTCTGTTTCCAAGATGGCAGAGGTCTGGAGCACACTGGAGGAGCTCTGGACACCTCCCAGGGGAGGTGCAGGTCAGGGGAGTGGTCACTCCCCTTTCCTTTGTCCAGTTTCGCGCCAGAGCAGGGGCTAAGGGGTCCCTGAACCGGTGTAGACTGGCTTATGCAGAATTGGGCACATCTGTGCCCAACAAAGCATTTCCAGAGGCTGAGGGAGGCTACTCCTCCCCTGCCTTCACACCATTTTCCAAAGGGAGAGGGTGTCACACCCTCTCTCAGAGGAAGTTCTTTGTTCTGCCATCCTGGGCCAGGCCTGGCTGGACCCCAGGAGGGCAGCTGCCTGTCTGAGGGGTTGGTAGCAGCAGCAGCTGCAGTGAAACCCCAGGAAGGGCAGTCTGGCAGTACCAGGGTCTGTGCTACAGACCACTGGGATCATGGAATTGTACCAACAATGCCAGGATGGCATAGAGGGGCCAATTCCATGATCATAGACATGTTACATGGCCATATTCGGAGTTACCATGGTGAAGCTACATATAGGTAGTGACCTATATGTAGTGCACGCGTGTAATGGTGTCCCCGCACTCACAAAGTTCAGTGAATTGGCTCTGAACAATGTGGGGGCACCTTGGCTAGTGCCAGGGTGCCCTCACACTAAGTAACTTTGCACCTAACCTTTACCAGGTAAAGGTTAGACATATAGGTGACTTATAAGTTACTTAAGTGCAGTGTAAAATGGCTGTGAAATAACGTGGACGTTATTTCACTCAGGCTGCAGTGGCAGGCCTGTGTAAGAATTGTCAGAGCTCCCTATGGGTGGCAAAAGAAATGCTGCAGCCCATAGGGATCTCCTGGAACCCCAATACCCTGGGTACCTCAGTACCATATACTAGGGAATTATAAGGGTGTTCCAGTAAGCCAATGTAAATTGGTAAAATTGGTCACTAGCCTGTTAGTGACAATTTGAAAGTAATGAGAGAGCATAACCACTGAGGTTCTGGTTAGCAGAGCCTCAGTGAGACAGTTAGGCACCACACAGGGAACATATACATGCACACCTATGAGCACTGGGGCCCTGTGTGACAGGGTCCCAGTGACACATACATATAGGCCACAAACCTATGAGCACTGGGGTCCTGACCAGCAGGATCCCAGTGACACATAACAACCATACTGAAAACATGGTGTTTTCACTATGAGCACTGAGGCCTGGCTATCAGGATCCCAGTGAGACAGTGAAAACAGTGACAAACACCCTGACATACACTCACAAACAGGCCAAAAGTGGGGGTAACAAGGCTAGAAAGAGGCTACCTTCTCACAATAAATATCTGACTTAGTTCTTGAGAGGTAGGTAATTTCTTCAGGGCAGTGAAGTGGGCCATTTTTGTAAAGGAATCTATTGTGACCATGATAACCCGGTTTCCTGC
Organism: Pleurodeles waltl; assembly: GCF_031143425.1. NCBI lineage: Eukaryota > Metazoa > Chordata > Amphibia > Caudata > Salamandridae > Pleurodeles > Pleurodeles waltl. Next base: position 205,309,811 of record NC_090443.1, read on the forward strand.
TGATGGAGGTAGTGAACACATGAGATCAGTAGAAATGGTGTGCTATGGAGCTGGTGGAACAGGTAAGGGTTGTAGTAATCCTGCAGGTCTGGTATGGGGTCTTTTTACTTGGGCACATATGGGACAAGCCTGAACGTATCTTTCGACATCCAATTTCCAGGTAGGCCACCAGAAAGACCGCGAGAGCAGTTCCTGCGTGGCCTTGATGCCTCTATGACCAGCAACCGGAGAATCATGGCACATTTGTAGCGCCTTTTCTCTTACTCCGTTAGTAGGGAGGAACAACAGGTTCTTCTAATAATAATAATACCCCTTCTGTTTACGTATTAGGGGGTTTAGGTTCTTTAACTCTTGATCAGACAGGTTGGAACATTCCAGTTGTACCTCATCCAGGAAAGATTGAGCTACACCGATGATTTTATTGGGCTTAAGTAGGTATTGTGATGGGGTAGGAGTACAATCTGGATAACGGCGAGACAGAGCATCGGCCAGTATGTTTTGGGATCCAGGAATATAGGTGACATAAAAGTCATACTGACTGAAGAAAAAGGCCCAACGAGCCTGACGACTGTTCTGGCACTGTTCTGTTCTCCACTCTAAGCAGGCTGTTTTCAGGGCTAATAACTCCCTTTCTAGTACTGAGTAATGTTGTTCTGACGCAGAGAGTACATGGGACAAATAGAAAACACGATGTTCAAGACCGTCATCTTCTTGTTGTTGGAGTAAGGCATCTCCGATAGCTCTTTCAGAAGCATCAGTAACAACAATAAATTGTTTGTTGGTATCTGGGTGTCTCAATATCGGTGCTTGAGTGAAGGCCTTTTTTAGACTCTGAAAAGCTGTTTCAGCCGCCCTTGTTCAGACAAAGCCTTCATTTAAATTCTCCTTCTTTAATGTTTGAGTTATGTGGCTGGTTTGTTCTGCAAAGTCAAAAATAAACTGTCGATAAAAATTAGTCAGTCCTAGAAAACATTGTGTTTCCTTAATAGAGGAAGGGGAAGGCCAGTCTAGGATGGCTTGTACCTTTTCCTGGTCCATTGCTATTCCAGTGGGACTAAGGTGATATCCCAAATATTTGACTTCGGTCTTGTCAAACTCACATTTTTCTGGTTTACAAGACAGTTGATGTTCCCTGAGTCTTTGGAGGACCTGTTTCACATGAGTAGAATGAAGTTCAGGACATCTAGAGTAAATAAGGATATCGTCTAAGTAGATGACGACCGTATGGTTCAAGAGATCAGAAAACACAGAGTCCATAAATCTTTGGAAAATTGAGGGGGCGTTAGTGAGACCAAAAGGCATAACTCTGTACTCATAATGACCAAATGGGGTTCGGAAAGCAGTCTTCCGCTCGTCTCCTTCTTTGAAACGCAAAAGGTGGTAGGCTCCACGAAGATCTAGTTTGGTAAATCGTTGAGCCCCTCTGAAGCCTCTAGAATATCCTTGATGAGGGGCAAAGGATAATGGACTTTTATAGTTATTTTATTTAGACCTCAAAAATCCAGACAGGGACGAAGATCCTTCGTCTTCTTGGGAACAAAGAAGAGAGGAGCCCCTGCCGGAGAGGATGATGGTACAATCAGACCGCTATGCAAGTTTTCTTGCAGATACTCCCTGAGAACTTCCCTTTCGGGTTCCGTGAGTGAATACATTCTCCCAAAAGGAACGATCGCCCCAGGTTCCAAGGGAATAGCACAATCGTAATCTCGATGTGTGGGTACCACAGGTCTGGATGGTTTTTGGAATACATCTTGAAATTCTAGATAGTAATCGGGGACTCCTTGGACAGTATTGATGGAACATCCAGTAGTAATTTCAGTAGGCATCAACCTCTTGGATGACCAGTATGTGTCTGAAGCAAAGCAGTTTTCCTAACAAAAACTGTGAGGACGAGGAAATAGTCCGGGTTTCCCAATTTACATAAGGGTTATGTCTTATGAACCACGGAATTCCTAAAATTATAGTATGATTGGGGGATGATATTAGGTCAAATGAGATGTGTTCTTGGTCGTTCCCAAATTGTAATCTTAGTGTCAGGGTGGTAGTATCGACTGGACCAGAGGATATTAAGGATCCATCCACTGTGTGAACTTGTTCCGGAACTTCATTGGGTTGTGTTGGTATTTGTTGTGATGTGGCCCAAGTCTTATCCATATATGTACCACTAGCACCACAATCAAGTAAAGCCATTGTTCTTTCTTCTCGACCATCAGGTAACTGTAACGTCACAGTTAACATAACAAAGTTGTGGCATTGTCCTTGTATGAACTGATGGAAGGTATAGCAGATGATCCCGTCCCCTCCCTTCTTACAGAGGACGGGAAGTGGCGTTTCCCGATGGCCTTAGAGGATGAACGGGGCAGGTACGAAGGATGTGACCGGCAGCACCACAATACAGACACAATCCTTTCTTACGTCTTTCTTCCCGCTCGCTGACAGAAAGTGGGCCTCGAGTAGTATCCACCTGCATAGGTTCACCTTCTGTGTCTCTGACGGGAGGACGAGGTTCCTCAGGACGATGCAAAAAGACGTGTGAAGTGCTTGGCTGTGAGGATCCTCTACTTTTTCTCTTCTCCATACGTCGTTCTTGGAGACGGTATGCGATGGAAAGAGCTAGATCCATCAGACCACGAAGATCTTCGACTCGGGTGGAGTGTACTAACTCATCTTTGATCTCCTCTTTAAGTCCTCTACGGAATAAAGTCACCAGAGTTCGTTCCACCCAGGTTGTCTCAGCCGCCAGCTGTCGAAAGTGGGTAATATATTGGAGGACATCTTGTGAGCCTTGTTGGATGTCACATAATGCTTCTTCAGCAGAGGCCTCCAATCCTGGATGACTAAACATCTGTTTGAACTGATTCACAAAGGCTGGATAGTCAGACAATACTGGGTCATTGGATGATACTATTGGGGTTGCCCAGGCCAAGGCAGGACCGGATAGCGCACTGATAAGATAGCCCACCTTTGTCTTGTCGTGGGAGAATTGGGTGGGTCGGAAGGTGAAATACACAGTTAATGCATCAAGGAACTCTTGCAGTTTATTTGGTTCAGCAGAGAAACGAGGAGTTGAGGTGGAGATGGTCGGAACATCTGCACTGCGGTAAGCCAAAGCCTGTCGTAAAGCAGCATTCTCATTGCGTAATTGTTGCAATTCCAGAGCCTGTTGCTGAATGGTTGCCAGAAGAGATTGATCAGGATCTGCAGCAGCTGCCACTGTATCATCCATGGTGTTAGACGACGTCAGGAGTATTTGGCGCTGCAATCTGTCACGACGTACGCGCTGCTTTAACCTGGAGTCCGCAGAACGAGTGGCGAGGATCTTGTTCCTGAATGTTCGGCCTTGTCCCAGGTAGGGGTGACTCTTTCTGGTAGCCACGGTGCTGCAGGCAATGGAAACGCCAAGAGCAGGCCGTGTCCTTCAGAAGTAGTGCCAGAGGGAAAAAAAAACCTGAAAGGGGAAAAAACCTCCAAAAAGGAAAGGTTCCTGAAAATGGAGCGAATGAATAGGTAAATACAAGAGCAAAGTACAGGAAAAACACTGGAACAGATGTTAGCCAGTATCGAATACGAGGAAGCAGGAGCGAAGACACCATCCAAACAGAAAGTGTTGCAGCGCAAGGAGAGAAAGAATCACAGCCCTTAAATACCAACAAACAAGAAGCAACCAACAGGAAGTACAAGGACACCATCTTAGATAGGGAAAAACACATAGAACATAATGGACTAGGAGCCATAGAGAGTAGGGAACAAAGGCATGCTGGGAAGAGAGGGGTAATATGGGAAAAGGGAAAAAACATAAAGGAAGGCACAATGAAGGACAGGAAAAGAAGAAGAGAAGAAGAACAGGTGAGTGGGGGAGGTCAGACCTGCCTGGAAGCGCGTTGCGCTAAGAAAGAACGAGGCCCCATGCCCAATTTGGGGCCTAGTAATGTGCACAGCAGGCTGGGGACGCGGTGCGTCCTCAGATCGTGCGCCGCGGCCCGCATCGAATGTTCGGCTCGTGCCGCACGCGGCAGCGCGACAGTGTAAAGTTGTGAGAGAGGAAAAAAACATACACTGTATTCTGTTTCGGTATACAGCGTGATACACACACTCACCTCTTTTGGGAATTATGTGTATCATTCAAGGGTACTGCATACACTAGGTCACAGTTTTTCCAGTTATTCCACCATTGTAGCAAAAAATATTAGGAAGACACAGTGCAGCTGTAGGAAACTGCCCTCTTTCTTGGCATGGTTACCCCCATTTTCTGCCTGTTGTCAGTGCATTTGACTGTGTCCACCAGGATCCTTCTAACCAGGACCCAAGTGATTATGCTCTCTTCTTTCTAAATTGGTAACTGTACCTTTTTCTTCCCACAATTGGCACACTGGGCCCCCCATGTAAGTCCCTAGTATATGGTACCTAGGTACCCAGGGCATTGGGGTACCAGGAGATCCCTATAGGCTGCAGCAGTTATTCTGCCAACCATAGGGAGCCCATGCAAAGGATTCTGCAGGCCTGCCTTTGCAGTCTGCGTGAAACGGGTGCATATGCACCTGTTTTCACTACAGGTCACTGCACCAGGTCACTATAAGTCACCCCTATGGTAGGGCCTCTCAGCCCAGCGGGCAGGGTGCAGGTACCTGTGTATGAGGGCATCCCTACACTAGCAAAGGTGCCCCCACAAACTCCAGATCCATTTTCCTGGACTTTGTGAGTGCGGGGATGCCATTTTACGCATGTACTGGACATAGGTCACTATGTTGAGCTACTTAATGGTAACTCCGAACCTGGGCAAGTTTGGTATCAAACATGTCCGAATCCCAATACTGTTGCAAGTATGATTCCATGCACTCTGGGTGCTCCTTAGAAGCCCCCCAGCATTGCTACCACCAGTCTTTCAGGGTTTTCCGGGCAGTCCAAGCTGCTCCCACCCCTCAAACAGGTTTCTGCCCTCCTGCTGCTTGATTTGATCAAGCCCAGGAAGGTAGAACAAAGGACTTCCTTTTGGGAGAGGGAGGTAACACCATAACAAATGCTGTGAAACAAATCATTGGAATCATAACAAATGCTGTGAAACAAATCATTGGACTCATAGTAGCACTATGAAGGCCTCATTGAATACAGTTTATGTGCAGATTCTAGATCAAAACAGCTCATGTAGTTCACAATTCAAGCACCATCATGGTCAACTGAGGATAACTATGTTGCTGTATATTTTGACAATAATATTTTGAAGAAACAAGATCAAAACGACACTACTAAAGAGGAGTACTGGGGTAAGTGAAGACAATTAAGTTGTATAAAATATCCAAGAACGAATTACAGTGTTCCTAGGGTTTGGTGAAAAATATTAATCAATCCTTTATTCACTGATTTAAGATTCATAGCCATTCCTGTATTATGAAGCATGGAAAATAGCACATCAATGAATTCAAGCGTCTAGGCTGTCTGCAGTGAGACTCTGGACCTGATTTAGCATTTGGCCGACCAACACTGTATTACAAACTGATATTTTTCTGCCTTATTACAAAGGCATTAGGATATAATACTCATGTAATAAGGCAGACGTGATATCTGTCCCCTTCGTTATGAAGTAGCCGTCTACCAAACTCTAAATCAAGTGCTCAGTTAGTTATTATATGCTGTACAGCACTTGACCCATTATTTCAAATTGTACAAACTGTATAGATTAGTTGCAATGGCATAGTTAGTGAGCATTTGATTCCTGGAATAGTGAAGTTGCATTCTGAATACAGCATGGCTTTTTATGAATTAACAAAGTCCCAAATTGACTACTGCAGTCTGTTGTACTTAACAGTCATTAAAAGGTAAGGTAAACTGTATAGCATTTTCCACTGATTAAATATAGTAGCATTTCCTTTGAGAGTATATCATTATATCGACTTAAATCATTAGCACTAAGCAGCGGCCGGTAATATATCAAAATGGTAGGGCAGTACAAAAACATGCACAATAAAAACACAAGCATGCATTACTTGTCCGGGCTGCGTCGTCCTCTGTGTCCTTCCTAGTCTCTGACAAGCATGAGTGGAAGTGGAAACTTCCCTAAGCAATTCTGGCGCTGCTCTCATGCGGGTAATCAGCATAAAAGCAGTGCCAGGACTCGATGGTGCGGGTTGGCCAGATGCTCTTTCAGGCCCTTTAGGCCTGTGCTTGGTCTCCACACAGCTGTCCAAGGCAGACTGTGGATAGCTTCAAAGTGTGCATGTGAGTTTAGTCGGCAGAAATCTGCCGGCCAAACTCACATGTGCACTCTGCAGTGTCTACCTAGCACTGCTGTAGTGCTCTGTAAAAAGAAGGCATGCCCCTTATTGCTCCGGGGGGAAGGCTGACTGCTGTGGTGTGCTATGTGAAAAATAAAATGGCAATGAAATAGTTCATTGCTATTTTATTTTTCACGTTTAGCGCGGGTCACAGTGACAAGGCCCCCCTCCCCCAAGAAGAAACCGCCGCTCTTAGCAACCCTCAAATATCCATATATTTATGGGCAAATAAATGTCTCCTTATATCCACTACAAAAGTCCAGGGTTCTCTGGTGGTAAGAATGGAGACAACTCAAAATTTCGAAATCAACAAATTCAATGGATCTCTTTTTTTTTATGCACAGGATTCAAATTTAACTTATAAGGCTGGAATATGACTGTGCCATTTAGAATATTACAAGGTACACCATGGGCCTTCAATGCTAATAAAGCAGATTATACAACATCCCCCAAGGATCAATCATCTCACCTTTGCTTTTCAACATCTACATGATATCTTAACCAGAACTGATCAATGATTTCCATCTCACATGCTACAACTATGCAGATGACACACAAATACTACTTAAATTAAAATGCCCCAAAACCATTGAAATCTCTGAAATCTTCAGTTGCCTCAGAGCCGTTGATCAGTGGATGACCTGGAGCCGTCTCAAACTAAATACCTCCAAAACAGAAATACTCATATGTGGTGATTGGAAAAATTATGACCCTCTGTGCGTCTGGCCTGACGATCTCGTACCACCTCCTCAATTATCCAAGGAAGTTAAAAAACTAGGAATCACCATGGATTCCAAGTTAACAATGAATGCTCAAGTGGACAAATTAGCACGAACAAGCTTCATCACCTTGAAGACTTTACGACGCATCTTCCCCCACCTCGGATTTCCACACAAGGTGCAAGCTACTATCTCGCTTGTACTATCCAAACTGGATTATGCCAATGGCCTCTACCATGGATCATCTCGATCTATTATGAAAAAACTACAACGTATCCAGAATTCCACAGCCAGGCTACTATTACATGTAAGCCCACATCTCCCCTGCCTTGAGAGCACTACCCTGGTTACCTGTGCCAGAAGATGCACTTTCAAGCTGCTTTGTATCACCCACAAAGCTATACATGGAACAGGGCCGCTTTCTATCAGAAACAAAATAACCAAATACATCCAACAAAGAAACCTCCACTCAAGATTGGCACCACGCATTAGAACACCACCATACAAGAAAAAGACTATAGGTGGTACATCCTTCTCCGTTCAAGCAGCCAAACTATGGAATTCTTTGCCCCCAACTATAAGAGCCACAGATAACTTTCTTGTCTTCAGAAAACTACTCAGGAGTTGGCTCTTTCCTTCATAACCACCATATTCAAACAACTATGGACTGCATATGCCTATGTTGATAAATATTTTTTTCAGATTATGTGTATATTTCTAGTTATATATAGTTCTTTAGAAAATGTGTATCGCTACTATGTCATAACAATAAAATACACACACACTCTTTAAACCTGTTTGACTAAGTATATTTTACCCATGGTTCTAATTATGTATTGTATGCGCATATGTGTGTGTGTTCATGTGTGTTTGTATGTGTGTGTGTGTGTATGTGTATATATATATATATATATATGTGTATATGTTGTTTCTGTGCTTGGCATGTTCGTGGGTCATTGCATGGCTCCTGGGTGGGTTGTTATACTAGATATCTATGAATTCCTGCTCTCATATTATCACACTTATCTACCCATCATCATATGTCATGTCTCTATCAAACTATCCTCCATTCTCACTCTGACTCATCCCAAATCCTTTCTACTACTTTCATCTCCTTAATAACTCTGCTAAGTTCGTCCCTCCGCTTCCACATCTAACTCACCAAACCTCACTCTACTACCGTGACCTCCCACACAACCCTACTAAATTCTCCCGCATTTATCTCACCCTGCTACTATACTCTCCCTAACCCTTCCACATACTCTTCCCTCCTCCATCCCCATTTACTCATCCCAGGCCTTTGGGTTGAGTAAATGAAGGATATACTCCCAATTAACACTTTTGGATTTCTTTCCTCCTCCACCCCTCCATTACTCCAGTCAATCTAACTAACAAACTCTCATATCCGCGGCTCAAATTAACTCATAATAATACTAAAACTGTACTCATTATTTCCCGATACTGATCCATCACTAATTCTTGTTCGGTTCCAGAGTAGCGTGTTACTCACCGAAAAGCACTTGGATGCCTTATCAGGGGTAGTAAGAGCTAAATAAATACGATTACAATACAATACAATACAACATAGACTATCTTGTACTGTTCTTGTGTTGTTTTATATCAATCTAACCTATTATTATCAATATTAAATTCTGATGATGTGAGTGTAGGAACCGAATTCCACTTATCTTTTATAATTGGAAGATTACTGGCTGCCAGTGAACCTGCATGAGGAAGACATTTAGACACAGTTGACCGCTGTGGACCCGTGAGAAAAAAGAAAAACATTTCTATTTGAGTGTGTATGTTCATTAAAGGATTCAATAGTATAAATGAATTCAAGGACTGATCATGAGCCCACTCCACTTGTTTGTGTGCGTAGTGGAATACCTTTGGAAATCAATGATGGCACAAATGTTTGTTTACTATCCAAATGCTTGATCCCCTGGGTGTTTCCGTCATGGTGTGAAAAGTGCCATTAGCAGGTTATGCACTAATGCCAGACCCTTCTAAAATCCAATCTGGAAAATGTAAATTGCCTTGGTGTGAAGTCTTTGGGTGTAGTGAAATAGCTTATAAGACGAAAACCAAAGGATGTGTAATACACTCTCAATGTAAATCTTGAGAAACAAACGTATTCCAATAATAACAACTAGGCATCAAATGAGTAACATATGATAGAGTGTTGCTCTGGAGCGTGCAGTGCCAATGCCTGCATGCAACTCTGAAAAGAAGCTGACTCACATATAAAACACAAAGTGCACTACTGTTTTGCCATGAAACTTCACCAATGAACAAATACCAAAATTATATATAACAATAAAAATGTCCTTGATGCATAATCTTCTCCTTAACAGTTTATTTTCGAGCATAATATTCCTCAATTTTCATAGTTCCATTACAAATGTTGCTTCACACTTGTGAAGAGGAAACCATGTAATGTTTTAACATTTAACAATTCTTCTTGAGGTATACATTGATCAGATAACCCAATGAAATTCCGGGAGAAAACCTTTCTTCAGGGGTAACTGTAACAACTGAGGCCAAACAATGTATAAGTTCCCCATATGTACAAGGAACACTAGCAAGAGAAACTTCTTTCAGAAGCAAAAACATGAGGGAAAGACACTGACGTGCATGCAGCCGAAATACGAGATATGAAAAAAACTGAATGTAAAGAAACCAAAATTCCTCGTGCTTAACGATGTCATGTATGGTCCCAAGAACTCCAGCGCCCATCGTGCATATTCTAAAATGGTGGGCCTCCGAAAAACCCTTACAATTGTGTCACTAATACATCGTGAAGAATACATAATCTGCTGCCAACACCGTACTGTATGCATTAATGATTACCATATCAGTACATGACCTGTAACAAAATGAACTAGATGAATATGCAGTCTGGCAGCCACCCACGTCACGGGGAATAAATGTGTTCTAGTCATATAATATAACTGGTTCAGAAGTGGTCACAATTGCGTTCGTGGTACTAACCCTAAATTAAATAGCTGTCATTTTGTACAACATGCCAACCACCCCAAAGCTGGGCGTGGGGCGCCCAAAAGGGTGTATGGTAGTAACTAGTAACACCTGCTGCAAACATAAACAGGGAACCCAATCGACATCTCATAATCAATTCCTTTGCACCACATCCATGTGACTGCCTGCGAAGAAATTTAGTGGAAATCGAGGACAGAACCATGACCCAAGAAGGAACCGCAAATTAACCCAACCATGTGTGTGTGCTAGTAGCAGAAATGCAGTGCATAAAACTATCTTGGAAATTTAAGAATCCTAATAACGAACAAAAACACGCTATTTGTGATCATACAAAACATAAATAATATACCACACAATTATTCGTTACATATATTAACTGAGATCTCATAGCGTCCAACAGATTTTCCACAGAGATCATTAATAGACGCGTATATAACATTAGCGCATAAATTACATGTGCACCAATAGGCTGATACATAAATCAACAGCTTCACAGGGATACATTATTCTGTAACAAATACATGACATAACATGAAACATTGTCAAGTTACTCCTCCGCCTCAAAAATTGCTTCATGGATTGCTTTGTGGGATTACCAGAATGAGTCATATAAATGAAAATATTGCTAATGTGATTCAAACACTTTTTAACAAAACAAATTGTTGATTGTACATTGCCGAGAGTTCAGTCTCGAGGCCTCCAAATCATAAAATATCTAGTCTAGAAATACAAACCTTTTCTTAAGAAATACATAACTTTGATGCACTATATATAGTACGTGTAAACAATATAATTGACTACCACGCCCAACGCCCCAACGCCACCTCAATTATACAGCGTTACCCGCTGTGTGCATCATTGTAGTATTTATCTGTATGACTCGTGTAGAAAATATCCATAGCACAATACTAACTTGTCAAAAGCCTTGCAAGGTATGTACAAACAAGCGCATTCAGTCACAATATGTGTGTGCAAATTGCACGTGGAAGGACAAAAAGAATAACAAATGGCTAAAAACGAAACAGAGAAAACCTCCTCTGTGTGGTACGTGTCATTCCCCCGATGGGGAACCAGGCCCAAAAACTCAAGTATGATGCTCCTTATAGAACATTTCATAAGAAACATGACATTTCCAATCTGGCACTGAGACCGTATGGCAATAAGGTGTACATTTTTTCAATACAGATTGTTTCTCTCTGAGAAATAATTTTTTGTGTATTGGTTTGAAGATACAGTTTGATTACCCCCAGAATCAGAAACCGCAATGGAACTATGTTGTGTTTGATTCTACCCAGTGCACCGCCAGGCTGGAGATTTTGTTTTAATTTCTTATCAATCTCTTATGTTCAGTAAACCGAGTCTTGATTTTCCTTTCTGTTTTGCCAATGTACATTAAGCCACACGGGCATTTGATGGCATAAAAGACACATTTTGCGTTGCAATCTGTAGTATGCTGCAAACGTATAGATTGACCAGTCTTGTGGTGTTGGACTGTGTTGCCCACAATTACGTTCTTACAATGTATACAATTCTGGAACTTAATACATTATATGTAGCTGGTGATAATATTTTGGTTGATGTTAAGATCTCTTTTAGATTCCTTGTAGTTGGTGTGCAAACATGGGATTTTGTTAAAACAACCCTTTGAAGTCTGGTTCAGATTGTAATAATTTCCACCGTTTATGTATAATGGATTTGATGCTGTGTGATCTAGTCGAAAATTTGGAAGCTAAGGCCCTCATTACAACCCTGGCAGTCGGTGACAAAGCGGCGGAAATACCGCCAACAGTCCGGCGGTAAAAAAATTGGAATCACGAACATGGCGGAAACTGCCAACACAGACAGCCACTTTAACATTCCGACGGCCACGGCGGGTAGCGACAAACACTGCACGGCGGCGACGACCATGGTGAGTACTGCACCTAGCACACAGGGGAAGGAGGAGGAAAAAGAGAGTGACACACACATGCAATACGCAACACTCCCACCCCCAACCTCACCCACAACACCATACACACAAACACATCCAAATACATCACAGATACACCCTGTCACCCGCTGGAAGAACGCAAGGACAAAATGAAATGATTGTAACAAGTGTAATAATCGAAAATTCTGATAGGCCAAGATAACTTTAAATAATCAGTATATACAAATATTTACAGCAAGTACACAAGTCCGTATACCGTTCCATTAAATGTCCGTGGACCAGTAGTCCCAAAAAGCATGGGCGAAGCCCACACATGACACCTGCCTCAAAACGGAGAGAACACTGCAGGGGCATCACGTCAAAAAAAACACAGGCACCTCAGGGGGAAGAGGAGGGTGGGCACCTCAGCCGGATGATGGGACGACGCCAATGCTCCTCGAGGGGGCTCCATGCCCACTGCTTGGTCCTGCGGAGTGCAAAGCCACAGTCTCTCAAGTCTCTTAAGTGGGTGGTTTGCCCACTGCTTTATCCTGGGGAGTGCAAAGCCACAATCTCTCAAGTCTCTCAAGTGTGTCGGTTGCCCACTGCTTTATCCTGGGGAGTGCAAAGCGACAGTCTCTTCAGCGGATGCTGTTCTCCACTGGTTCTGGAGGGGGGTTTGTGCCCAGAGTGCTTCATCCTGCCAAGGACTAGTGTAATGAATGCTGTAATCCACTGGTTCTGGAGGGGGTATGGTGCCCAGAGTGCTTTATCCTGCCAAGGACTGGTGTAGTGGATGCTGCTCTCTACTGGTTCTGGAGGGGCATGGTGCTCAGTGATGCTGCACGTGGGGTGTGGCAGTTCCCATTCCCTCACCTGGGTGTCTGAGCCACGAGATTTTCAGGAAAAAGGTAGCATGATTCTCCATGGAGGCAGAGCCACACTCCACCCTGCGGCGACTTAGCCTGCCAACTGCTGGTAGTGCCAGTGCTGGCTGTTGTGCCTCATGTAGTGTGTGTAGGGTTCAGGACATCTCCTGCAGCCTCGGACGGCTGCCCACTGCGGATGCTGCTGATGTCCGCTGTAGTGGCACTGGCTGGGCACGTCGCGGGCAGTTGGCGGTGCCTGCGGCAGTGTCTGCGGCAGAAATGCTGCCGGTGGTGCAGGTGTCTGCACTTGTGGAGGGAGACACCAGGCTTTCTTCTGCAGTCGTGGAAGGGTGCCCACTGGGGATGATGCTGGGGACTGTAGTAGAGGCAGCAGATGTGCAGGTGGCGGTGCAGGTGGCGGTCGTTGCGGCAGAGGCCACCGCCGTACAGGTTGCTGTTCTGTCTTGCAGAACGGGTGACACCAGTCCCTCACCCGGAGGCTCTGTGCCCTGAGCTGACTTTCCTTTGCCCTTGTGTCCCTTCCCCATCTTGGCAGTCACTGTTGGGACCTTGGCGCTGTCCTCTTTGGTTCTGGAAGAGGCCTTGCTGGGTGGTTGGTGCGACTTTTCCCTTCGGCATGCGGGCCCCTTCTTTACCTGGGCAGGTGGGGGAATAGGGTGGTCCTTGGCCTCACTAGGTGGCACACTGGCAGCCCTGATTGGTGCTGCCTTAGATTTTCCCAGACTTGCAGGGACCACAGTGGTCGAGGATTTTGGGGCTGAGGTGCTGGGCTGGGATCTGGACATCCTGGCCCTAGGGGAAGGACGGGGAAGGTGTAGGGAAGAGGTCAATGGAAGCTAGGAAAAGTTTTTAAGACACACTGGAACGGGAAGATGGAGGGGGTTTGGGAGTGGAGGAAGAGGTAGTGGTTGTAGGAGGTGAAGGTGCATGGGCTGGAGGCTGTTGTGAGGTGGATGGCTGTTGATTGGGTGTGTGCCTGCGTTTGTGTAATTTGGGAGGCGGGCTCACAGACACACTGGGAGAGGACACAGGGGACGTGTGCATGGTAGTGGGGGTGCTGATTGCATATGAGCGGTGTGTGGTGATGGGCATGCTGGTAATGGAGGTAGTGGCTGTGGATGTAGTGCATGCAGGTATGAGGGGAGACGAGACTGGGACGGAGCTGGACGACGTGGAGGAGGAGGAGACAGTGGAGGCAGTGGATGTTGGTGTGTCTACATGGGTATGGTGCTTGTGTGAGTGCCTGTGGGCTGTGTGGTGCTTATGTTTGCCAGAGCCACTTTTGTGTGTTGATGTGTGTGCATGCTGGTCTGATGGTGTGTTTGGGATAGGCTGAGGTACAGGGGAAGGGACTGGGTCTGGGTAGTGGAGGTTGGAGGGGGAGGCTGGACACAGGGACAATGGCTGCCATCAGTGCTGAGGCCAAAGCCTGAAATGCTCTCTGTTCGGCCGCCACACCAGAATTAATGCCCTCCAGGTATGCATTTGTTTGTTGCAAATGCTACTCGACACCCTGGATGGCATTCAGAATGGTTGACTGCCCAACAGTGAGGGATCTTAGGAGGTCAATAGCCTCCTCACTGAGGGCAGCAGGGCTGACTGGGGCAGGGGCTGAGGTGCCTGGGGCGAAGGAGATGCCCACCCTCCTGGGTGAGTGGGCACGGGAAACACGCTGAGTGGCTGCTGGGAGGGCGGTGATGGTAGGGAGGTGGTGGACACAACACACAGGGAGCAGCCCTATTCACTAGGCCATGCACTAACAGTTCTTAGGAAAATCACCTGGCCATGGGGGACTATGCCAAAGCCCATCTGCTGCACACCTGGAACCCAAAGGAACCTGACTAGGTGTAGATGGCCACTACCACTATTGGGGTTGGAGTGCCACAGAGCCTGCCTAACAAGGGACCTACCCTACCAAGTTTGCCCTGGCCTTGGGGAAACCACAGCCCACTTCCTCCACCCAGACACCTCGTAAAGCGTGCAGAGTCAGCTGAATGACACTGTACTCACCCCCTTGTGGCTGCTGTGATTCCCTCAAGCGCCCATCCAACTCCGGATTTGCCACCGCCAGGATCCGGTACATCAGGGGGGTCATGGTGCGACGGACACCCCTTCCACGTTGGGAGGCGATCCCCAGCTGGGCCTCCGCCTTCTTCTTGCTCCAGCAGCGCAGGTCCTCCCATCTCTTGCAGCAGTGGGTGCTCCATCTATAATAGACCCCCAGGGTCCGCACTTCCTTGGCCACGGCATGCCAAATTCCCTTCTTCTGGTGGGCGCTGACCTAGAGGAAAGGTAAAGTAAGAATGGCTTTTACTCCCCCATCCGGTTATTATTACTCATTGGCCACAACTTCCCAAACATGCCCTGAAGCACATACACTGACCATCCTCACATCCTGGCCACAGCCCCCCCATGTATCTTCCATCAACACCACTCCATACATTGATGTCCCATCCAGCATGCACACAGTGTACTCACCTGTTTGTCTGGAGGACGGTAGAGTAGTGTGTACTGGGGGAGGACCCCATCCACCGGGTTGTCCAACTCCTCCGAAGTGAAGGCCCTTTCCCCAGACACTGTAGCCATTGTCGCTTCCAGACTCAGGTCACAGCAGCACTTACAGCGTAGGTCCTCTCCTGTCGAAGGTCAGGTATCAAGTGAGT
Organism: Pleurodeles waltl; assembly: GCF_031143425.1. Lineage (NCBI taxonomy): Eukaryota > Metazoa > Chordata > Amphibia > Caudata > Salamandridae > Pleurodeles > Pleurodeles waltl. The sequence continues at coordinate 205,325,261 of NC_090443.1, forward strand.
GAACAGACAGATTTTGCGAGGGCTTTGGTTGCGTGCCCCCGTAGTACACCACTGACCCCAATATTTTTTGATCTGGGTTTAAATCAAATAGCTGATTTAATTGTCTTAAGACCCCTATTATATTGGGTAAGGCTTTGGACTGTTCCCAAACTGGACATTTTCAAGATCTCACTTCTCAAATTGCTAAGGAGACCTAATTCGGCTGCTATCCCTTGGGTTAAGCACGTATCCAATTGGTCTGCATCTTGGGCCTAGGAAACTTTTAGGAGAATCCCCATATTTTAGAGAAATCTCACATAAAAGTTTTGAAATCTGTATACTGGTCCCATGTAAGGAATGATTATGGGGGTCATTACAACACTGGCGGAGAACCGGCGGTAAGACCGCCAACCGGCTGGCGGTCTTACCTTGGTGTATTATGACCATGGCGGTTACCGCCATGGTCAACCGCCGGTTCTCCGTCCCGCTTACCAGGGCGGAGACGACCGCAGGGCTGGAGACCTGGGTCTCCAGCCCGGCGGCCGTCAGTATACCGCCCGCGGTATTTGGACCCGGCTTACTGTTGTGGATTTCCAGCAGTTTCACCCGCCATGAAATCCATGGCGGTAAGCACTATCAATGCCAGGGAATTCCTTCCCTGGCACTGATAGGGGTCTCCCCCACCCGACTCCTTCCCATACACCCCCCACCACCCCTGCCACCACCCAAAGGTGGCAGGGCCCCCCTCCCCACCCCGACAACCAACATAACATTACTCACACACACCCGACATGCATGCAGGCACCACCAACACACACACGCACACACCCCGACATACATGCCTACATCCACACACACAGTCAGACACGCACACCCACATTCAAACATACACGCACACATCCATACAGACATTCCCACAGCCATACACGCACTCACTCCGATACACACAACACCCCCGCAAGCATACACGCACTCACACACCCCCTCTACATACACACAAGCACACCCCCATGCACCCACACAACACACAACACCCCCTAGCCCCCACCCCTAACGGACAATCGACTTACCTGGTCTGTTGATCCTCCGGGAGGGGACGGGAGCCATGGGGGCAGCTCCGCCGACACCACACCACCAACAGAACACCGTCACGGCGAATCACAGGACGTGATTCGCTGGGCGGTGTTCTGTTGGTGTGGCGGTGGAGGTGGAGCAACCTCCACTTCCCCGCCGCCCGCAAGTATGGCTGTTGGCGGCTCTCCGTCGGAATAACGATGGAGAGCAGCCAACAGTCATAATACGCCGAGCAGCAAACCGCCTACACAGGAGGTCTTCCGCACGGCGGTCCCTCGGCGGTCTTACAAAAACTATATTTGTTGTAAATCCAATGGTCGATTAACTAACCTTTTTATTGATTTTAAGTGGTACCCACAGTTTGAACCCTATCTAGATATGATACCCGATCTTCTAGGCAAAGGATTATATGCTAGATTTCGTTTTGGGTCCTTGCCTTTGAAGTCTCTGACGAGTGGTTGGGGTGATATTTGTTGTGCTGTCTGATGTGTTGTGTTGGGGTGTGTTCTTTGTGGTTCGTGGATGTTGTATGGGTGATGGTGTTGTGTGCCTGTGAATGCTGGTGTTGTGTTTGCTATTCTCTCTCTCTCTGCTTCTTCCAAAAATGTTGTTGTAAGGGGTTGTGGGTAATGTGGGTGTGTGTTTTATAGTGGTAAGAGTGGGTGGGTGTGGTGTGTGTATGTGTATCAGCCGTGTGTAGTTTGAATTGTCCAATGTGAGGGTGTTTTGTAAAAGTGTGTGTATTTTGAGCACAGCGGTGTGTATCGACAATGGATTACCGCGGTTGAAGACTGCTGTGTTGATTCGTGGGTCGTGTTACTATGGGCGTATTCCTGTTGGCGTGACGGTGTAGGTTTTGCTATCACCAGTTTATCATTGACCATAGGTGTGGCAGACTTGTGTGGGTGTCTGTATTGTGGCGGATTACAAGATGTGGGTCGTAATACCTGTAGCGGATTTCCGCTGCGGCCACGGTATCTTGGCGGCCGTCAGCACGGCGGTAAGCGGGATTTACCGCCAGGGTTGTATTGAGGGCCTAAGACTGGACTTGTGGCTATTTAGCTGCTTTTTTGTGTAACAGGCTCATCCGATCAAGCTCTTTAACCCTTTGTAACGTGGAGTTCAACAGAGCCTCAGGGTAGCCTCCCGCTATATTATTATGTTTTGTATGCTTCAATACTTTGGACATCAACCTTTTGATTCGAAATAATTCTCTTGATGTGAAGAAACTGTGAAAAAATCAGGTGCTGTTTTAATGCTTGTGGGTGAATGCTATGGAAAAGTAAAGAGTTATTTGTCTGTGCTCTTCCTGTGTACACTGGTTGACAATCTCATCGGTGACAGATGTATTTGAACATCCAGGAACGTAATGGAAATGTTTCCCCTGTTTGATACTAGTGTTCCCCCTACATATGGACAGTTGTTTGAACTCAGTTGTGTCTGTTTTCATTTAAAGTTACCCCCAACAAAGAGTTTTCTACCGAAAATACATTGGGTTATTGTTAGAAATGGGGTCTCTGGTTGGCAGTCAGGTTACCCCTATCCAAGCAAGGACCCTCACTCCAGTCAGGGTAAGTCACACACAATACAAATTATCCTGTGCCCACCCTCTGGTAGCTTGACACTGAGCAGTCAGGCTTAACTTAGAAGGCAATGTGTAAAGTATTTGTGCAATAAATCATGCAATAACACAGTGCAAACACCACAAAAATACACCATACAGGTTTAGAAAAATATAGAATATTTATCTGAGTAGATTAAGGTCAAAACGATCAAGATTTGATAAATACAAGTTGAAATGTCACTTTTGTAAGGATAAGATGAGTTTTAAGTTCTTAAAAGCAACAATGGTCTCTTGCAAGCACAAAGTACCTGGTTTGCATCAAAATTACACGCACGAAGACCACAGAGGAGATGCATTGATAAAGGTAGGTGTGCATCGGATTTCCGGGCACACACAGACGAAGCGTTGATTCTTTTCCACGCAGCAGGGGCTTTGCGTCGAATTCCGGCATGCAGGCTTGAATCCTCTTTGCAATGCGGGGGCCTTTTGACGCCCAGGGACGATGCGTGGAAAACTAGGGCACATAGGATGAAGTCACAGGTGCTACGTCGATCCAGGGGGTGTTGCGTCTGAGTTTCTGTCGCACGGCAGGCGCTGCGTTGATTCCTCTTGGAGGAAGTTGGGCTTCGTCATTCTGGCTCGGCGATGCGTCGATCCATGGGGCTGTGTGTCAAAGTTCCGGTCACAACGCTCGCACTGCGTCAATCTCCACTCGGGGCCCCGGGCTGCATCATTCCTGTTCGGCGATGCGGGGATTCTTTCCCTACTAAGCAGGCTGTGTCTCGTTTCTGGCAAGCTGTGCGTCCATTATTCGCTGCACAAGAAGTTCTTTGCTGAGATGAAGTCTTTTTGGCCCTGAGACTTCAGGAAACAGGAGGCAAGCTCAATCCAAGCCCTTGAGAGCATTTCTCAGGAGAGCCAGAGGCCAGAAAGGCAGCAGGGAAACAGCAAGGCAGCAGCCCTTTACAGCACAGCAGTCCAGGTGAATACTATGGGCAGCCAGGCAGCTTCTCTTGACAGGTTGCAGGTTCTGGTTCAGAGCTACTTTCGCAGGAAGTGTCTGAGTTCGTAGGGACAGGGACCCAATTTATAAACCCAAATGTGCCTTTGAAGAGGGGGAGACTTCAAAGAGTGGCTTAGAAGTGCACAAGGTCCCCTTTCAGTACAATCCTGTCTGCCAGGGTCCCAGTAGGAGGTTTGGCGGTCCATTGTGTGAGGGCAGGCCACAATCTTTTGAGATGTAAGTGTCAGGTCCTCCACCTATCCAGCCCAGGAAGACCCATTCAGTATGCAGATGTGTGCAGGTGTGACTGAGCATCCTGTGTTTGTGGTTGTCTGGGTGAAATGCAAAAGGGAGCTGTCAACCAGCCCAGACGTGGATTGTAAGGCACATAGGGCCTGATTACGACCCTGGCGGTAAAAACCGCCAGGGCCGTGGTCCGCGGGAGCACCGCCAACAGGCTGGCGGTGCTCCTTTGGGCATTCTGACCGCGGCGGTACAGCCGCGGCCAGAAACGGAAAGTCGCCGGTGTACCGCCGGCTTTCCGCTGCCCAGGGGAATCCTCCATGGCGGCGCAGCTTGCTGCGCCGCCATGGGGATTCCGACCCCCATACCGCCATCCTGTTCCTGGCGGTTTCGGCCGCCAGGAACAGGATGGCGGTATGGGGTGTCGTGGGGCCCCTGGGGGCCCCTGCAGTGCCCATGCCAATGGCATGGGCACTGCAGGGGCCCCCGTAAGAGGGCCCCACTTAGAATTTCAGTGTCTGCTTAGCAGACACTGAAATTCGCGACGGGTGCTACTGCACCCGTCGCACCACTTCCACTCCGCCGGCTCCATTCGGAGCCGGCTTCCTCGTGGAAGGGTGTTTCCCGCTGGGCTGGCGGGCGGCCTTTTGGCGGTCGCCCGCTAGCCCAGTGGGAAACCCAGAATGACCGCTGCGGTCTTTTGACCGCGGTACGGTCTTCTGGCGGTTCCCGCTTGGCGGGCGGCGGGCTTGGAATCACCCCCATAATGATTTAAGTGCAGAGAAATGCTCACTTTCAAAAAGTGGCATTTCTGAAATAGTAATATAAAATCCAACTTCACCAGTCAGCAGGATTTTGTATTACCATTCTGGCCATACTAAATATGAGCTTTTTACCCCTTTATAATCAGAATCTACCATTCATACAATTTATGAGGGTAGCCTAGATGCTAGCCTATAAAAAGAGCAGGCCTCACAGCAGTGGAAAATGAATTTAGGAGTTTTCCACTACCAGGACAAATAAAACACATAGATGTATGCCCTGCCTTTTAGCCACACAGCACTCTGCCCTCTGGGTTACCTAAGGCCTACCTTAGGGATGACTAGTATGAAGAAAAAAGGGAATTCAAGGCTTGGCAAGTACTTTTAAATGCCAAGTCGAAGTGGCAGTGAAACTGCACACACAGGCCTTGCAATGGCAGGCCTGAGTCATGGTTAAGGGGCTACTTATGTGGATGGCACAACCAGTGCTGCAGGCCCACTAGTAGCATTCAATCTACAGGCACTGGGCACATGTAGTGCACTTTACTAGGGACTTACCAGTAGATCAAATATGCCTATCGGGTATGAACCAATCTTACCATGTTTTAAGGGAGAGGGCATATGTACTTTAGCACTGATTAGCAGTGGTAAAGTGCGCAGAGTCCTAAAACCAGTAAAAACAGTGTCAAAAAGTGGAGGGAGACCACCCTAAGACTGTCAGGTCTAACAGTCATTTGATCAATTTGTATCTCAAGAAGAAGTGTTAAAACATCACACGGTTTTCTCTTCACATGTGCGAAGCAACATTTGTAATGGAACTATGAGAATTGAGGAATAGAATGTTTGAAAATAAACTGTTAACAACAAGAAGATTATGCCTCAAGGACATTTTTACTGTTAAACACATAATTTTTGTATTTGTTAATTGGTGAGGCTTGAGGGCAAAAACAGAAGTGCACTTTAGATCTGGCCCGCTGGTGTGAGTCAGCTTCTTTTCAGACTATTGTATTGTACCACTTACGAATGCAACATCGTGTTGATAAACCATTAGGGAAAATGGCCTGAGTTTGTTTCATAGATTTACAGTAAAGGAACAGTAACTTTCCATACTTGACAATTATTTTCTATATAGGCGTTTAAAAACGAAGCTTTCTATACCATTATATGCCTCAAAAGATAGATACACATCAGGTTTTCATAGTTGTAGCTAGAGAAATGTGTGTCTGAATCAAATCTACAACTGCTTGGTACTTTAAAAGGATTGAGATAAGCTATGCTCTCTCAGAATATAACTTTGCTCCCATTGATAGTAAAGCAACACAACTCTCTTGATATCACAGAGATGTAAGAACTATGCATACCTGTTGAAACAGTGCAAGTCTTTGTGATTATCTCTTTTTAAATATTGATCAGCATCACACAGAAAAACACACACCTGTAGATCAGTATGGAGACTTTTGACAGTATCTACTTCCTATTCATTGCTGAATGGTCTAGGTAAGATGATGGAAGCTCTGTTGCACTTGTCTCTATTGTTCCAAAAAGGTCTTCCCAATTGACCCCATCTTGTAATGACAAAGCAGTCAGATTGACAGCAGACAGGCTTCTCTAAGAACAATGAGACAGACAAGATGCACTTTTGTGATTTAACTGTACCACAACTGGTTCAGGCCCTTCAAAGTCTGGAAAATGCACCACTTGATCAAGAAATATCACTGTCATGATTCATGTAGCAAACGTATTGATGGTTAGTACTAGCTCAACATAAGTGTGGCAGGACTATGTGAACTCACTGAGTGCACAGGGTATGCCGTCCATTGATTGAGCCCACTGATATTTTTATTTGGAGCCAAGGCAAATCAGTATGAATAAAATTAATGTTATGCACATAGTTCAGTTCTTTATGTTGTGTTGTTCTATGAAAAAACATGCCAATAATTTTGAGTTTGAATGTGGTGTTTTTTGATTGCACTGATCATAAAGTTCAAAATTATTTCTATTGTCATGCACTCCCAGAGCAGGTAATGCTAGTGGTCATGATGGAATAACAACAGGATTCACATGCTCTTATTTTTTATTCATTTTTTTTAAAAACAAATGTTATTGATTTTACAAAACATAAAGACATTATCACCTGCAATATGCATTTCTGTCTTTCTATCACAGTGATATTAAGAACACAATATCTAAAGCAATAAGGAATCAACTCTCCCTCTGTATTACCAACCTTCCGTCCACTGCTGTCCACTGAGGTTATCGTAAACTAGAGATGTTAATTGTCAATGTAGTGCAGACTGTTAGGTTATAGTTCAGGTCCAACTCCTACAGGTTAATGCATAATCACTGCTCCCTCTAATCCCAGTGCTGGAATACCGGTTACTCAGTGAATGGATATGCTCTAGGGTGTTGTCTGTGATGATTCAGGTGGGGGGTCAGAGAGTTTACTGACACTTCCCAGGCTATGGCCACACCAATGGATCCCCATCCGCGTCTAGCCTCTTGGAGCAACATTACACCTTCATAGTCAGCCCATTGCTCCAGTTCCTTTCACGAAGTCATTTACTTAGGTCCCACTGTTGCTTTCCAATTCCTTGTAATTTCCCTCTTTGCCAGTATAAAAGCTAAGTCCTGGAATCTACTGGTGGCTTTAGTTTTTGCTGTTTGCAGAAAACAGCTCAGAAGGCAGTGGGCTGGCTCACTTGGGACCTCCTTGTCTATGATATCTGCAACTGTTGCAGTGATCTCTCCCCAATAAGTAGCAAGACTCGGTCAGGACCAGGGCATGTGTAAAACTTCTGCACCCACTTACCTGTATCGTGGGTATTTTGCATGTGCTATATGGACAACCTAGTTATCCTCCCAGGGGTAAGGTATGCGCTGTATAACACATAAAAGTTTATGAGTTTGAATCGGGCATAACTTGATGTTTTGGGTACTCTCTCAAGTATGATTTCCCAATCCTTCTCCGCTATGGGGTTCCCCAGATCTTCTTCCTAGTGGGCCCACAGTATGCCCAAGGGCAGAAGCATGTCTTCACGGACCTCCCAAAATAGGCAGGTAATCGCTTTATATCTTTCTGACGATGTTATGATATATGTACAAATATTGTGCTGTCGGGGTTCCACTAAACCCATTTCCCAATGTTTACATATGCCCGCGGTCACTGCACAGTGGAGTAAAAAATGGCTAGGGTGAAGGTCGTACTGCATTCGGAACCCTTTGAACAAGAGGAGCACCCCTTCTCTGGTGAAGTCCCCCAGGGTTGTCACTCCTACTCTAATAGTTTTCTGTAGAATCCCGCATGGGAGAGTTTCTCCAGCAATCTAAGCAGTATGTCAGGGGTTTATGGAACACCCCCACTGCGTTTTTTGCAACCATCTGATCCAGCAGTGCCTTAGCACCGCAACCTCTTAGCATCGGCGGGACGTTTAAGCCATAGTTTATACTTTGGTCAGATGTCAGAGTTCAGGTACGTCCTATCCCATCCCCCTTTCAGGAGTCAGTCTTCCTGCCACCCATTGTGGCAGCTATTAGAGCTGTCCAGCCAGGTAATAAGATTCAAAATCTGGGACGCCTAAGCCTCCACCCCCTACCGGTCTCTGTAGTGCAGTCGGTGCCACCCATCTTCAGCCTGACCCCCAAAGGAATGCTACCACTAGTGACAAAATTTCCCTAAATGTTGCCAGCAGGATCCATACTGGCAAAACTCCAGAGTAATATAACAGTTGGGAGAATGCAACCCTTTTCAATAATGCCACTCGGCCTGCGACTGATAGGGGGAGGCTTCTCTAAAAATCCATTCTTAGACAGAGGGCCTGAATCACCCGGCCAAGATTTCTCGCTAATAGATGTAGGAGGCTGGTCTGGTTTGTAGTGGGTACCAAAGGTACCTACACCGTATACCAGTCCAGTTATCCCTTATTGGTGAAATGTAGTCAGTCTCTAGAAGCCAGGCTGTCTAGAGGTAGCTGTAGGCAGAGCAGCCAAGGCTGAACTAGGAGATATGCAAAGCTCTTGCAATACCACTGTAGCCACACAGTACTCACCCACATGAAAGACAATACTCAGTTTTACAAAAATAAAGGTACTCTATTTTAGTGACACAATGCCAAAAATACTTTGGAGACTATACTCCCTTAGGAGGTAAGTAATATACACAATATATACACCAGTAACCAGAAACAGGTACGTACACAGTCAGAAAACAGTGCAAATAGTGGAAATCACAATAGGTTGCAATGGGGCTAGGAGGAACACAAACCATATACTAAAATAGTGGAATGCGAAAGTCGGTCTCCCACCTAGGCAAGTGTAGTGTGTAGTGGGGTACTGGGAGTGTAAGAAAACACCAAAGGTAAGTAATAGACCCCACCCCAGAGCCCAGGAAAACAGGAGTAAATCACAGTATGTTTACTGAAAGACACAAGAAGTTGTGATAGAAGATAATGCAAGAACCAGAAGAAACTGCAAGACATCAACAATGGATTCCTAGACCTGAAGACCTGTGGAAGAAGGGGACCAAGACCAAGAAGCACTGAAGAGTCCAGGGACAACAGAAACCCCTGCTAACTGGAATGAAGATGCAAAAGAAGAACCACCGGTGAGAAGACAAAGTCAGTATTGCACCAAAGAAGACGGGTTCCTGGTTGGTGCAGAAGATGTCCCATGCCGGATGGATGAATGCAGTCTGGTTTGCGTCACTGGATTCCGACAACAAGCCTTGGCATATGCAAAGCTTGTGGTTAGCGGAAAATGGCGCTGCCGGGACCAGGAGGGACCTGCTGGCCTCTACCCAGGAGGAGGAGGAGGCAGAGGGGGCTCTCAGCAACTCAGCTAGCCCTCAGACACCAGGCAGCACGCACAGGAGTCCCACAGCATGGGGACAAAGGAGGTGCAAATGGAGGCCCACACAGCACAACACAAAGGATTCCCACGCCGCCGGAGAACCACTCAGGAAGCTGTGCGTTACATGATGGAGTGCTGGGGGCCTAAGCTGAGCCGTGCACAAAGAACTTCTTGGAAGGTGGCACACAAGCCTTAGCAATTGCAAATCATGCGGTGCACAGGGGTACTGTCTTGCGTGAGGAGGCAAGCTCTTACCTCCATCAAAGTTGGACAGGTGAACGTTGGGACTGTTGGAATCACTTTAGTCCACCACCCATGTTGCTGGATCCACGCCTGACGTCTGGAGAGGGGACTCAAGCAAACGGTCGTCGCTGCAGAGAGGTGCCTGCTGATGCAGGGAAGTGACTCTGTCACTCCATGGGAGATTCCTTTGGTTCTTCTGGTGCAGGCTGAAGACATGCAGTCCTTGGAGGATGCACAACCATGGAAACTGTTGCAGTTGCTGGCAGGAGCTGAAGATGCAATGTTGCAGGAGTTGTCTTTGCTTTTTTGTTGCAGTTTTGTAGAGTTCCTGAAGCTATCAGCATTTGTTCCGTTGGTAAAAGATGAAGTAAAGGATGCAGAGGATTCCTGCTGGAGGCTTGCAATCCGAATCTGAAGAAACATCCAGAGGAGAGACCCTAAATAGCCCTGAAAGGGGGATTGGTCACCTAACAAGGTAAGCACCTATCAGGAGGGGGGCGTGGCTTGGCCACCGGGCAAGATGGCCGTCACTCTGTGAGGCTCTGCCGGGGCCGGGCAATTTATCCGACATAATCTATCCTACGGGCGGCGGTGAAGGAGCGGGCCCCTGGGGCTTCCCCCCGGGGACTCCAACGACGCTGTTTGAGCCGGGTTTGGCTGCTGCTGGCACCCGGGGGGCGGAGGAGTGCCGAGGGGCCTGGCGCCGGCAGTCTACTGCGCGCGCCGGCTCCTGCGGTGTGCACGGAGAGAGGGGAGGCTGCGGCGGCCCCCCCCGATCGAGGGGAGAGAGGACGGGAGCGCGAGGGACTTCGGGGGAGCCTGATCGGCGGTCGTGTCGGACCGCGGCTCCCCCCCCCCCCTTTTTCCTGCTGATTGGATCCTGGTGCGTGTGGCGGCTGGGGGCCCCGACCTCGTGGGCCGCTCCCGACCCCCGGCTGGAGTTTCCCTCCGAGCTTTCAGATCCCCGGGCCCCCAGCAGGAGAGAGCGGGGCCCGGTTGATAATAAACGCTTACTGAGAGCGCTGCGACTGGAGGAGGAGAGGGCCTGAATTCGGGGCCTGCTGAGGGATCCGCCTGGTGGTCTCTGATATCGCCCCGGCTGCCTGCACACAAACTTTTCTGGTGCCCTGCGGATCGCTTCTGGAACCCTGCACTGTGCTAGTAGCACAGAACCAGGTAAGGGGCGGATTGGGATTGGATCGGGGGTCGGAGGCCCTGGCTGGTACGGCGCTGTGCTCCTGAGGTCCCTCCTGGCTCGTGGAGCTTAAGTATCCTGGTTTTGTAATCTGGTGGCCGGCTGACCCACTCCCCCCCGCCCCCCCTGTGTTGTGTCGAGCCCCCCTGCTGCTGGTGGAGATTATGGAACCCATACATGGAAACGGATTGACTTGGGAGAGGAGGTGATCACCAGGTGCTCCCGGGGGCCGCCTGGTAGCCTGGTGAGGTAAACGAAGCAACTGACCAGGTGATTTTTTGGGGACAGAGACTTGCTATCTTGGATAGGTACATTTGGTCCGTGCTAGTTGCACTATACGTGTAATACTGCAAGATGGGAAAGGCAGATAAGCGACAGGCTAAACTCTCCTTCTCTGGAGGAGAAAAACGCGGCGCCCCTTCCGCCTCCCAGTCTGGAGATGCAGGCGCTGAGAAGGAGTCTCCAGAGATGTCTGTGAGATCCATGTTTATAGAACTCAAGACCAGCTTGGTGGGGATAGACGCTAAGCTGGATCATGTATCGGAGCGGCTTGACCGCATCAGAGCCCGGGTAGATGACCACGATGCTAGGTTTGAGACTCTGGAGACTCGCACATCTGAGATAGAGGATGCTCGCAGTGGCGATAGAGAACAGATTGCACAGATGGAACGTCTCCTGGAGGTGATACGAAACAAGAATGAGGACCTGGAGGCCCGGTCCCGACGTAATAACATCAGCATCGTGGGGCTGCCGGAGGCAACAGATATGGGACGCATGGAGGACTTCGTCAAGACCATGTTACAAGAGCTGTTCGCTGGCGAGCTCTCTCGGCTGTTGGTGATTGAGAGGGCACATCGATCCTTGGGCCCTCGCCCCCCGCCTAGCACTCCCCCACGCCCAATCATTGCACGACTATTGAATTATAGGGACCGAGATACTGTGCTCAGGTTAGCTAGGGAGAAAAGTCCTCTAATGTATAAAAACTCCGAAATTAACTTCTTTCCCGATTACACCCCAGGTGTACAAGCTCAGAGGCGGGCTTTTCTACCGATAAAGCGTTTGCTCAGCCAGGCTGGAATCGGATTTGCTCTGTTATACCCAGCTAAATTGAGGGTGCGACATGAAGGCAAAGTGCTGTATTTCTCGGATCCAAAGCAGGCGAATAAGTTCGTAAGACGATTATCTAAGCAGCGGGGGACGGGGAAGCCGGGGGGGGGGGAGCCTCGAAGACGCCTCTCTCAGTGACAATGATTAAGTGCTAGGTTCAGGACTCCGTTACCTCTGAGGCTGCGGGGGCGTGTGGGTCCACTCCGAGATCTGCCCCTGATGTGTAGCTGCTGCTTGCCCGTGGCCCCTCTCCCCTAGACCATCTGGGTGGAGAGTTGTATGGCAGGCTTCTGCCCCACGGATGATTCCGGTTTTTTTCTGTTACACGCCTGCAGTTTGGGCTTTAGGGATGGTTGGATGGGACACTATGAGGGTCCGATTGGGGGGCCTGGGAGGGAGGTGGGAGGAGGGGGCGAATTGGGAAATGTTCCTGGTTCCTTTTTTGTTAAGTTTTTGACATGTGGAGGGCTGTGTCCATGTGCGGAGTTGCATGACTGTGGTTCTGGATGGGGGATGATGTTTCTTCTGCTGTGAGATGCTTGACATGGAATGTGCGGGGACTTAATGATAATCGGAAAGCCCGGCTGGTGATGGCTTATGTTAAGCGTCATGGCATTGACATTTGTATGGTCCAAGAAACGCATCTGCTGGCATCGACAGTTGGTAGGCTGAAGGCTGGCTGGGTTGGGGAGGCTCACCATTCGGCATACTCTAGCTACGCTCGTGGGGTTGTAATCATTATCCGTAAGGGACTGCAATGGCGCACCCGTGAAATTATTGCTGACCCCAATGGTAGATACGTAATACTGAGTGGAGTGTTGTTAGACAGGGCTTGCCGGCTAGTGGCAGTATATGGGCCAAATGTGGATGACCCGGAGTTTTTCCTGGAGGTATGGCGCCAAGTAGAGTCGCTGGGAGCTGGGGCTGTGATCTGGGGCGGTGATTTTAATGTTGTTCTAGATGCGTGGCTGGACCGGGAGAGTGCGGCCAGGATGCAACATGTTTCTGCAGCAAGGTCATTGACAGCAGTAATGGATAGCGGCGCGCTGGTAGATCTGTGGAGGCAGAGACATACAGGAGTGCGGGAGGGTACCTGCCTGAATTACTTTCATAGTAGCTGGTCCCGTATTGATCGGTGGCTGGGCACTAGAGATGTGGAGGCCTGGACTAGAGCAATAGACCATCTCCCCCGTACGCTGTCAGACCACTCACCGGTGTTGTTAGACCTGGCGATACCTATTGAGCTACAACCGATGGTGATGTGGCGGCTGCCCAGCGGTGCTCTCCGGGACGATACCTTCCGTGCGGAGGTACGGGAGGCTAATCGGTTATTTTTTTAGGAGAACCGAGGGTCTGTGGACTCCCCTGGCACGGTATGGGAAGCATTTAAAGTAGTTATCCGTGGGGTGTGTCTAGCAAAGCAGCATGGGATAGTGAAAGCTTTAAGACGGGAGATGGCTGATATCGAAAGGAGGCTTGAGGACCTGGAACGGCGCTTAGAGGCGACATGGTCAAACGAGGTGCTTGCCGAAATCAGGCGCGAGGTGTCACTGTATGAGGAGGCCTCTCTTCGAGAGGTTTGCTTCCTTGGGAGACATGCGCGGGCTCGCAGGTATGGCGAGGGCGAGAGAGCCGGGAGGACACTAGCGGGATTATTGCGCAGCCCCTGGGCCAGCAACTACGTCACTGAGGTGTTAGATGCCGAGGGAGGCAGGGTGACTGGAATGGGAGGCGTGATGCAGGTATTTACTAAATTCTTCTCGCAGCTATACGCGCCTCCGGTGGGACTTAGGGAGGCAGATATGAAAGAGTATTTTGAGAGCATTGCGTTAGTATGGTTCGAAGAGGCACATAGGATGTATTTGGATATGCCGTTCACAGTGGAGGAGGTGGTGGCGGCGATCCAAAGTCTACCTGGGGATAAGTCTCCGGGCACCGATGGTTTGACCCCTGCCTTTTATAAAGAATATGGGGACATCCTTGCCCCCTATTTGCTGGAGGTGTATGAGGAGTCTCTGGCGACGGGGTCGCTTCCGACCTCCCTCCGGGAGGCTTTAATAATAACTATTTTGAAGCCTGGGAAGGACCCGACGCGATGCGATTCGTATCGTCCACTCTCCATGATAAACATTGACAATAAGATTCTTGCAAAAATGATAGCGACCCGACTACAGCCACTACTCTCTAGAATGGTGCTTCCAGATCAATCGGGCTTTATTCCCGGGAGATCCACGAGCCATAATTTGCGCACTTTCTTTGCGGTGCTGGGATCACTAGAGACAGGCGATGATGTGGCTGCAGTGTTTCTTGATGCGGCTAAGGCCTTTGATTCTCTGGCCTGGGAATATATGTTTGCGCTTCTGAACCGAGTGGGTCTCAGCGCGCGTTTTGTGAATTGGATCAGGTTGCTGTACACTCTGCCTACTGCCAGGTTGCTCCTTAACGGGGGTATATCAGCCCCATTCCTGGTCTCGCGGGGAACGCGACAGGGCTGCCCGCTGTCTCCGCTTCTTTTTGCGGCTGCTATGGAACCTCTGGCGGCAGGACTGCGACAGAAATATAGTAATAGCGGCCTACAATTCCGGCAACGTCCTGTCTTGATATCTTTATATGCAGATGATATCGCGATATATGTGCGCAATCCCGGGCAAAATCTAGATATCTTACTAGATGAAATTGTTCGCTTTGGGAACTTTTCTGGGGTCACTATTAATTGGTCGAAATCAATGATCCTGCCACTAACCCCTGGTGTAGAGAGATTCGATTCGCGATACCCTTTGGTTTAGGCAGATGGGCCAGTACGTTATCTAGGCATACACCTGTGCCGCGACGCGGAAACGCTTCGGCTTGCTAATTACGGGATAGCGCTGACATGGCTAGAGGAAAAGGTGGAGGTCTGGAGAGCTCTGCCCCTTTCGCTGACTGGTCGCATTGCTATTGCTAAGATGGTGGTACTCCTTAAATTTTTGTATTTATTCGTGAATCTTCCCCTGCCACTCACTAAGGCTTATTTCCGGCACCTGAGATCTGCGCTTGTACGGCTGGCGTGGGCGGGGCGTCAGCCCCGCATCGCTTGGGAGAAATTGACGCTGCCATTTGAGCAAGGCGGATTGGCAGCCCCAGACCTGGAGTTATATTATCACTGTGCACAGGCACATTTCGCGTACTATTGGCTGAATCCGACCCGTTATATGCCACACCTTGCACCGGAGAGTGATTCTGTCTGGCCTGACGGCTTGGTATGCGCACTCGGCGGACGGGTTCTCCCCCGTTCTAGAGGAATAGATACGGTCTCCTGCACTGCGGGAGCATGGAGAGAGTTGATGCGGCGGGCTGGGATGTCGGCTCCCTTTGCTCCATCGCTGCCTGTTATGGCAGTGGCGGATGCCCAGATGTTTCTGGATGGAGGGGTGCGCGGGTTTCTACGAGACGCTGACTTGCTGGTGCTGGGAGACTGGGTGGTGGACGGCCGGCTGCTGGATGTCCCTGGTGCACTCTCGAACTGTGATGGCACCCCGATGCAGCGCTTTTGTGCTCTCCGTGTCCGCGCTTTGTTGCGGGATCGTTTTTTTTAAGAGCTGGATGCTCCCTCCGAGTTTCGGGCTTTGGAGGCACTCTGTAGCGCGAGATCCCCCTCCAAGTTGATAACCAAGCTGTATAATGCTGTGCAGGAGCAGGGGGGCGGCCTTGTGGTACCCGCTCGGGTTGCATGGGAGAGAGATGTGGGGGAGCCCATACCGGAAGCGATGTGGCGCAGCTGCTGTGCTCATATGAGGATATTGTCCCCGAATTATAGACTGCCCTTGCTGCACTTCAAGTTTCTGCACCGAATATATTATACGCCTAGGAAACTACATTCCATGGGACTGCTAGCGGACACACGCTGCGCCCGCTGCGGAGCTCCGGACGTGGGCTTCTTTCACCTGGCATGGGAGTGTGCGGAAGTGTATAAGTTTTGGGAGGAGATAAGACGGTCGATTGTTGAAATGACAGAGGAGGAGATACCCCTCTCTCCTAAGATAGCGCTGTTGGGATATATGGACGAGGTGCATGGCCCGCATAGACGTTTAGTGGGCCTACTCATGCTGCTGGCTAAGCGAAGAGTAGCAATGTGCTGGGGCCGAGGGAGAGCCCCCCGCAGATTGGATTGGTTACGAGATGCGGCTTTCTGCCATGACCAGCTGTTAGTATACTGGGAACTCATGCCAGAGAGATCCCGTCCCAAAGATATTTGGAGCCCTTTGAATGAATACCTGGTGGCGCAGACTGAGAGTGCTGTGTGACTGATGTCCCCTATCTGCGCGTTTCAATCCCCCCCTGAATAATGCGAGGTACCTTGCTGTGTGATAGCCCTGCGCGATGTGGCTGTGTCCTCCACCTGCCTGTTTTTAGAGGTTTTTATAATCGGTATCCTTTTGCAGTTCTTCCTGCTCGACATTGTTAGATTAATACCATTGGGGGTCTCTGCCCTTTCCCTACTACAGGGTGGTGGACTGTTGCACTCCTCCGATACGGAGGGCTTTTTTTTCTTTGTTTTCCTTTTTCCTGGAACGGATCCCTGGATATCAGTATACAGTGAGAGAAATCGGCAGAGTTACGCCTGCGATATGGGATACCACAGTAGTTATATGATGTGTAATGACTTTCACATATCCTTATCCTCCTGTCGAGAGATCTGCTGAATTAATATTTGTTTCTTTGGTTTGTGCTTAACTGAATAAAACAATAAAAAAAAAAAAAAGCACCTATCAGGAGGAGTCTCCAATGTCACCTGCTGGCACTGGCCACTCAGATGCTCACAGAGTGCCCCACCACCTCGGAATCCAATATGGCAAAACCTAGGGGCACTCCAGAGGAGCTCTGGGCACAACCTGTGGGGTGGTAATGGACAGGGGAGTGGTCACTCCCCTTTCCTTTGTCCAGTTTCACACCAAAGCAGGGGCTGGGGGTCCCTGAACCGGTGTTGACTGGATTATGCAAGGAGGGCACCATCTGTGCTGGGAGGCTACCCCTCTCATGCGTGTTACACCTATTTCCAAAGGGAGAGGGTGTAACACCCGTCTCCTAAAAGAAATCCTTTGTTCTGCCTTCCTGGAATTGAGCTGCTCAAGCCCCAGGAGGGCAGAAGCCTGTCTGTGAGGTGGCAGCAGCTGGGGCAGCCTGGAAAACCTCAGAAGGCTGGTATGGCAGTACTGGGGGACCATAGTGGAGTGCCCAGAGTGCATGGGATTTTTCAACCAATGCTGGAATTAGCATTGGGCTACCATTCCCAGTTATTAGACACCTTACATGGCCATATTTGGGGTTACCATTGTGAAGCTGGACATAGATATTGACCTATGTCCAGTGCACTGGTAAAATATTATCCCCGCACTCACGAAGTCTGGGGAAATGGGTCTGGACGATGTGGTGACACACCTCTGCTAGTGCAGAGGTGCCCTCACACACAGGTACTTTGTACCCAGCCTTCAAGGTTGGAAGACCTGACATATAGGTGACTTATAAGTGACCTGGTGCAGTGAAAATGGCTGTGAAATAGTGCATGCACTATTTCACACAGGTTGCAATGGCAGTCCTGTAGAGCCTTTGCATGGGCTCCCTATGGGTGGTAAAAGAAATGCTGCAGCCCATAGGGATCCCCTGAAACCCCAAAGCCCTGGGTACCTAGGTACCATATACTAGGGACTTATAAGGGGGGACCAGTATGCCAGTTTGGAGCAAAATACTGAGTTACCAGTATGTAAGGACAAAGTTGCAACCAGAGAGAGCATGAGCACTGGGGTCCTGATTAGCAGGATTCCAGTGAAAATATAGAAAACAGTGAAACACACTGACAAGCAGGCCATAAACCATAAGCACTGGGGTCCTGACTAGCAGGATCCCAGTGACACAGTCAAAAACACACTGACATCAGGCAGAAATTGAAGGTAACATGCCAAAAAGAGGGTACTTTCCTACAATAGATCATGAGGGTCATGAAAAACCAGCCCCCCACCAAGTACTGTAGGCATCTGGGCTTCCACTATAATGACACAAGGTCTTGTGGTGGTTCAATATCAGACCTCGTTGAGAATAGCCTCAACTTTTGCCAGCTCTCATTCCAGAAAGCGTTCGGAACTGATCCAGGAGCCCCTTGGCACCTGTTAAATCCTCAGCCCTATTGTGGAGGAACAGCAGGAGATTGTCAGTATATAAAATTATATGGTGGGCCCGACCATCTATCTTTATTTCCCGGTAGTTACTTCCCACCATTGCGTGGCAGGCTCAGGGCTCCATCGCTAAAGCAAAGAGTATGGGTGATAAAGAGCATCCTCATCCCACATCATAGCTCTTTGAAATAATCTTACCAGTTTTTACTCTGGCTATATGAGTTGAGTATAGCAACTTGGTCCAGTCCAGAAACCCTTGTCCCAATCGGGAGCGTTTCATGACGCCGTATAGAAAGACCTTTTCTAGGCTGTCAAAAGCCTTTTGTATATCAACGGCGAAAATTGCTGCTTCTGGCTGATTGTTAATGTCAGCTTCTAGTATCATAAAAAGCTGGAGAATATTAAGTGTTGTGTTGTGGCCAGGGATAAACCATGCTTGGTCTGAACTAATAAGCTTGGGTATTTGGAGAAGTAGCTTGGTGGCTAGAATTCTACTAAGGATTTTGTAATCGACCTTCAAAATTGACAAAGTGCAGTACGCTCTTTTATCATAGGCAGGCTTCCCTGGTTTTAAAAGTAGTACTGTTAATGCTTCACGAGTGGAGTCGGAAGGTGTTCCCACATCCCCGGCTGCCTTATATAGGTCCACCAGCTAGGGGGCTAAATCCTCAGCATATGTAGCACAAATTCCACAGGAGTCCATGTGTTCCGGGAGTCTTTCCCCTGGCCATATTTTTAATAGCCACACATATTTCTGGCAGTGTAATCTTCCCACCCAGCTCTTCGACCTCCTGAGGTGATATGGTCAGGAAATCTATGGGGGCAAGAAAGTCTCGGCTACTTACCTCGCTTTCTGTGGTTGCCCTTATATAGAGGCTCAAACAATAGGTGTACAATTTGTAATTGATATCCAATTGTCTGAAGATTTTAACTCCCTGGTCAAGCTCAACTATCACAGATCCCCATTTGGATGGGTTGTAAACCAGGCCAAGAGTTGGCCCCTGCAATCACATTCCGCATAAGCCCTGATAATATAGGCTTTGTAATCAAAGCAGTGAAGTCTTTTGACCTTACTCTGCAACCTTGTCCTTTGCTTCTAGTAGGGAGGTTTGAAGGTCCAGAGAACCAGGTCTATCCAACTCAAAGGTCCCCAAGGTGTTCACTAAAGCTAGCACTTCAGCCAGTAAAATACGACTCACGCCCACTGACTCAGCTATGCCCCTTCCCTGGAGCTCCACTTTAAATGCATCCCATTCCACTCACAGGGAGACGTTGTACCTGAGTTACCCTCAAAGTATTGTCTAATGCTCTGTCCGATTGATTCCCGGAATATAGTATCCTCTAGGGATTCTGGTTTCAGTCTCCATGTGGGTAAACAGGGTAGGGACCCTTCCCATCTCAGGGGCAGCAATATCAGGTGGTAATTGGATGTGGTCCTTGAGATGTATTCTATATTACACTCTAGGCCATGAACCTCGGTGTTGTAGAGGAATGCATGTGGAGATAATATAGGGGCAAGAAAAATCAGTAGCCCCACTCTTGTGGGTAGTATAGTCTCCAGGAGTCTGCTATCCCCACTCCGCCTGCCAATAGAAAAAAAGTCAGGACGTTCTGATAACCAAAGAACCTCCTAGTGATGGGTGGGATTAGTCCAGTGTCAGATTAGCTACATAATTATAGTCTCTATCCATAATAACAGGGCCTACTAAGTAGGGGGATACTTTCCTTGACAGATCAGCTAGGAACCAGGCCTGATCTATGTTCAGGGCATATATGCTAATTATGTCTGTACCATTGAGGCAACTTGTGACCACTACATAGCAACCCTTCCGATCAATGAGATCCCCCATGTGCTGAAAGGGGATCCCCGGGTACACCCATGTCAGCGTTCCCCTTGTAAATGCTCAATAAGGGGTATAGCAAGCCTGGCCGTGCCATATACGGTGGATTGCCGCCCTTCTTTAGCAATGAGTTGTGTCTCCTGGAGGAGTTCTATCTGGACCCCTTTCTAGAAAGATATGAAAAGACTTTCTATCACTTGACCAGTGTGTGCAATCCCCTTACATTCCAGAATAGTATTTTATATGTCATGGGGGCAGCCATCGCAAGTAAACAATGGAGGACCCTATTCCGTGATGGGACCTAAACACAGTAGAATTAGACAGTATTCATCTACATCTTAGAGCAATATGTACCCCGGTATGCAAAATGTATACCCCTCCCCAACATTTGAACAATAATCATCCCAACTTCCACTCCTCAGGACAAGCAGGCAAGTACCCCCCATCCAAACTTATACTAAGAACACAAACACTAGTGGGTGAACCCACATAGACACAAATAAAAGGGTTGTGAGTCATCTGGGGTGGGTCAAAGAATTAGGTGTGCAGATTCTTCAGGCATAGAGGAGGGCTAACGGGTCAACTGCACACCCCTCACATCCCTCCAATGCCATTGTGAGGTCTCTAACCAATTTACTCATTCTCCTCTTACCACACCGTGGACCTGCCATACAAGTTCACCTGTTGTCTCAGGTGCCACCAAAGGTAGTTAAGTAGACCCTTGATCAATATCTGAGGCATTTCCCTCCTCCTCACCCAACAAAGTAGGTGGTCTCGCCCAACTGCTGCTCAAGGCTGCCTCTTGCTACAGTTCCCTCTGAAGTTCTAGCTGAACTTCTGCTCATGATGGGGTTCTCCCAGGGGCGCCCCTTGGTCTGAGCTGAAGTCACTTTCAGAACGGCGAGCACTCAGACGAACCCTGGCGGGGGCCCAGCTGTAGGTGGCGATTGATCCAGTCCCATATTTCTTGAGGGGTGCCAAAAAACTGTACTCCATTGGGTGTAACCACCCACAGTCGGGCAGGGAACAGCATGTAATCAGTTACACCAATTTCCTGCATGCAATGTTTAGCTACTAGGAATATGGAACATTGTTTCTGCATTTCTCTAGTAAAATCTGGGAAAATCTTGACTTTGCTATCGTTTACTGTAAGGTCACCTTTTTCCTCGCTTGGGTTAGTGTCAACACCAGGGCAGTGCGCGCTCTATTGGAGACTAGAATGCAAAAACCCAGCACTCTCAAAACAACGTAATTTATGCATTGTGCTGATTTGTTGTTGTTTAACCTTTTGCATTGCAGAGTTCAATCCTGAAGACTTATTTTTAATGTGCTTACAAATGCTGTTCATTTGCAATGTATTGATGCAGGCTTTCAGAGTGTGTTAGGGTGTGGTCCCTTTCCAGGGCCTTCTAGAGACTTTCCCTGCAACATGCCTGGGTGTGGTTGTGGGCTGGGCAAAGACTCTATAAAAAGGAGCCAGCCCAGCTCCAAGTGCTCACTATTCAGAGGTCCCGGTGCAGAGCAGCAGCTACTTCCTGAGCTCCTGTCCCGGTGGCCTCTTTGATCTTCCAGACATCTCACTTTCATTCTTCATTTGGAGATCCTTGTTCTGGGCGGTAAGACAGTGGTTGGGCTGGCCCCCCGACGCCGTTATCGAGAACTCTCATGTTCTTGGGCTTAATTCTTTTATGATTTGACAGAGTACTTTGTGCGTGTGAAATATGCGCTTGAATGTTTGTGACATTTACAGGGTGGCTTAAGAATCGGCAAGACGCGCGATTCATTTTATGGTGTTTTAACTTTGTTGTTCATTGTGCGCTACCATTTCTTGACATTTGCATGGTGGCTTAAGAATTGTCAAAAGACGCGCGATTCGTTTCATTGTACTTTGATCTTGTTATTCATTGTGAGCTGTTATTTCTTGGCATTTACTTCGTGGTTTACGAATCAGCAAGACGCGCGATTCGTTTAGTGATGATTTGACTTTGATATTCATTGGGTACTACCATTTCTTGGCTTTTTACATGGTGACACTCGAATCGGCAAGACGCAGGATTCTCTCCTCAAGTTTAATTCATGTTGTTTATTGTATGCCACTATTCTAAGATATTTATCATATAATATTCGAGTTGACAAGTTATGTGATTTGTTTTTCCTGAATCCATATTGTGTTATTCATGGTGCACAATCCTTTAATGGTGCTTACTATATATATATATATATATATATATATATATATATATATATATATATATATATATAAAAATCTACAATATGCACAATTTGTGTTGAAACACTTTAAGAGTACACAGAAGATCAGAGTGTCTAGATGCAATATTGTATGGTCCTAGTATGGATTCTCAAAAAAGGATTTATATGACTGCTTTAAAATTTAGTCAGAACGTTTTTCTGATTCTCATGTAAAGGAAAGTACTTGAATAAGAAAGTTTTCATTTCATCCATCTTGATTCCCTTACAGCTATCCGGCCATCTTGAAACTTAGTCATTTTAAACTTAATTCTTAGATTGTTCATGTTTTCAGAATGACTATGCTTAGAATCAAAGTCTAGTATTGATTTCAGGAGATATAATTTTCATATTGTGTGTTCTAAACTTTTTCTTACTACAGGTCTCCTTCCCAGCTGTTTCCCTTCCTAATCCCCTCTTCCCCTCTTGAACTCTCTTAACCTCTGTGATTTATCTATCAGAGTCTTGGAGATGTTCAGTGGTGGACGTGTTGGGACCGTGCGCAGACCCCGAGGATCTGGTGACTCTGACAGAATAGTGAGCCCACAAATTATTATCCTCCTGGTTTGTGTATGTTCTCAACATGGCCACGCTGGACGCGTTAGTCAAGGCTATCACCCAGCTCCAGGCAGAGGTGGTATCATCCAAAGAATTGACAACTAGCTTAGCTGAGATAGTGAGTCATTTGCAAGATAAGGTAGAGAAGAAGGAACAAAGTCCCACAGGTGTGTCCTGGCAGGTACTTCTTCTCAGGCTTCTGGAAGTAATCCGACAAACATTTCCCTAAATGTTTTTTCCGCAATTCCTTTAGCTCCCCCAGGACGTTTCTCAGGTGACCCTTTGAAAGCGCAATCTTTCCTGGTTCAAGTGGGACTACACTTCACCTGCAGACCACATACTTTCACCGATGCCCAGTCTAAAGTAGCTTTCTTGTTATCATATTTGGCTGGGGATACAGCTACTTGGGCAATTCCTCTTGTGCGGAAAAATAGTCCCTTGTTGTACAACTGGAGAAATTCTGTTCGTGAGTTTGAGAGAGTTTTTGATCGTAGAACTGTAACACAGTCAGCAGATCGTGAATTATTAGATTTATGCCAAGGGAATCAAGACCTAGTGTCGTATTTAGCCAACTTTAACCGGCTGGTTGCCGAGACATCCTGGCCTGAAGAAAAACAAGCGGTCTTGTTTTACACGGGACTCAAAGAGGAACTAAAATATACCTTAGCGCAAATCGACCCACAACCTACAGACTGTCAAGAATGAATAAACCTTGTCTTGAGGCTTGATCATCGTTTAGCAGAACGTAAAGGAACGTGCAACAAGATTGAAAAATATTCATGGCGTGTTCATGATAAAAGAGACTCAAGAACTCCGAAAGAGAGAACGCCGGAACCGATGGAAATTGGAACCATCAGAAGACCTTTGACCAAAGATGAAAAGGACCTACGCAGAAAAAATGGACAATGTCTTTATTGTGGGCGGAAGGGTCTTTTTACCAAAGATTGTCCAATCAAACCAAAGAACAAGCAAGGTCCAGTTCTGAAGGTAGCAGCCAATGCACCCGTCGAGTTGGAAAACTAAAATACCCAAGATGCAGAGAAGGGTTGCTCTTGGGTGTCACCGTGGACCCTTCACAATCTAGACAT
Source organism: Pleurodeles waltl (assembly GCF_031143425.1). Lineage (NCBI taxonomy): Eukaryota > Metazoa > Chordata > Amphibia > Caudata > Salamandridae > Pleurodeles > Pleurodeles waltl. The sequence goes on from NC_090443.1 coordinate 205,349,158, forward strand.
CTTAAACTGGAAATAAGAGTTCAGGTCAAGAAAAAGATCTATTTCAAAAAAGCTCTAGTCGATTCTAGGGCTACTGGGAACTTTGTTGATGTCCAATTGGTTTGTGCATGGGGTTTCCCATATATTGAAAAGAAGACCCCAGAAATCATCCAGGCAGTCGTTGGAAAACTCTTGACTGGAGGTCCAATAACTCTTCAGACTATCCCCTTGTCGATGATTTGTGAAGATTTGTGAAGATAAGAATCAAAGAAAGTAACATAAAGAGAATATCATTCTTGACGTGATCCATGCTCCCCAATATGGGAGTATCCTCTGCTTGCCATGGTTAACTCATCACAATCCAGAGATCAATTGGGCAGAACAAAAAATGGTGTTCTCATCTGCGCTATGTAATGAACAATGGGGGTCATTCTGACCCTGGCGATCTTGGACCGCCAGGGCCACGAATGACTGAAGCACCGCCAACAGGCTGGCGGTGCTTCAATCCCCATTTTGGAGCCGGCTCCTGTGTTGCGGCCTCATTCCCGCTGGGCCGGCGGGAATGTCAGAATGGGGGCCGCGGAATTTTGGCCGCGTGGCGGCCAAATGCCGGTTTCCGTCTGGCGGGCGGCGGTAGCCGCCTGCCAGAGTTGGAATCACCCCCAATGTCTCCAAAAGATTCAAGTTCCAAAAGTTTGTAACTCTTACATAGCTACTGCCGCAGAGAAAGAAATTCAGCTGCCCAAACAGTATTCATCTTAAAAAGATGTATTTGATGAGAAAGGAGCAGAGACTCTACCTCCTCATAGATCTTATGACTGTCAAATTGATCTAGCCCCAGGTGCGAAACTTCCCAACTGTCGTGTATATGCCCTGTCAGAACATGAAAATCAACATTTACGAAAATGCCTAGATCAATTTTTGGAGAATGGCTTCATTCGCCCCTATAAGTCTCCTGCAGCTTCGCCTTTGTTTTTTGTTCAAAAAGCTAATGGAGAACTTCGAGCTTGCATCGACTATAGGGGTTTGAACAAAGTCACCATCAAGAATAAATATCCTTTATCCCTAATTCCGGTATTATTGGAACAAGTAAAGAGAGCAAAAATCTACACGAAGCTTGACCTTCGAGGTGCTTAACATTTGGTCAGAATGAGAGAGGGTGACAAATGGAAAACAGCGTTCAAGACAAGATATGGCCTTTTTTAATACACTGTCATGCCTTTTGGTCTGTGTAATACTCCAGCAGCATTTCAATTTTTCTTGAATGACGTTCTTAGAGAATACCTTAACATATTTGCCATAGTCTACATCAATGACATTTTGATCTACTCTGACAATGAAAACGGGCATGTCCAACATGTCAAGAAAATTCTTGCAGCCCTTCGAAAGCACCATTTATATTGCAAACTAACTAAGTGTGAGTTTCATGTTACCACAGTTGAGTTTTTAGGGATTATTCTTACCCCTTAGGGTATGGTGATGGCAGAAAAGAAAGTAAAAGCCGTATCTGATTGGCCCATCCCAAAGACTGTTCGTGATGTACAATGTTTCCTGGGGTTTGCAAATTTTTACCTGAGATTCATAAATCATTTCTCCCAGACAGTGGCTCCAATCACTAAGCTACTAAGAAAGAAAGAAAAGTTTGTATGGTCCCAAGAAGCTGATCAAGCCTTCTCAACTTTGAAGAAAGCTTTCTCCACTGCCCCAGTCTTGACTCATCCTGATGCGAATCGACCTTTCATAGTGGAAGCTGATGCTTCAGAAGTAGCAATAGGAGCCGTCTTATCACAACGAAATAAATACACTGGTCAACTTCATCCTGTAGCTTATATGTCTCGGAAGTTGAACGAAGCCGAACAGAACTATGTCATTGCTGAAAAAGGGGTTCTGGCGATTCGTGACGCCTTTAAAGAATGGAGACATCATTTGTTGGGTGCCAAATACACTGTCACAGTATATACTGATCATCGTAATCTTCAATTCATGAGTTCCGCCAGACTTTTGACCACTCGACAATTACGCTGATTGCTGTTTTTTGCCAAATTTGATTTTGTAGTAACCTTCCGGCCTGCTCTATATAATCGCAAAGCTGACGCCTTGTCCCGTCAAGAGTCTACCACGTTGCCTGCATTTCAAGCCTCCAGAGCTATCATTGCTCCTGACAAGGTTCTATGTATCATAAAAACTGAAGATTTCTTTGAAGAAATTCGCAACTCTTTCCCTGTTGAAAAATGGCAAAAATGGGCCCAAGCAGATCCCAAAAGGTCAATCAAGCAAGGTCTACCCTTTCATGACGCTCGTTTGTTCGTACCCACTACCAAACTTCGCAAGATAGTGTTTCATTGGTTGCATGTTATACCGACGGCAGGTCACCCAGGTACTCCTAAAACTCTTGAACTGATCCAACACTATTTTTGGTGGCCTACCCTGACAAAAGATGTAAAAGCAATGGTAAACAACTGCAAAGTTTGTGCTCGCATTAAAACAAGTCATTCAAAACCAAAAGGGTTGTTACATCCACTTCCAACCCCAAGTCGTCCATGGGAGCACATTTCTTTAGACTTTATTACCGGTCTGCCAGTGGTTCAACAGCATTCAGTAATTCTGGTGGTAGTAGATAGTCTCACGAAATATGGACATTTCATTGCCTGTAAAAAATTGCCCACTGTAGGAAGTTGGCTCTGTATGTACTATTTCAAAGTAAGAAATAGCATGCACAGCGTCCAAGGGTTCCCCTTAGAGGTGAGATAGTGGCAAAAAGAGATAATTCTAATGCTCTATTTTGTGGTAGTGTGGTAGTGTGGTCGAGCAGTAGGCTTATCAGAGGGTAGTGTTAAGCATTTGTTGTACACACACGGGCAATAAATGAGGAACACACACTCAAAGACAACGCCAGGCCAATAGGTTTTTGTATAGAAAAATATATTTTCTTTGTTTATTTTAAGAACCACAGGTTCAAGATTTACAAGTAATACTTCAATTGAAAGGTATGTCACTTAGGTACCTTAGGAACTTTGAATTAGCAAAATAGCATGTACAGTTTTCACAAAAATGGCAATAAGCTATTTTCAAACTAGACACAGTGCAATTTTCAACAGTTCCTGGGGAAGGTAAGTGTTTGTTAGTTTTGCAGGTAAGTAAACCACCTACAGGGTTCAAAGTTGGGTCCAAGGTAGCCCACCGTTGGGGGTTCAGGGCAACTCCAAAGTTACCACACCAGCAGCTCAGGGCCGGTCAGGTACAGAGGTCAAAGTGGTGCCCAAAACGCATAGGCTTCAATGGAGAAGGGAGTGCCCCCGTTCCAGTCTGCCAGCAGGTAGGTACCCGCGTCTTCGGAGGGCAGACCAGGGGGGTTTTGTAGGGCACCGGGGGGGGGACACAGGTCAGCACAAAAAGTACACCCTCAGCGGCACGGGGCGGCCGGGTGCAGAGTGCAAACAGGAGTCAGGTTTGCAATGGAGTTCAATGGGAGACCAAGGGGTCTCTTCAGCGAAGCAGGCAGGCAAGGGGGGGGCTCCTCAGGGTAGCCACCACCTGGGCAAGGGAGAGGGCCACTTGGGGGTCGCTTCTGCACTGGAGGTCGGATCCTTCAGGTCCTGGGGGCTGCGGGTGCAGTGTCTTTACCAGGCGTCGGGTTCTTAAAAGCAGGCAGTCGCGGTCAGGGGGAGCCTCTGGATTCCCTCTGCAGGCGTCGCTGGGGGGGCTCACGGGGGTCAACTCTGGCTACTCACAGGGTCGCTGTCGCTGGGGAGTCCTCCCTGTAGTGTTGTTTCTCCGCAGGTCGAGCCGGGGGCGTCGGGTGCAGAGTGCAAAGTCTCACTCTTCCGGCGGGAAACGTGTGGTCTTTAAAAGTTGCTTCTTTGTTGCAAAGATGTTTCTTCTTTGGAGCAGAGCCGCTGTCCTCGGGAGTTCTTGGTCCTTTTAGATGCAGGGTAGTCCTCTGAGGCTTCAGAGGTCGCTGGACCCTGTGGAACGCGTCGCTGTTGCAGATTTTCTTGAAGTGGGGAGACAGGCCGGTAGGGCTGGGGCCAAAGCAGTTGGTGTCTCCGTCTTCTCTGCAGGGCTTTCAGGTCAGCAGTCCTTCTTCGTCTTCAGGTTGCAGGAACCTAGTTTCCTAGGTTCTGGGGAGCCCCTAAATACTGAATTTAGGGGGGTGTTTAGGTCTGGGAGGGCAGTAGCCAATGGCTACTGTCCTTGAGGGTGGCTACACCCTCTTTGTGCCTCCTCCCTGAGGGGAGGGGGGCACATCCCTAATCCTATTGGGGGAATCCTCCAAAATCAAGATGGAGGATTTCTAAAGGCAGGGGTCACCTCAGCTCAGGACACCTTAGGGGCTGTCCTGACTGGTGGGTGACTCCTCCTTGTTTTTCTCATTATCTCTCCTGGACTTGCTGCCAAAAGTGGGGGCTGTGTCCAGGGGGCAGCAATCTCCACTAGCTGGAGTGCCCTGGGGCATTGTAACACGAAGCCTGAGCCTTTGAGGCTCACTGCTAGGTGTTACAGTTCCTGCAGGGGGGAGGTGTGAAGCACCTCCACCCAGAGCAGGGTTTTGTTTCTGTCCTCAGAGAGCACAAAGGCCCTCACCACATGGGGTCAGAAACTTGCCTCTCAGCAGCAGGCTGGCACAGACCAGTCAGTCCTCCACTGAACAACTGGGTAAAATACAGGGGGCATCTCTAAGATGCCCTCTGTGTGCATTTTTTAATACATCCAACACTGGCATCAGTGTGGGTTTATTATTCTGAGAAGTTTTATACCAAACTTCCCAGTATTCAGGGTAGCCATTATGGAGCTGTGGAATTCGTTTTTGACAGACTCCCAGACCATATACTCTTATGGATACCCTGCACTTACAATGTCTAAGGTTTTGCTTAGACACTGTAGGGGCATAGTGCTCATGCACCTATACCCTCACCTGTGGTATAGTGCACCCTGCCTTAGGGCTGTAAGGCCTGCTAGAGGGGTGACTTACCTATGCCACAGGCAGTGTGAGGTTGGCATGGCACCCTGAGGGGAGTGGCATGTCGACTTAGTCATTTTCTCCCCACCAGCACACACAAGCTGGCAAGCAGTGTGTCTGTGCTGAGTGAGGGGTCCGTAGGGTTGCATAAGACATGCTGCAGCCCTTAGAGACCTTCCCTGGCATCAGGGCCCTTGGTACCAGGGGTACCAGTTACAAGGGACTTACCTGGGTGCCAGGGTTGTGCCAATTGTGGAGACAATGGTACATTTTAGGTGAAAGAACACTTGTGCTGGGGCCTGGTTAGCAGGGTCCCAGCACACTTCTCAGTCAAGTCAGCATCAGTATCAGGCAAAAAGTGGGGGGTAATTGCAACAGGGAGCCATTTCTTTACACCCACTTCTAGTGAACTGGCAACTATTTTACTGAACAGAGTGGTTCATTATCATGGACTGCCAAAAGTTATCCTCTCTGATCGGGAGTCGCAATTTGCCTCCAATTTATGGAAGACATGGTGTAAAACACTCCAAGTGACATCTACGCTATCTACTAGTCACCATCCTCAAACAGATGGTCAAACGGAGAGACTAAATCAGACTTTGAAACAATACCTACGTGCCTACGCTGAAAAGGCACTTCATTCTTGGACATCTATGCTCTGGTTAGCTGAGTTAGCTTACAATAACTCATTCCACACTTCTATTGGCGTTACACCCTTTTTTGGTTTATTTGGCTATCATTCTGACACCCTGCCCATCACAATTCCTCAGTAAAGTTCTCTTACTCCAGCTGTGTCAGAAACCATTCAGCATTTGCATCAAACCCAGAAACTGATTCAACAGCATTTAGAAAAAGCCAAACAAAAATACAAAAAGCATTATGACAAGAAACATTGTGAGGGACCGCAATATCAACCAGGTGACAAAGTGTGGCTTTCCACAAAACATATAGACTTCAAGAAGAAGAACATGTTTAATCCCAAATTTATAGGTCCTTACACAGTCCTTCAGCAAATCAATCCGGTAACCTATAAACTACAGTTGCCCAGATCCTTACGGATTCATCCAGTGTTCCACACTTCCCTATTGAAAAGGGCAGTCCAAAAGGTCCACCCTCATCCAGCTCCTGTTCTAGTACAGGGAGAAGAAGAATATGAAGTTAAGGAAGTCTTGGATTCTAAACTACAAGGGCGTAATCTATGGTACTTAATCTCATGGAAAGGTTATGGTCCTGAAAGTAACTCATGGGTGTCCGCATCTTATGTTCATGCTCCAGTACTTGTGAGACGCTTTCATCGTCTTAATCCAGGCAAACCAGGCCCTAGAGTGCGTCTGGGAGAGGGGAGTACTGTCAACACCAGGGCAGTAAAACCCAGCACTCTCAAAACAACGTAATTTATGCATTGTGCTGATATGTTGTTGTTTAACCTTTTGCATTGCAGAGTTCAATCCTGAAGACTTATTTTTAATGTGCTTACAAATGCTGTTCATTTGCAATGTATTGCTGCAGGCTTTCAGAGTGCGTTAGGGTGTGGTCCCTTTCCAGGGCCTTCTAGAGACTTTCCCTGCAACATGCCTGGGTGTGGTTGTGGGCTGGGCCAAGACTCTATAAAAAGGATCCAGCCCAGCTCCAAGTGCTCACTATTCAGAGGTCCCGGTGCAGAGCAGCAGCTACTTCCTGAGCTCATGTCCCGTGGCCTATTTGATCTTCCAGACATCTGACTTTCATTCTTCATTTGGAGATCCTTGTTCTGGGCGGTAAGACGGCGGTTGGGCTGGCACCCGACGCCGTTCTCGAGACCTCTCCTGTTCTTGGACCTAGTTCTTTTATGATTTGACAGAGTACTTTGCACGTGTGAAATATGCTCTTGAATGTTTGTGACATTTACATGGTGGCTTAAGAATCGGAAAGACGCGCGATTCGTTTTATGGTGTTTTAACTTTGTTGTTCAGTGCGCGCTACCATTTCTTGACATTTACATGGTGGCTTAAGAATCAGCAAGAAGCGCAATTCATTTTATGGTGTTTTAACTTTGTTGTTCATTGCGCGCTACCATTTCTTGACATTTACATGGTGGCTTAAGAATCGGCAAAAGACGTGTGATTCGTTTCATTTCACTTTGATCTTGTTATTCATTGTGAGCTGTTATTTCTTGGCATTTACTTTGTGGTTTACGAATCAGAAAGACGCGTGATTCGTTTAATGATGATTTGCCTTTGATATTCATTGCGTACTACCATTTCTTGGCTTTTTACATGATGACACTCGAATCGGCAAGACACACGATTCTCTCCTTGAGTTTAATTCATGTTGTTTATTGTATGCCACTATTCTAAGATATTTATCATGTAATATTCGAGTTGACAAGTTATGTGATTTGTTTTTCCTGAATCCATATTGTGTTATTCATGGTGCACAATCCTTTAATGTTGTTTAATATATATATATATATATATAAATCTACAATATTACAATATGCACAATTTGTGTTGAAACATTTTAAGATTACACAGAAGATCAGAGTGTCTAGGTGTAATATTGTATGGTCCTAGTATGCATTCTCAAAAAAGGATTTATGTGACTAGTTTAAAATTTAGTCAGAACGTTTTTCTGATTCTCATGTAAAGGAAAGTACTTGAATAAGAAAGTTTTCATTTAATCCATCTTGATTCCCTTACAGGTATCCGGCCATCTTGAAACTTAGTCCTTTTAAACTTAATTCTTAGATTGTTCATGTTTTCATAATGACTATGCTTAGAATCATAGTCTAGTATTGATTTCAGGAGATATAATTTGCATATTGTGTGTTCTAACCTTTTTCTTACTACAGGTCTCCTTCCCAGCTGTTTCCCTTCCTAATCACCTCTTCCCCTCTTGAACTCTCTTAGCCTCTGTGATTTATCTATCAGAGTCTTGGAGCTGTTCAGTGGTGGACGTGTTGGGAATGTGCGCTGACCCCGAGGATCTGGTGACTCTGACAGTTAGGATACAGTCTCTGTCCCTGGTGTATGATAATTTGGCCACCCCTGGGTGCAGCGGTGCTCCTGGGCGTGGAGGTCGTTCTGGTACTCCATTCATTCTTTTGAGGGCATAGAAGGATGAGAGACCCTCAGGGGCTACCTCCTGTCTAAGCCATTTCTCCAGGAAGACCACCATATTGTTGCCTTCCACTTCTTCAGGTAGCCCTATTACTCAAATATTATTCCTCCTCAACCTATTTTTCACATATTCCAGGGCTCTGAGGTCAGTGGCAGTGCATCTTCATGGGGTGGAGGAGCCACTGGTCCTGCTCTGGTGGGGCATCTTCTCTCGCCAATAACAGCAAAATAACCTCTGATGGGGACAATGCAGGTAGGGATTCTCCACTCAGGACTGCGTGGGTGGGAGACAGCCACAGGTCCAACAGCAGGAAGCCGCCTCCGGGTCAGGCAGCCCTGGCAACTGTGTAAATCAGGGGGCCATTTCCTCCATGGCAGCCAGTCCTACAGGGACCGCACTTGAGGCAATGCTTGGAGCTCACCTCGGTATGCACGACTATGCAGGTCCGAGGGCTACAGTCTCCCCTTGCCGCTTTGGTCACCGATCTACCAGGGCTGTACAAAGTATGTTCTTTTTGGCTGCCACATCCACACAGCGCTGAAGATTCCAATTACTCCTTTGCTGCTCCAACAGCTGTCTACGGGTGATCAAGGCCTTATGGGAGATTTTCCCTTGTTTGCAGCACACTTTCGGGGAAGAGGAATCTGCCCCCTTCTTCGTGGTCTCTGCATCAGTACAGTCCTATGGGAGGCACTAGGTTGGCTGTAGACATCACTGATTCTAGCTCTTGGTAGATGGGTCAGATTGTTTGCATCTGCAACTGTGTTTCTTTTACAAAGTCTCCAGCCTGGAGTACGGAGTGAGCAATAGCAGATACAGAGAGAGACCTGTGTAAATAAGTTTGTGCTTAGGACAAACTTTGTAATGTCCTTTACGAATCCTGCCACACATCAAGGTGTGAGGGATCTTGAGGATTTACACCCTCCACAAATGTCTGTCATCTTCATACCAAACTTTTATCAAGCGTATGATTGATAATACATGTATTGGCAAGTTATTTAATGCTCACTGATCTCTATAGAGGTTAATTAGCTGTAGTGCACCATTACTCAAAACCCTCACAGACAAACCTTGTTCAATCATGCTAATCAACCTCTCTACAAAGTGATTTATTTGTTTTATGCTGTAGAATTGGTGTATTGTTCATACATCAATAGGTGCCTCTGCTAAGACTTTGGAAGTAAAAGTCAGCCTTCGCCTTAGTGAAAGACACACACCCCTTCCATAGCTACTGTCGGTATTATGTCTTACGGGAGCCCATCTGATTCTAGGAAAGTTGGAGGCTTTGTTATTGTGTGATACTTGTACTGCTGGGTTAATTTTAGTTGGAGCCCTAAATCAAGCTGCTATTTTGCATTCCTGAACTACAGACTTTGCAGCCTTGCAGCAGCAGAATTGCCTTTTCAGTGGATTCCTTCATATTGGTGTGCCAGCAAATGGATCAGTCAACGGATCATGTGCAGTCAACGTAGTCTTTGCACAGTCCCTGCTTTGAGCAGTTCCTGTTGAGGGTGCTAGGCCCAGACACACAAGTACTTTACTGCTTTTATCAGACAGTGTGAGAACAATGGAAAGTAGGAATCTTCCAGAACTTTCTGTGAGAGAAATGAGAGGAAAATGTTTGGTTTTAGCCACAGGTTAAGGTTTGCAGAGCTTTATGGGTAGCCAAAGGTATGACTTGTGTAGATTCACAGGTCACACTACTGTGGACTCCCTTGGGTAGCTAATCTTCAGGAATGTTGAGGTTTAGTAGGTTTCCCTGAATGGTGGCCTACGTCCGGGGTCAAAATCTGCAACTGCCCACATTAGCAAAACAGTTAATTTCACTCTCAGGAATTTGAATGTCTCCACTATGCATTTCAGGGCCTTCTATGTTACGGCTGCTAGGCCCAGTCACAAAAGCATGGTACTTTTTTATTGACAGAAGTGTGGGAATATTGGCTGGTGGGAATCTTTCAGCTACCACCAGCTTCCTGAACTTTGTTTATGAGAGATGAGAGAAAAATGTATGTTTTTAGCCAACATTAGAAGTTTGTAGGCCATTTTTGTTAAGAAAAATTAGGGGGATCCAAACAAATCACACCTAACTGGACTACCCTCGGCGTCCAGTTTTCAAACATGCCTGGGTTTAGTAGCTTTCCCTGGGTAGCAGATTAGTTCAGCGAAAGATCCTTAGCTAACCGCAAAGCTAAAATAGGCAATCTTTCTCTCAGAATTTTCTATATCTTCATGTTGTGCTTTAAGGCCTTTTGTGTCAAGGGCCATAGACCCAGCCAACAAAGTGAGCTATCGCTGTTATCCAGTTAAGTGTGGGAATGCTTCATGGTAGGAATGATGTGGATCCCTGCAGCTTGCAGAACTTTCTTTGAAAGAGATGTGTGGAAAATGTGTGTTTCTGGCCAAAATGTGAGGTTTGCAGGGCATTATAGGTAAAAAAAAAAAAGGTATTGGAATCCACCTAAGCCACACTACCCTGGACTCCTCTGGGTGGCTAGTTTTCAGAAATGTCAAAGAATGCTGGCCAAACCCAGGCTCAAATTCTGAAGCCATCCACATCAGCATAATGAGTTATTTTCTGTCACAAATATTGATGTATCCACTAGGCTTGGACAAAATATTAACCACGCAGGAGTAATTGGTGTAATAATGATTCATTTTCGTAACAAAATGTAAGCAAAATTACCAAAATTATGCCACTATGCCATATCATGGCAAAGTTTCGATGTGAGATGTACCATTCTGGAAATGTTTGAATGCAAATAGCATTTCAGGTATTTTCTTACTCATGCAGACAGATTCTGGTAAATTTTGAGGACACAACTATAAATCTGAATGTGAACGGCATTGTTACGAATACAAGCTGCGGGAGGTTCGCATACATTTCAGGTTGATGTTTTACCTGAGAGGACCACTCAGAGATCCAAGTGGGGCAAGATGGAGCCTCTGCAGTACACCGGCTTGCTGCTCTCCGTCTCTGCGACCAGTATGAGAAGAAGATCGAAAAATCTAAAGAATACTATCTGGCCAGCACTCCTCCCCGGTGCTACCACCACAGCATGTTTGGTGTTGACGGGAAGTATCTGGCTAGAGATCGTAATTTCTTGCCTGTTTGGTTAATTCTCAAGCGAGCTGCGAAGCTGTTCTGGGCTGTGTATGCCTCGGATTTAGGGCACGGCATCCCGCAGACGATTAGCCCGCTCTCCCCCCCCCCAGGGCGTTCGGATCACTCACCTGGTGGCAGTCTAGTGGGTGGCTCATGGCCAGCAAAGGAGGCAAGGGGTCACGAGGACTCAAGAACATAAAAAATCCGTCCGGAATTCCTCCTCTTCATCGCAGCACAAAACAACAACCGCGTAAGGGGGCCAAGACGTCTGCTAATGGGCCAGCAATGGTGACGCCACCCGCAGATACGAGGAAGGTGCTTGGAAATGGAAGACGGCGTGCCTCTCTTCCTGGCAATAAAACCAAATCCCTGCAGCCCTCTGTGAAATACATGTTTCCCTTTCCTTCGTCAATAGGCCCTCTGGACATTCCTGTTGTGCACCTAGAACCTTCGCAGGAAAACCCAAATATCGAAGGAGTTGGCCACGACAAGACTTCCACCTTGCCCAAGGGGAGTCATTCAGGATGGTATAACTAACCTCTCAGCTGTTTATTGTGACTGCTGGCATCCGAACAGGTACGGGAGCATGGCGGTATGACTGTTCTTGTGCAGGGATTTTTGGGAGAACATATCTGCCTGTCTGAAGCTGGGCCAGTAGAGGGTCGTCCTATGGGAGAGTGCCTTGTTTCTGGTCCTCCCACTAACAAGTGAAAATTATTTCTTTAGTATCCCAATTAGGACCAGGATTAAGTGCTGAAGTTATGCTGAGCTCCACAGGTTCCCCTGATACTGGTGATAAATTATTTTCGCTCACGGAGGAGTCCTATAATTCAGAGATTAGTGGAACATATTCTGCAGAAAACTTTGCCTCTGACATTAATCCCAGTAGCTCTTGGGTGAAACGGCAGTAACAATTAAACGTGGCCAAAATGGGGGGCCACGAAGGAAGAAAGGAGGGCCACTCGTTGGTACTAAATGGGCATCGGAAGAGAAAGTGGCTCACAAATTTAAGTGGGATTACTCGGCCACACGACAGGTATATACGAAGGCCCAAATTGGCCTAGATCAATCGCATACCAAGCAGCTCCAAGAGGGGCTACAAAGGGTACTGTAGAAGGCTGCGACACTTCATTGTCACTTATCCTACAGTCAATAAAACAGCTGCAGGAGGACGTGCACTCAGAAAACTAGCATACCTGCCTAGCCTCTATAAAACTCCAGCCGGCTATTAGAAATTTCAATAAAACTTGTTCTGATATCGGGGAGCGAATCGATGTGGTGGAGGAATGTTCTGGGCCACTCAAGTCTGAGGTCAGTGCAATAAAGGTTCAACAAGGATCACAAGAATCACAAATAACAGATGTTATGTGGAAGCTCGAAGAATTTGACAACCGTCAGCGAAGGGACAATCTTCGCTTTTTAGAAATCGCCCAAGGGACCAAAGGCAGCGATTTTCGTTCCTTTATGATAACACTTCTGAAGGGAGCGTTCCGAGAGCTAACCCAGTGGGATTGGGATTCTGAGTTGCATCGCTTCCCCATGACTAACAAAAAGAAACAGACAGTGGCAGGGGAGAAACCTCAAGCTATATTGGCATACTTTGGAAACTTTTTTGTGGGAAGCTATATGCCCGAAGGCTCGTCCTGACGCAAAGAGGGAGTATGATGGTCAATTTTTTTGTAAGAGCCGCTCATCATTCGAGCGACGATAGCGCCTCAAGCAATTTATTACCCCCTTCCAAAAACTGGGTGGGGAGGTCTTTCTCCTTAATCCTTATCGTAAAGGATCTTGGATCTAGCTCCCTAGGAGTACTTAATTGTTTTTATTGGATTGAACTGGGGAGCTTTGTTCTTAGTGTGCTCTTTTTTGTTGGTGGGGTGGTGGAATTGGGGGTATGGGTTTGGGAATAGTAGGGGGCCAGCAGTGGAGGGGGGGGCAGTTCTGGTTTGGTCTGGAATGGGGGGGAGTAGGGATGGAGGTTGGAGGTGGGTTATGGGGATGGGTGTATCCTCAACACAAGAGTGAAGGGTTGGCTTTTCATCTGCATAGATCTCCTAAATGCAGTATGAGTCTGGTAGGCTATGGATCTTTTTTGGAGGCTGCAGATGGCTAACAGTATTAGTATCACTTCGGTAAATATCTGCAGGATAAATGATGTTAAAAAATGCCATAGGATGGCTTTGGAATTACAACTGCTAAAGGCAGATATAATCTGTCTACAAGAAACTCATATTCAGGGGTCTAAACGTGAGGTTCTTGAATCACTTGGCCCGGAGGTAATTGGCGCCACCTCGTTCGGAGCACGGGCGAGAGGTGCCGCAGTTCTTACGAGAAGGCAAAGCCTTTCTTTTCGGCATACACAAGCTGACAGACAGGGATGATGGGTTTTAGCGGAGTGCCAGACGGTTAGCAGAACATTTACACTATGCTCAATATATGGCTCCATTGCGGATGATCCGTCAGTGTTCAAATGGCTCAATGGCGAGCAAGCCCTTTAGACATCACCAATTATCATCTGCGGTGATTTTAACGTAAATGACTGGTACTTGGGGGCAACAATGCATACTCGGGTTGGAAACCTTGATTCTCCCACTCTCTGTGGGACCTGGCTCAGAGTCAGGGGTTGGTAGATGTTTGGAGATCTAAGATGCACCAAGACTCCGGATATATGTACTATTCAGCTCCTCATCAAAAACATGTCTGCCTTAATTATTTCTTGGTCTCTAATTCATTGATTCAGGACTATAGAATCAAAAGATTCCCTCAATATATGTTGGATCATAAGCCTTTGGTTGTATCTCTTACATTTAAAGGATGGATAAGGCAGTCCCCGAAAAAGATCTTTGAACGTGCCCTCCCAGTACATTAATACTATATGAATACTGGGGGTGCTCTGTTAGGGGTAGTTTGGTATACGTTTAAAGCTGGTATACGTGGGGAAACACTATGCTATAGTGTAAACCGTTAAAAGGAGGAGAAGCACCATACAGCCGAGTTGCATGCAACAATGTTTAGAGAAAGTATGAACAGATTTCCAATTCAATTCAAATAGCTTTTTTTCTGCAAATAACGCCATAAAAGCACAATACATTATCGAGTTAAAAACAGTATTAAAAGAAGCCAACAAACAATAAAAGAAACCGCAAAAATATCCAAGACCTGACAGATAGATAGACCGTACAAGCTATAGCACTCAAAATAAAATATACAGCATATTACATAATAAAGTGCAAAATTCAATAGCAGCAGAAAAAAGGTTCAGCAGCATATCCATCATTCATTCCCTTCCCATTCCTTGATCGCCTTTGCTCTGATAGACCAGACATTCCCCAGAAATTTTGCAACTGCACAGGCAGACACAGGACTTAGGGCCAGATGTAGGAAGCCTTTTGCATGTCGCAAACTGCGAAAACGCAGTTTGCGGCATGTAAAAGGCCGAATGCGATGCTCATCCTCAAATTGAGAGTCGGTACCGACTCGCAATTTGAGGATGCGACTCGCAAATAGGAAGGGGTGTTCCCTTCCTATTTGCGACCGCATCGCCATGCTGAGTTGCTTTGTGACCGCGAATGTGGTCACAAACCAACTCGCAGGTACCACCAGTGTCACACTGGTGGTAACTCATTCGCAAAAGGGAAGGGGTCCCCATGGGACCCCTTCCACTTTGTGAATGCCGAAAAAATATTTTTTCAGAGCAGGCAGTGGTCTACTCTGAAAAAAACGAAACCAAATGGTTTCGGAAGTTTTTTCTTTTTGCAACTCGTTTTCCTTTAAGGAAAACGGGATGCAAAAAAAAAAAAAAAAACTGCTTTATTTAAAAAGCAGTCACAGACATGGAGGTCTGCTGACTACAGCAGGTCACCATCCCTGTGAGTGTAGGGACTCGCTATGGGGTCGCAAACTGTGACCCACCTCATTAATATTGATGAGGTGGGTCTTTGCGACCCCATAGCGAGTCGCAGAAGGTGTCTGAGACACCTTTCTGCATCCCATTTTGCGAGTTGCAATTTGCGAGTCGGTCAAATTTTCCTTTCCTACATCTGGCCCCTAGGATCCAACCTCAAGATTCTCAGTGCAGTTGCACTATTTTGCGTTCCTAAACCCTGGAAACAGATTTAATCCATATCCTGCAGGCCTTTTCATACGCCCAGCATGCAAAAAAGACATGGCCAAGTGTTTCCTTGCATTGCTTGCAGCCAGGGTATAACGGTGAAACAGAGGTTCTGATGCCCAACAACTTGTGAAGGGCCTCTGGGGAAGAGACCCTATTCTCAACTGGAAGTAGAACTTCCTACCCCTAGGAACCAAAACTAAAATCTAAATATGGTCCTAACAAACTACTGCCTTTAAAATACAAAAACACACTTGTCAAACTGCCTCTCCCCCTGACGCTAAGCCCTCCTGCAAGACCCAGGCTCAGTAAAGTTTTTTTAGTTCAGCCTTGGATGCAATCTCATCTCGATGTTTCGAGCCCAAAGGTATCTCAAAACTCAGGGTACGTAACATCATCTTTACGTTTGTAAGCCACTGTATCTTGTGCACCCCAATACATCAATAGCTACCCAAAGGTGGCTGCATACTGCTCAAGCTCATGTGTAACCCACAGCCTTCATCCAATATAGCAGTGGGCACAACCTCGCCTTATCCCCGATGGACTTTCAGCCCAGGTCCAGTTTTAGAGGAAGATGCGGGGTACTAGGAGGTACCTGAATGAGACTTCTAATAAACTTGTGTTCTATCTGAGCCAGACCACTGACGCCAGAAAATCCCCAGAGCTCAGCACCATAATGTGCCTATGCAACAGCTTTGGCATCACAGATCTGTTTGGGCGCTGCCACAGGCTTGAAAGTGGCAGCTCTGTGCTACCGCAGTATTACTCCCATTCCCTGTCCTAACTTGTT
Source organism: Pleurodeles waltl (assembly GCF_031143425.1). Taxonomy (NCBI): domain Eukaryota; kingdom Metazoa; phylum Chordata; class Amphibia; order Caudata; family Salamandridae; genus Pleurodeles; species Pleurodeles waltl. The sequence continues at coordinate 205,365,200 of NC_090443.1, forward strand.
GCCCATTTGGTTAATGTGATGATACCAAACCATATTATCTGGCAACTTAATACCTAGATAACCGAAGGTGTTCACTCTCTCAAGAATCTCACCCCCCACGGTCAGCCTCCCGCTGAATGTCTTATGCGGGTTGATAACCAAAAATTCTGTCTTGCTAGAGTTAAAAATCAGGCCTGAATTCCACATAATTCCTCAAATCTAGCCAGAAGCCTTTGAAGACCAGGTGGAGTCTTAGACACCAATAAGGTATCATTCACATATAGCAGGGTTGCAAGCGTATGCTTCCCAATTGAGGGGGCATCTTCCAAGGGAATGGTAATAAAGTTTACAACTTAGTTCAAAAACAAAGAGAAAAGAGTAGGGGCGAGGACGCATCCCCTGCCTCACACCTTTATCCATTGCAGTGGGTTTGGTAACTTGTCCTTGATCCACCACCGGATTACTGCTTGATTATTCTCATGCAGGCGGACAAGAACCAACAAAATGTTGCCAGGTGGACTCCTGTCCGCTAAGACAAACCAGAGTTTGTCTCTTGGGACCATGTCAAAATCCGATTTTAGGACGATAAATGCAACATGTAGACTGCCTTTACCTACCACTACAGTCTTCCAATATAATAAAACAAATCTAAACACTTGATCAATTGTACTTGTCTACGGCCTAAAACCGGCTTGATAAGGGGATACAATGTTCTGGTCCTCAATCTACTCTAGAATCTTCCCCAATAGCACCCTGCTAACGACTTTCTGTGCTGAATCTATCAGGCTCACCGGCCTGTAATTGGTGGGGGAATCCCTTACCCACTTCTTATAAATCGGTACCACCTCCGCGCATTTCTAAGAGGGTGGAATGGGTGCCCCTTTTGCAATGTGATTGGCTAGTTCTAGCATGGTGGTAGCCCAAACTTCCTTGTCATGCTTGTATACATCACATGGGATTCTGTCAGGGCCAGGAGCCTTACTGGCCACAATACCATCAATAGAGCTTATGCTGTCCGTCAAATTTAACATATCCCAACGGTTGGGTAAGACCGCCATTATGTTGAGCACACATGAACCAACTGTATGGTCTTCAGCGTAAAGAGATTTTGAATGTTCCGCCCACACCTCAGGGGCAATCACATTTCAGAAAACAGATTTCCATGTAGCTGCTTTACAAATTTCTGTTATTGGGACATTTTTTATCCAGGCAAAGGATGCAGCCTTACTACACGTAGAATGAGCTCTAGGTTTTCTGGAAGTGACTTGTTAGCCAATTGGTAACCAAGATTAGTACAGGAAACTATCCATCTAGCTATAGCTTGTTTAGAAGAAGCCATACCAGTTCTTAAAAGTCCATAATTTATGAACAACATTCTTGTTTTGGGACTTTCTTTAGTTCTGTCCAAATAAAACGTAATCACTTTCGAACCTCTAAGGAATGAAGATTCCTTTCTGCTTTTGAAGAATGTTACTGAAAAATTCGGGAAGTGAAATTGTTTGTTTTATGTGAAAATCTGAGACAGAGTTTGGTGAAAAAGGAGGATGTGTTCCTAATAGTACTCTATTGCTGTGAAAAAGTGTAAAGGGTTCCACAGAAGAAAGAATTTAAAGCTCTCTAACTCTTCTTGCTAATGTAACAGCTACTAAAAAAGCTACTTTCCAGACAAGGTGCGACATAGAGGTCTTACATATGGGCTCCAAAGGAAAAGCTATTATTTTGGATGAAACCAGATTTAACTCCCAAGGAGAAGCAGGCTCTCAAATAGGAAAAAAAGTATTTTTCAATTCTCTTAAAAAGTTGTTAACAACTGGTTAAGCAAAGAAAGATCTCTGATTTGGTACTTTTCTATGTGCTGTTATGGCAGCCTAATGTACTTCTTTTTTAGTTGAGTTGAAGCTTTGATTGTGCCAAATGAAGTAGATAAGGTACACTGACATCCTCTTTGCATTTAATTGGATCCTTGTTATTTTGCAGACAACATGTGACAAATCCTTTCCACTTAAAAGCATAAGATGCTCTTGTGTTCAGACGTTTAGCTTCCTTGAAAATGGTCACACTGTCTGGAGGAAGATGCAAGTGTCCATAATGAATGACTTCAGGAGCCATACACCCAAATTCAGGGAGTGTATGTATGTATGTGAGAGTGGAAGATCTTCCCTTGTATCCTCAATAGAAATTTATGTTTTCACAGCAACCTCTTGTGGGGTTTGATGGAAAGGTGAAGTAGCTCTGGATAACACCTTTGGCTGGGCCACTCTGGTGCTATTAGAATCATTAAGGCTTCTGATGCTTTGAGCTTGAGTACGACTGTTGCAAATAATAGGATCAGAGGAAACACATAGAGAAAGCTTTTTGACCAATCAATCAAAAGGGCATTGCCCAGGGAGTTTGGTTCCCACATTCTCAATGCAAAGTTTGGGCATTTTTCACGTTTTCTTCTGTGGCAGATAAGCCTATGTCAGGAAACCCATAGTCTTGGAAAATATTTAAGAAGGCCGAATTGTTTAATTTTCATTGGTGATTGCCTATGAAGTATCTGGTTAGTAGATCAGCTTGACAATTTTGAATGCCAGTAACTAATGCCAGATTGCTTGAGCTTTGAAAGAAAGAATCCTTGATCTGGTGTTCCATTGTTTGTTTAAATAGTGTGATGTTGTTGTTGTTGTATTGAATTAATGTCCTGTTTGACATTAGCAATGGAGCAAAAGCCTTCAAAGCTAGATGGACCGCCTTCAACTCCAGAACTTTTATGTGGTACAATAGTTGTTTTTATGATCACTGACCCTGTAGTATGAGATTTTGTAGATGAGCCCCTTATCCTGTCAGAGGAGCATCTGTGACAACTGTCTGTTATGGAAAGTCCTGTAAAAAGGAGATTCCCTTCAGTAAGTTTCTTTACTTTACCACCACACGAGGGACTGATTGGCTTATGGGGTGAGAGAGAATGTGTCTTCCCAATTGTCTTTCCACTGGGACCATTGTAAAGGTTTCATTTGAAGACACACATTTGGAACTAGATAAATGTGAGACACAATTAACCCGAGTAGGGATGAGACCTGTCAAGCCGTTGGATGTAACACCTGAAACAGAAGGTGACATTTCTGAAAAATGGTAGACACTCTTTAATTCAAAGGATACACTGCTCCTTTTATAGTAACCAGAGTGGCTCCTAAATAGGCAAGAAGTTGGCGAGGTGAATAAATCAACCTGTCATGGTGATATGTAAGCCCAGTTGTGTCAGACATTTGGCCTTTATATTGAAATTCAACTGTGCTTGACGATAAGATGTTGCCTTTATCAACCAATTGTTTAGATGGGGTACAAAGTAAATTTTCTTTCATTGAAGAAAAGCTGCAAACATAGTAATGCATTTGGAAAATATTATTAGTGCAGACTTGAGTCCGGATGGAAGGGATGTGTACTGATAATGGGATTTTCCCCACTGTAAATCTTCATATATTGTGGCTGGAGCTGATGCAGAGGTAGCATACTGAATTTTTGTTTCTTGATCCCTTTGTGTGCCTGTCTTAGGTCTAGAATAGGCCTGAAGTCTGTCTGTTTTTTCTTCCTGGGTACCAAACAATATATTGAATAAATACCTTTTCCTTTTTGACATGAAGGAAGTGGTTCTATTGCTCGTTTTTGGAGTGGAGATTGGACCTCTTATTTTATTTGCAGCTATTGATGTTTTGGTGCTGCCTTTGAGTTATTGAAGGTGGAGGATTTTTGAACTGGATGGTATAGCCATTCTAGATGATCTGCAAGACCCATTTGTCAGTAGTTATTAACCTCCACTCTGTTTGATGGTATGCTCAATCCCTTCCACTGGAGTAGGAAACTGAACAGGGGAAGTGTGATTCTTTCTGTTTTGATGTTGCTTGAGTATTGTAAGAGTATTGGCGCTGTGCCTGCTGTTGATGCTGCTGACTTCTTCCTCAATTGCCCCTATGATGGAACTGTTGCTGTTGCTCTTGAATGCCTTGGAATTGACGATAGAATGACCATTGAGGGGTTAGAACCTTCTGTCTGGACTGAAAGCTATAGTCCTTGTGATGGTATTGGTAAACGATAAAACTTATTTTCCTCGACATCCACTGCTTTCGTCGTTTTTGCCCCTTTCTTCAATCTCTCCATTTCTTCATCAGTGGGGGGACCAAAAAGGACTGGCCCAGTGAAAGGATGGCTCATGACCTTCAACTGAGCATCTGGTTTCAGGGAAGTTAGTCTAAGCCAAGGCAACTTGTGAAGAGAGATACAATTGCAGAATTATGTTAAGGCTGGATCTTCTTGGATGCACTGATAGTTTGATTTGAGATAGTTTGACCCTTCTTCTTGAACAATTTCCATGAAGTCTTGTCTTCTGTCTTTTGGAAGGTCATCTGCAAGCACAATGAGAGATTCCCACGGTGCTCAATCATATCTTGCTAAAAGAGCAGATGCACTAGAGTTCTAAAAAGTCACAGCTGCAGAGTTACAGATTTTTCTTCCTACTGCATCCAGTCTCTTGTCATAGTTTGACTCTTGCTCTAGGTAAGACTGCTGGTTTAAGGAGGACAGTACTTATGTTTGTAGTCAACTAGGTCAATCCTACAACAAGTCAGAACTGTCGTCCGAAACCCTTCCGGCTCACAAGCAGTACCTCACCAGAAACCTAAACAGTAAAAGGTGATTTGTGGCAGCCTTTACACATGGACTCAAAGTGTGACATCTCAGGGAAGTCGCGGTTAAACAGAGATTACCCATTTCTCACATGAATAACATTTCTCAGTCAAACACACAGGCAATGAAAGAGATTCAGTAAAGTTTCAATAGGTTTTATTAACAAGACTGCAATCCATGATAAGTTGCATGGGCTGCAATGATTAGGATAATAAATAACCCAAGGAGCAGAACTGTAAAAACAAGAGTCATGAATACAAAGACCCCCACCATCTTGCAATAACATAAAATGACACACGATATGAAATATGTCCTAATACCCCAATATGATGAAACTACCCTCTAACCTAAAGAGAGCTAGGTGTGTGAAACCTAATCTGCCAGTACCCTGTCCATGAGAAGAGCCCCTAAACCTCGTTACTTTGGAATGAGGTCTCTAGATCAGACTCCATGGGGGCACCCCCTTATATCCAGAATGAAGCAAGACTTTGCCAAGTGGGCATTACTAGGCCTGTCCATGTGGGGCAGGACACAGGCGGTCCGAATGGTTACCCTGCCACGATTTACATATATATTAGGCATGCTCCCCTTATTGATACCCCTCTCCTTGCTCCGCTCAATAGATGCATCCATAAGGACCTTCGTCTGGGGCTCCTTACGCACATGGCTGAAACCCGCAACAATCCTGGTACGACGACCCTATGGGGGCTTAGGCCTACCTTCCGTAGAACAATATTCATTAGCCTTACACCTGTCACAGTGAGCCTATACACTCCCAGATATACCAGACCCACCGCAATGGGTAGCCACAGAGAAACTTCTAAGAGGACAAAACACAGAGACAGGAGGGATATACGCTGATTACCCCTCCTCATCTAATCCCATCCTCACGGCCACAAATACAGCATGGCGCAGAGCCCACCGCTTGCTCGGTGTACACCCCTCCCTGCATGCTCAGGCTCCTTTAGCAGGGAATAAAAACATAAAAAATAGGGGGAAACCCTCTCAGATGGCCCCAATGGCACGAGGCAGGTATCCATAATATATCTCAAATCATAACTGGAACTAACTTCCAAACTTTCGCCTCTCTCCAGGAAGAGTTTGGCATCCACAGTAATCAAGAGTGGCGATATATGGATCTCAAGCATTGTTTGCGTAGAGCACTAGGAACCCCCCCATGGACGCTTAAAACCTCTCCCATTGTCACCTACCTTCAGAAATGGGGACGTCACAGGGGCGTCATGGCTGGTCTAAATGCAGAATTGACAAACCATCTCTATTCGCAGCCTCTTCTTGAACGGCTACGTCTAAAATGGCAAGACAGATTAAGATTGCTTATATGGAAGAAGAGTGTTCTGACGTATTAGAGGCCCTTGACAGAGGAGTACGCAAAGCCCACCTAAAATTTAGTCTCTTTAAGGTTCTTCAAGAATGGTACTGGACCCCGTCAAACTTCTCAGGGCTGGCTTGATGCAGCACGCGAAATGTTGGAGATGTATAGAACCCCATTGTGACTTACTGCACATCCTATGTCATTGCCCGACGATACAGTCTTTATGGGATGTGGTACGCCACGCCCTGACAGACTTCATACAGATACCAAACCCGACCCCACCATCGCTTATCCTCTTACATGATACACGCACATATCCTTTCCTATCACGAGCCCAAAAACTGTTGCTCCATACAGCAATCACCACAGCCAAAATATGTATACTCCGGCATTGGAGGTCCAGTATTGCCCCTACACCGACAGAATGGATGACAGCCATGTTCCAAACTGCCACCAACAAGCGGGTAATTTACAATCTGCAGGATCAAGCAGAGCTATTCATAGAAGTCTGGTGCCCCTTCCTACCAAGATCATGAAACAGCTGACGGACGGCCAATGGCCAACGGGTGATGAACATCAACCACCCTCTTAGAACCCTTTGTTTTTCTTCCCCTTCCCCCCCTTGCTCTTTACCCCCTCCCAGTTATCCTTCCTCCTCCTTTCTCTTTCCGTCTCTTCTCTGACTCTTTAGAGGCAAACGCCTTGGACCTCGGACCGAGCAGTCAGACATCTCTCCTTATCTTCTTACCTGATCAGTATCTAACAATTTAACATATATAAGAAGAAATCACCCCTTTCTCTTCACGCACTCACTTCAACATACATACTCCTATGGACAATCAGCTATCCACACCTTTCCTGGCACTTTCTTTTCTCCCGTCTAGGAGCCCTCACCTTTTACTCTGTCTCGTATCACAGCAACTTAGACGCTTATACTGCATTGTCCATCCCCATACGATAACACATATTGGAGGGGGAACTGTAGAACTATATACACTCTAGGCCCGCCAGGTTGGCCCCAGAGCTCCTAGCCTCCTCATCTACTCACTAATTCACTTATCCAATACTCATGTACCCGCTTATCAACCCCCCCAACCCTCCTCCCCTCCCATCTCCCATTCTATAAGATATATCCACTTCCTTCCTAACCCATGGTCAATCCCTCTCCCCGTTCTTTTCTTTTCTCTAAATATTCTTCTTAAAAGCCTAGTCACAAATCTTTGACCAATTAACATGAACATTTACTAGACTGTAAAAATTTACATATCTACCATGGAGCCTGCTGATGGTGTTAAAAAATGCTTTGAAAATTTGAAAGTATGAATTTTCATATTTTTTATATATCATGTATCATTCCATATTCTCAATAAAACAATTCAAAGTAAAAAAAAAAAAAAAAGACTCAATGTGGGCACGAAGACTGGGTCAGCATCAAGGCGACATGTAGCATCGATAGCGTTGATGGCATTCTTCTTCTGGTTTATGACTATCAGAAGCTGAGAAAACAGAGATTTCTGAATGTCTCAGTGTTGATCTCCTTAACATCGAGTGTCTTGAGGGCAAACTCAATGTCCAAATCAATGAAGTCGATCTTCTTGGCATTGACTGATGATGTGTTGTGTCGAGTACTCCGCAGTAGCAAATCTCGCTGTTGATGGTTGTGGTGTTGGCGCTAGTATCGATGGTGATGGTGGATTGAACGGTACCTACGGTGTTGTCATCGACAATGTTGGTATTATTGTTGTATTCTTCGATAGCATGCAAGTCTGTGCCGACATCTGCCTCAAAATCAACCACTGTTTTCATGGGCTGTGAGAACGTCCAGAGTGATGATGGCCATGTTGTATTATGCTTCCTGTCTTTAGATCTTCCTCTATGGGAGTTTTGAGTGCCAGAGGTTCTGGATTCGGAAGAAAGAGCCACTTGTCTATCCTTGTTTCTCTATTTTTTTCTTCTCCTCTTCATGGTGCAGATTCTCAAGCTTTCCTCTTAAGCGAATGCTCTCATGGTCCTTTAGGGTTCTTTTTTGACATTTTCTGACAAAATTCATATTCCTTTTCTGAGTGAGAGGCAGGAAGTCAGAAAACACACATGGAATGTAGGTCTGATGAATCTTTCTTTTCACCCACATGCTTCAAAGGCATCAAATGAAGCAAAAAAACAAACTTCTTTTGATAAAGTTAAGGCAAAACTAGGTAAAGAAACCCAGAGAGTGTTCTGAGATTCTTTCAGCATGACATGGATAAAAGAACTGAAGCTGTGAGTCAAACTGCCAGTACAGTGCTTACTGGGAAGGGGAGGTGCTGGTTTCTTAAAGTAGCAGTATATTTCTTCTTTGTAGTCCTCGACCCTATGACCTGACAGGCTCCTTTTCCTTCATTTCCTACCTATAACTACAGCCCCACAATGCACTGCTTATAATCTCACATATTACATGATTCATGGCATAGCCAGTGAAATCACTGATGACATCACTGATGTATCAGCATGTGAGTTGGTGTGTGAGTGGCTGTATAGGTGTGTGGCTGGGTGTGTGAGTGGCTGGATGGGTGTGTAGCTGGGCTTATGGGTGTGTGAGTGGATGTGTGTGTGGCTGTATTAGTATGTGGCTGGCTTTGTGAGTGGCTATAGCAGTGTGTGAGTGTGTGTGTATGTCTGCATCAGTGTGTGGCTCACTGTGTGAGTGGCTGTAGTGGCTGGGTCTGTGAGTAGCTGTGTCAATGTGGGAGTGGCTGTGTCAGTGGCTGTGTCCATGTGCAGCTGAGTGTGGGTTAGTGGCTTAATTGATGTGTGCCTGGGTGTATGAGTGGCTGCATTGGTGTGTGGCTGGGTGTGTGAGTGGCTGTACCGGTGTGTGGTTGGGAACATGAATTGGTGTATCAGTGTGTGAGTTGGTGTATGAATGGCTGTATCAGTATGTGGATCAGTGTGTGAGCACCTATATTAGTGTGTGGCTGGGTGTGTGATTAGATGTATCAGTGTGTGAGTGGGTGTGTGAGTGCCTGTATCGGTGTGTGAATGGGTATGTGAGTGCCTGTATCAGTGTGGGGCTGGGTGTGCCAGTGGTTGTATCAGTGTGTGAGTGGCTGGATCAGTGTGTGAATGGGTGTGTCAGTAGCTGTATCAGTGTGTCAGTATGACTTGTCGATGGGTGTAGTTTTTTTAATTGTAGTCTGGAACACCCTTACAATGTTATCTTATGAAGCAACAGTGAAAGAACTAATTAGTTTAATAGATGGTGCCATTTATCTGTATAAAAAATAAATATGAATTAGTATTACAATTTATAAAAGTATAAATTAAACTTAGAAGTTTCAGCAATGCATAACTTAATAAAAGGAACAAATCACTACACATTTCTCATGCTGTAAGGCTATGTTATAATAAAAATAAGCATTTATTTTTCCTTGTTGTACTGTTCTCAGCTTTTATGCTAAAATACACCATAAATGACTGTACTATATGAAGGATCTTCCTTGAACAGTGGGGAAAAAAAACAATCACACAGATTGTAGAAAAACCCCAAACTGCACATCATGTCATTGTAATTACGCAACAGGGGGCATTGCCCTCACTACAGGTTTTTAAACAATCATTTTACCTATACTTGCGCTACTAATGTGAATAAATATATGCTGACAATAAGGCCTTCATCATGCCTACAGTAGTACTAATAGGTATATTAAGCAAATAGAAAACCTTATAAATACATAACCCCGTGTGATGTCATTAATACTGATAATGCATCTACTATAACTACACTATTCCACTTTTACAACTGTAATCCTCCTTAAAACTTTGTTTCCAGAAACAAAAGATTAGAATTTGTTAACTTTTAGGGCAATTGTTGCTTGAGTTTTAGGTTGCTATCATCACATTCTGTCCATCTACGTTTACTTTTTAGATAGACAGTGTAGTGACCGGATAAAATTCTAGCAATAATACTATATGCTTTTCCTGAAATAGTTGTAATATTAAATCCAATATACATATTAGGAGATTATTAGCATATATTTCTAATGCTTTTATGAGATATGATGATTCAATCAATAAACAGGATTTGTAAAGCCCACCTATGAGGGTATTCAGGTGCTGAGGATGCTGCATGGAGCCTCAGTCAAACAACCAGGTCTTGAGGCATCTTCTGAATTCCTGGATGGAGGGAGGCTCCATAGGTGGATGAGGAGGCTATTGCAGGCTTTTTCTGCGATGAAGGAGAAGGCACGGCCACTGTAGGTGCTGCTGCGGATGCGGGGTGTGCACAAGGGAGAGCAAGGCAGAGTGCAGTTATCTCGAGGGGCAGTGGAAGTTCAGGTGGTGGTTGAGGCATGCAGGTCCTTGATTGTACAGGGCTTTACAGGCATATGTCAGCAGCTTGAATTTGCATTGTTTGTGTACAGGAAGCCAGTGTAAGTGCCTTAGGTGGGGCTAAGTGTGGGTCCACCTTGGGAGGTCCTAGATGAGTCTGGCTGCTCAATCAATCAATCAATTAATCAATCATGGTATTTATAAAGCGCGCTATGTACCCGTCAGGGTTTCGAGGCGCTGAGGGGGGGGGGGGGGGGAGCGCTGCTGGATTAGCGGTCGAAGAGGCAGGTCTTGAGGAGCCTTCTGAATGTGAGGAGGTCCTGGGTCTGGCGAAGAGATGTGGGGAGAGAGTTCCAGGTCTTGGCGGCGAGGAAGGAGAAGGATCTGCCGCCGGATGTCTTGCGCTGGATTCGGGGTACGATGGCGAGGGCGAGGTTGGCGGATCGGAGTTGACGTGTTGGAGTGTAGAAGTTGAGTCTGGTGTTGAGGTAGGAGGGTCCGGTGTTGTGAAGTGCCTTGTGAGCGTGGGTCAGGAGTTTGAAGGTTATCCTCTTGTCTACCGGGAGCCAGTGGAGTTCCTTTAGGTGAGGGGAGATGTGACTTCGGCGAGGTATGTTGAGGATCAGTCGGGCGGAGGCATTTTGGATACGTTGGAGGCGTTTGATGTCTTTGGTTGGTATGCCTGTGTAGAGTGCGTTGCCGTAGTCAAGTCTGCTGCTGACGAGGGCCTGGGTCACCGTCTTTCTGGTTTCTGTTGGAATCCACTTGAAGATTCTGCGGAGCATTCGAAGGGTGTTGAAACAGGAGGAGGAGACGGCGCTGACCTGTTTGGACATGGTGAGGGCGGAGTCCAGGATGAAGCGAGGTTTCTTGCGTGGCTGGCAGGGGTGGGTGGGAGTCCGAGGACGGAGGGCCACCATGAGTCGTTCCAGGCCGAGGGGGTTCGTCCGAGGATGAGGACTTCCGTCTTGTCGGAGTTGAGTTTCAGGCGACTGTTGTTCATCCAATCGGCGATGGATTTTAGTCCCTCGTGGAGGTTTGTTTTGGCGGTGAGCGGGTCTTTGGTCAGGGAGAGGACGAGCTGGGTATCGTCGGCGTAGGAGATGATGCTGAGGTGGTGTTGGCGGGCCAGTTGAGCGAGGGGGGCCATGTAGACGTTGAACAACGTGGGACTGAGGGAGGATCCTTGGGGGACGCCGCAGATGAGGTTGGTGGCTTTGGAGCGGAAAGGGGAGAGACGGACTCTCTGCGTTCTGTCGGAGAGGAAGGATGAGATCCAGTGGAGGGCTTTATCTTGGATGCCGGCATCTTGGAGGCGGGTCAGTAGGGTGCGGTGGCAGACGGTGTCAAAAGCGGCTGATAGGTCGAGGAGGATGAGGGCTGAGGTTTCGCCGTTGTCCATTTGATGTCTGATGTCATCTGTGGCGGCGAGGAGGGCAGTCTCAGTGCTGTGGTTTCGTCTGAATCCGGATTGTGAGGGGTCCAGGATGGAATTGTCTTCGAGGAAGTGGGTGAGCTGAGTGTTGACAATCTTCTCGATGACTTTCGCTGGAAAAGGGAGGAGAGAGATCGGACGGAAGTTTTTGAGGTCGTTGGGGCCAGCCTTGGGTTTTTTGAGGCTGACCCCAACGACCTCAAAAACTTCTGTCCGAGCTGCTGAGGTCTGGGTGATTTAAAGTCTTTTCGTGAGATGTTTTGTGAGCCCGGCATATAAAGAGTTGCCCTATTCTAGATAGCTAGTGGTGAGGGATTGCATAATGGTTCACCAGGGGTGAACGGGAGCCATTTGAAGACCTTAAGGAGCATGAGAAAGGTAAGGAAGCAGGCAGAGGAGACCACATTCATCTGGTTCTTCATGTTGAGGCTTTTTGTCAATGATGGTGCGTAGGTTTCGGGCATGGCTTACGGGGGTTGGGAAGGGATCCTAGGTCAGCAGGCCACCAGGAGTCATCCCAAGGTGAGGTGGTGTTTCCGAACAGCAGGACTTCTGTTTTGTCAGTGTTGAGTTTGAGGCAATTGTCCTTCGTCCAGTCAGCAATGCTGTTCATTCAGATTTGGATGCTGGCCTTTGCGGTGGAGAGGTCTTTGGATAGGGAGAGGATGAGCTGTCTGCATAGGAGATTTTGTTTAGTCTATGGTTTCTGATGATGTTGGCCAAGGGGGTCATGTATGTGTTAAAGAGGGTAGGGCTGAGGGATGATCCCTGGAGGACGCCGCAGATGGTGTCCTTCAACTTTGAGTTGAAGAGAGGGTTTCTTGAGGAACGGTGTCACTCATGTGTGTTTCCAGTCTACAGGGTGTGGTGATGGACCTGTGGTGATGGAAGTGCAGATTATGTCCGTGAGTTTGCTTCCAATGGCGCTGATGCTAGGGTTGAACATGTGGTGAGGGTCCATGGGGGATCCTGAATGGATTTAGCTCATAATGTTGGGGGGGTTTTCATGGTAAGCTGGTTCCAGTTGGGGATTCTTTGATTGGTGGGGGTGTCAGTGGAGTCAAGAAGGCTTATGATGTCGGCAGCAGTGGTTTGGGGTGCAAAGTGTTTGTAAATGGTGGATATTTTGTTTTGAAAGTAGTCGGTGAGGGAATTGCATAGGTCCTGAGATAGGGTGGTGCTGTTTTCTGTTGCTGATGGGTTGGAGAATTTCTTGACAATGTTGAAGAGTTCTTTGCTGTGGTTGGAGCTGGCTTGTATGCAGGTGGCAAAGGCAAGCTTCCTACCATCTTTCAGGTGTTTGTGGCATTGGTTGAGTGCCTTTTTGAAGGTGGTTCTGTCACTGGGATTCTTGGTGGTGTGCCATCACCTCTCAAGTTGTTTACACTTGCACTTAGTGGCTCTGGTGTGTACCAGCTGGCTTGTTTCGCAGGTCTGTTAGGTTTGTCTGGTTTGCTGTGGGCAGCCATGTCAGTGCAGTCTGAAATTCAGGTGATTAAGTTTTTGTTTGTTTTTCAATTTCTGTTGGGATGTCTGGGAGGTGACAGTTGAGGGTGTCGGACCACTGGCTCTGACATACCTTGCTCCAGCTCCAATGGGAGGTGTGCAGTGGTCTGACGATGCAACTGGGAGCCATGGTGCAGGTGAAATGGACCATGCAGTGGTCAGTTCATGTCAGTTTGTGGGTGTGCCTATATTTGACTCTGATGCTGGATGTGAAGATGCAGCATGTGTCCTGCGAAGTGTGTTGGGTCAGTGACTATATGATTGAAGCAGATGACGTTCATGCTGTCCAGGGGTTGGCATTAATGGGATTGTCTAAGTGGAAATTGAAGTCTCCCCGGAAGATGTAGTGTTCAGTGTTGATGGCTTCGGGTGCGATGAGTTTGGGAATGGCATCGCAGAAGCTGGGTCTTGGTCCTGGGGACCTGTAGGCAGGGATGCCTTTGATGGTGATTTTGTCATCTAAGCTGAACTGGAAGTTGAGGTGTTCCATGATTTGCATGATAGTTTTGATGCAGTGGAAGATATCTTTGTGTATTATGGCGATTTTGCCTCTGGGTTTGTTGATGCGGTCATGGTGGATGCAATCGTCTGGCGTGGCTGTGGCGATGTCAGGTGCGGAGGTCGCATTGAGCCAGGTCTCTGTGTCAGGAACAAGGGTACCTCTGTCACATATTCCTAAGGAATTCTTGTATTGGAAGTTTAACCACATATTCACATTTCTAATGCTTCCCAAAGGATTTCGACTTTCATCGGGGCTGTCCTTTCACATGTGTAATTTGCAGTAGATTTCCAAAAGAATCTCTACAGGCAGACACACAGAGTAAACCTATACTCCAATGAAAGGAGAGCTGTTTGGCAGTACAGGAAGTTTCTAGAGGTTTCCAACATCCTGGTGTGTCAGGTATCTCCTTCCTCCGCTGCCCTGACCCCAGCTTGTCTAGGGTCACAAAAGACTACTGTCAAACTCTATGTGCGAGTGCTCACACAGAGGCGGTCATTACAACATTGGCGGTATAAGGCGCTTACCGCCGTGCAGAAGACCGCCAATACACCGCCGCTGTAGACCGCCACAGCTATTATGACACACATCTCGGAATCCGCCGAAATTCAGACACCCACACAACACCGCCACACCAAAGGTCAGCGATAAACATGCGGAAACAAATCTTCCACCTCCATGCCAACAGAAACACGCCCATGCTATTACGACCCACGAATCCACGCGGCGGTCTTTCAACCGCGGTATTCCATTGGCGGTACACACTGCCGCGCTCAAAATACACACACAGCTCCAAAACACCGCCACATTGGACAATTCCAAATACACACACCTGAGACACATACACACACCACTCCCACACACCCAGCACAATATAAAATATACACCCACATCACCCACAAACCCCTACAACCAAAAATTCTGAGAGAAGGCGAGAGATAGAGCACAGCTATTGACAACCCCATCACACCAAGGCACACAACACCATCACCCACACAACATCCACGCACAAAACACCACATACCACTACACTCACCACACTCATCAACATATACACCCGCCCCACACATCACACACACCACCACATGTCACGCCAAAGACACCCCCGCTTCTCCGAGGAGGAGCTCAGGGTCATGGTGGAGGAAATCCTACGGGTAGAGCCACAGCTATTTGGATCACAGGTACAGCACACATCAATAGCCAGGAAGATGGAGCTATGGCGAAGAATAGTCGACAGGGTGAACGCCGTGAGACAGCACCCAAGAAATAGGGAGGACATCAGGAAGAGGTGGAACGACCTACGGGGGAAGGTGCGTTCCACGGTCTCCAGGCACAACATCGCGGTACAGCGGACTGGCGGCGGACCCCCACCTCCTTCCCCACAACTAACAACATGGGAGTAGCAAGTCTTGACCATCATGCATCCTGAGGGCCTCGGAGGAGTCGGTGGAGGATGGGACACTGGTAAGTCAAATCTTAACTATCACATCCCCCACCCTACCTGCATGCTATCACACACCCCCACCCTCACACCCTCCCCTATCACCCCAAATCCTCAGTAATGTACCCATAACACAAACCACCCATCCCAACACCAAGCCCTGCATGACACAACTAAGCATGCTCACCCCTCACCAAAGCATGCTCACTGCACATACCCAGAACACCCCCCCAACCATCATCACACAAGCCCCCACACAGGAATGCCTGCACTGGGGTTCACGCATACCCACCCATTGCACACCATGAAACACACACATGCAATAATCATGTTATTATACCCCTGCAGGAACCCGAAGGAACGTCACCACACCAGAGGGTCCAGACAACACCACTCCACCCCCAGAAGAGGCCCACAGTGACGACAGCAGCTCTGCCCCACTGGATCTTGATGACCAGCCCGGACCATCGTGGGCCTCAGGACAGTCGGTTCCCCTTGCCCAGCCACAGCCCAACACCGAGCTTCCACCCTCTGGTAACACCAGCACAGCACCCACCCAGCGGGCCCAAACCTCCCTACCCAGGACAGGTCAATCAGCGGTGTGTCCACCACTACAGGGCACCCAGGGTAACCCACCACCCCAACAACAACAGGGACCTGGGGGCAGTGGTAGTGGGCACACGGTCCAGGGGACGGAGGCACAGGAACATAGGGGAACTGGGAGGGCTGCTGTGCGACAGAGGGAGGACAGGCCAAGGGAACCCACTCTCCACGAGGCCCTTTCCTCCATCATGGGAGCATACCACCACTCCCAGGAGACGATGGCAACGGTCCTGGACAAGTTGCAGGAGACCCTGCGTCTGCAGGAGGAGCAGCATTTGGGGTTCAGGGAGGAGCTCAGGACCATCGGCTCCGCCCTGGGCACCATCGTAGGGGTGCTGACGGACATTCAAAAGACCTTGAGGGACACCGTGGCACTCCAAGGGGCCCCAGACACTAGCCACGACGATGAACTGCCCACCACCTCCGCCGGCGCTAGTGGACAGGACGTCCCGCCACAGGACCACCACACCAGCACCCCACCCCCTGCAGACGGACAACCACCATGCAAGCGGTCCCTGAGATCCAGGAACAGGACAGAGCAAGATGGCAAGACCCCCGCCAGGAAATGAGACCACCCTGATTGTCCTCCCACTGTCCCACTTTGTCACCCTGTCCATACTTGAACTGGCCCAGCTCCACTTCCAATGGCCAGATGGCCAGTGCACCTGTGAGACTAATAGACTGGACTATGCCATGGACATTCCTCCACCATCCCCCATCACCAGTTTACAAGCCCCCTTCATTTTTTGAGCACTTAAATAAACACCCTTGAAACACAAAAAAATCTGGAGTCAGTCTATGATTTGGAACTTTGTATTATCAATTACAGTGTCATAATGGGTTACCCATTGTAAGGCCAACATACCAATGTCACACATCACAAGCCCTTCAAGGATGCAAGCAGTTGACACGTAGGTTACCACACTTGTGAAACTGAAATGGAAGGGTACAACTCAATTAACAAATAGTGAGTGAAATGTAGGTACAGGATAGAGGTAGACGTGTGAAAGTTAATGTAATGTTAAACCAGGAAATGTTCTCACCTGTGTGTCACTGGAAATATTGCTGTATGACTGAATCCCTGTTGTCGTTTTCTTCTTCCTCAGCTTCATCCTCATCACTGTCCACAGGCTCCACAGCTGCCACAACACCGTCATCTGGATCATCCTCCTGCAGAAAAGGTACCTGACGTCGCAATGCCAAATTATGGAGCATGGAGCAGGCGACGATGATGTCGCACACCTTCTTCGGTGAGTACAATAGGGATCCACCTGTCATATGGAGGCACCTGAACCTGGCCTTAAGAAGGCCGAAGGTGCGTTCGATTACCCTCCTAGTCCGCCCATGGGCCTTATTGTAGCGTTCCTCTGCCCTGGTCCTGGGATTCCTCACTGGGGTCAATAGCCAGGAAAGGTTGGGGTAACCGGAGTCCCCCAATAGCCATACACGGTGCCTCTGGAGTTGACCCATCAAATCAGGGATGCTGCTATTCCGCAGGATGTAGGCGTCATGCACAGAGCCAGGGAACATAGCATTTACCTGCGAGATGTACTGGTCTGCCAAACAGACCATCTGGACATTCATCGAATGATAACTCTTCCTGTTCCTGTACACCTGTTCACTCATGTAGGGGGGGACCAGAGCTACATTGGTCCCATCAATGGCACCTATGACGTTGGGGATATGTCCAAGGGCATAGAAGTCACCTTTCACAGTAGGCAAATCCTCCACCTGAGGGAATATGATGTATCTCCTTACGTGTTTCAGCAGGGCAGCCAACACTCTGGACAAGACGTTGGAAAACATAGGCTGGGACATCCCTGATGCCATGGCCACAGTTGTCTGAAAAAACCCACTTGCAAGGAAATGGAGCACTGACAGCACCTGCACGTCAGGGGGGATTCCAGTCGGATGGCGGATTGGTGACATCAGGTCTGGCTCCAACTGGGTACATAGTTCCTGGATTGTGGCACGGTCAAACCTGTAGGTGACGATGACATGTCTTTCTTCCATTGTCAACAGGTCCACCAGCGGTCGGTAAACCGGGGGATTCCGCCATCTTCTCATATGTCCCAGCTGACGGTGCCTAAGAAGGACAACAGCGAAGAACCAGTCACTATTCCTCCAGGTATGTACCCACAGTTACACACAAGACTACACCACACAATAAACCCTTCCTGTATGTGTGTTGAGTATAGGCCTAGCTATGTGTGACGCAGTAGTAAATGAAGCCATGTGGGCCCCTGAAGTGGCGGCTGCCTGACCTCTAAACTGGGACAATGGGATTGTGGGGTAACTGCGCTGGCGTTGCACACCGTCGCGGTAGGCGGTCGTAGACCGCGGCGCACTGCTGCATTGGTTAACATTGAACCCTATGGGTCCCAGGAGCCAATGAACAGGTGCGCCGGCGGTGATGATGCGCCCCACCGCGGACGTCACCGCCATTTTTTATCTGTTCAATCACTAGATACCTGACCTTCGACAGGAGAGGACCTACACTGCTAGTGCTGCTGTGATCTCAGTCTGGAAGCGACAATGGATGCTGCGTCTGGGGAAAGGGCCCCTGCCTTCACTGCACAGGAGTAGGAGAAACTTGTGGATGGGGTCCTCCCCCAGTACATGCTACTCTACGGTCCTCCAGACCAACAGGTTAGTACAGATGGAGCACGTTGTATGGGCTAGGCCTGGGTGGAGAGGGCTGGGTGGAAGAGGGAAGGGGGCAGAGTTCATAGTACATTAATGCATGGGAATGAATGGGCCACATGGTCAGAGTAAGGAGGGGGCCACTCACTTTGACGGTGCAGTTGGTAATGACTGTTCCTCTTCCCTTGTGCATGTCATATAGGTCAGCGCCCACCAGAAGAGGGACATTTGGCGTGCCATCGCCAAGGAGGTCCGGACCCTGGGGGCCCACCAGAAACGGGGCACCCACTGCCGGAAGAGATGGGAGGACATTCGCCGCTGCAGCAAGAAGAAGGCGGAGGCTCAGCTGGGGATGGCCTCCCAACGTGGGAGGGGTGCCCGTCGCACCATGACCCCCTGATGTTCCGGATCCTGGCGGTGGCCTACCCGGAGTTGGATGGGCGCTTGAGGACATCACAACAGACACAAGGGGGTGAGTACTACCTCATTCTGCGGACTTTGCGTGCAGTGGAGGGGTCTGGGTGGGGGTGGTGGGCTGTGGGTGTCCCTAGGCCAGGGCGAGTTAGGTAGGCAAGGCCCCTCCGTTATGTAGGCCGTGTGGCACTCCACCCCACCTCAGCAGAGTGCCAAGTTGAGGTATAGTTGCCCCTGTGGCAGATTTCCACCATTGCCATGTAGGCCATATCCCAGAAATTGCATGTGCAGAGGTCAGGAGCACGGCGTGTCTTGTCCGCCAACGGTAGCGGTATGCCATGCACTAAAACTCTCTTTGTTCTGTCTCACCCCTTTTCCTGCTCTCCCTGTCCTTTTGTACATCAGCATCATCAGGCGGAGGTACAGTGGCACCGGAGCACGAGGGAGCTGCATCCCACATGGCCATGGAGGGCCACACCACAGACTCTGAATGCACCAGTGGGACGGAGGGCGAGGGGAGCTTCACGTTGGCCACCGGATCACCAACCAGCGACACAGACTCGTCCGACGATGGGAGCTCCCCTGTGGTGGCAGCACCATCTGTGCGCCCCACTTATACAGGTACAGCCAGCACCGCCCTCCCAGCAGCCCCTCAGCGTTCGCCCCGTGCCCGCTCACCCAGGAGGGTGGGCATCACCTTTGCCCCAGGCACCTCAGGCCCTGTCCCTGTCACCCCTGCTGCCCTCAGTGAGGAGGCCATTGACCTCCTCAGGTCACTCACTGTTGGGCAGTCTACCATTGTGAATGCCATCCAGGGTGTAGAACGAGAGTTGCAACACGGTAATGCATTTCTGGAGGGCATTCATTCTGGTCAGGCTGCCCTTCAGCGAACCCTGCAATCTCTGGCCTCAGCACTGATGGCAGCCATTGTCCCTGTGTCCAGCCTCCCCCCTCCAACTTCCTCCACCCAGACCCAATCCCCTGTACCCCAGCCCATCCCAAGCACACCTACAGACCAGCATGCACACAAGTCAACACACACAAGTAGCTCAAGCAAACATAGGCACCACACACACCACAGGCACTCACGCAAGCCTCACCCACATACAGACACAGCAACATCCACTGTCTCCACTGTGTCCCCCTCCTCCTCTTCTCCCTCCTCCCTCCCAGTCTCGTCTACACACACACCTGCATGCACCACATCTACAGGCACTAGGACTCGCACCAGGACACCCAGCACCTCAAGCCACTCACCTGCGCTCACCACCTCCACTGCCATTTACACGTCTCCTGTGTCCTCTCCCATTGTGTCTGTGACGCCCCCTCCCAAAGTACCCAAACACCGGCAATCACTCACCCAACATCCATCCACCTCACGACAGCCTACAGTACCTGCACCTGCACACAAAACACCTAAAGTGACACCTCCTACAACCACCTCCTCTTCCTCCACTCCCAGACCCCCTCCAGCTACCCATCCCAGTGTCCGTCAGAAACTGTCCCCATGTCAAATTGACCTTTTTGCCCCCACCCACCCCTCCAATTCATCAGTCCCGTCATAGCGCCTCAGCCAAAAAGCCTCCAGTACCAGTGGTGCGTTGTCCAGGTTTTTGGAGTGCACCGGCCACCAGGGCAGCCAGTAGGACCCGGAGCCAAGGCACTGGCAGCCCACCCCCTGTAAAGGCTCTGAAATTGGAGAGTGGACGACGGGACCGTGTCCCTCCTGGTGGGACAACAAGTGACATGGGATCGAAGGCGATTGGTGAGTCAGCTGTAACTCCAAAAAAGGTGGGGAAGGTCCAGAGGAAGTCTGCCCAGCCTGTTGTGAGTGTCACGGTGGAGAAATGCGCCATCATTTCCGGCAGTCCAGACACAACCACCAGCACTGTCGTCACTGGTCCAGAGACCACCGCCAGAGTCACAGCCCAGGAGGGCCTAAGTATCGTCACTGGTCCAGAAACCACCGCCGGAGTCACAGCCCAGGAGGGCACAAGTATCGTCACTGGTCCAGAGACCACCGCCGGAGTCACAGCCCAGGAGGGCACAAGTATCGTCACTGGTCCAGAGACCACCGCCGGAGTCACAGCCCAGGAGGGCACAAGTATCGTCACTGGTCCAGAGACCACCGCCGGAGTCACAGCCCAGGAGGGCACAAGTATCGTTACTGGTCCAGAAACCACCGCCGGAGTCACAGCCCAGGAGGGCACAAGTATCGTTACTGGTCCAGAAACCACCGCCGGAGTCACAGCCCAGGAGGGGCCAGGATGCCACAGCCCCGCTGGGCAATGATGGAACGTCATGCCACACACCAATGCCCATTGTAGGGATCGTCATGCCACACACCAATGTCCAGTGTGGAGATCGTCATGCCACACACCAATGTCCAGTGTGAAGATCGTCATGCCACACACCAATGTCCGTATCAGAACCGCCATGTCAAAGCACCGCTTAACAGGGCAAAGACCGCCATGTTAAAGCACTGCTGAACAGGGCAAAGACCTCTATGTCAAAGCACCACTGAACAGGGCAAAGACCGCCATGTCAAAGCACCGCTGAACAGGGCAAAGACCGCCATGTCAAAGCACCGCTGAACAGGGCAAAGACCTCCATGTCAAAGCACCACTGAACAGGGCAAAGACCGCCATGTCAAAGCACCGCTGAACAGGGCAAAGCCCGCCATGTCAAAGCACCGCTGAACAGGGCAAAGACCGCCATGTCAAGGCACCGCTGAACAGTCCAGACCCGCCATGTCATAGCACTGCTGAACAGGGCAAAGACCGCCATGTCAAAGCACCGCTGAACAGGGCAAAGACCACCATGTCAAAGCACCGCTGAACAGTCCAGACCCGCCATGTCAAAGCACCGCTGAACAGGGCAGAGACCGCCATGTCAAAGCACCGCTGAATAGGGCATGCACCGTGTAGGAATGAATGGACCGCCACATCAGGCATCCTTATCCCATGTGCAGATGGGACAGTCACAGGACAGGAACTTTCACGGGGAGACTCATCCAGTCTGGGCACCAGTCCCCCTCCAGAACCAGTGGAGACCTGCATCTACTTGAGAGACTGTGGCTTTGCACTCCCCAGGATGGCACAGTGGGCAAACCACCCACTGTAGAGACTTGAGAGACTGTGGCTTTGCACTTCCCAGGATGGCACAGTGGGCAAACCACCCACTGTAGAGACTTGAGAGACTGTGGCTTTGCACTCCCCAGGATACATCAATGGGCATGGAGCCCCGTCGTGGATCTGGCTTCGCATTTATGTGGCTGAGGTGCCCCCCCTTCCCTTCCCCCTGAGGTGCCAGTAGTGTTTCCATCTGATGCCCCGGCAGTGTTCTCTCCGATTTTGGTCAGGTATCTTTTGTGGGCCTCGCCCATTTGGACTGTTGGTGCACGGACATTGTTGTGTACATATCTGCACTACTTCTCGGAATGTATGTGTAAATAAGAGTGATTTAGAGATATATATCTGTAAATTTTTGTATGACATGTCTATTGGCACATTACAATGTTTGCCCGAATTTCGCATTGTCTTTGCATTCTTCCGGGGGGATTGTGGGTTGTTAATGTGATTTTTGTGACTGCATTGGTGTTTATGTTGTATAATGCGAGGGTGGGGGTGTTTGGTGGGTGTCCCCCTGACTTCTGCCTCCCCCCTCCCCCCTCCCCTGTGTCGTAGATGCAGTACTCACGGTATCTTCTGCGCCTACGTAGCTGTTGGTCGTAAAGGAGCAGAAAGACAAGGGCAGGGAGTATTTGTAGTTCCGGCTCCATGGTGTCCTCGTTCCTCGTGGGATGTGTTCAGGTGAGCGTTTTCCCATTGCAGAAACTGTTTCCGCCGTGTTTTTATCCACGGTGAATCCGCCCCGGAAAAGGTGGCGGATTGGCGGGTTGTAATAGTGTGGGCGGTACATTGGCTCCCGCCTGTCTGTTGGCGGTAACCACCACACTGCTTGTCTGTACTGCCTTGTCTGAGAAGTGTGGCTCAATGGTTAGAGCGGCAGACCCTGAAGCAGAGATCTGGCTCAAGACCAGGGTTCAAGTTCTGCTTCGGCAGGTCTTGGGCTCAATTCCCCTTGACCAGATAATTCTCGCCTCGGTGCCTAATCTAATTCATGGGTCCAACTCTGGGCAATAGCTTGCTTAATCTCCACAACAGCCCCAACAGTGCTTGGATGCCTGGCTTCACCCTGGGGGTGCTCAGGAGTGGGTGCCTCCCAGGGAAAAGCCAGGAGGGGTTCCATAGCGGTATGAGTACAGCGCCTTGAGACCCTAACGGGTGAGTAGTGCGCTATACAAGTGCTAATTTACATTTTCTTGTATGGTGGTGTTCACCAATCCACTTTAGATAGTACAAGAGAGATAGTAGCCTGCACCTTGTGTGGAAATTTGAAGTGGGGGAAGATGTGTTGCAGAGTCTTCAAGGTGATGAAGCTTGATCGTGTTAATTTGTCCACTTCGGCATTCATTGTTATGATCAAGACAATGGCAATTCCAAGGTTTTTAACTTCCTTAGATACTTGAGGAGGTGGTCCCAGATCGTCAGGCCAGATGCACAGTGAGTCATAATTGTTCCAGGCGCCACATGTGACTATTTCCGTTTTGGAAGCATTCAGTTTGAGATGACTCCAAGTTATCCACTGATCAACGTCTCTGAGGCAACTGAAGATTTGTGAGTTTTCAATGTCTTTGGGGCATTCCAATTTAAGGAGTGTTTGTGTGTCATCTGCATAGTTGTAGCATGTGAGTTGAAAATCATTGATCAGTTCTGGTAATGACATCATGTAGATGTTGAAAAGTATTGGTGAGATGATTGATCCTTGACGGATCACTGCGTTTGTGAGGTAGGGTTTGAACGAGAAGGGGGAGATTAGTTGATATTAGTTCTGTTTTGAAGGTAGGATGTAATCCAGTCGAGAGCAGTCCCTTCTATGCCGGCTTCCTGGAATCTTTGAATTAGGGTGTCATGGTCAACAGTATCAAAGGCAGCTGAGAGGTCCAAAAGAAGTAGTGCAGCAACTCCATTGCTTTCAACTGTGTTTTCAAGATCATCCCAGATTGCTGTGAGTGCAGATTCAGTACCTCTTCCTGGTTGGAATTTGTTTTGGTAGTCTGAAAGTATGGAGTATGGTGTTGTCTTCAATGAACTGTGACATCTGAAAGAATGCAGCTCTTTCTATCAGTCTGCCCAGGAAAGGTCAATTCCTGGGCAATTTACAATTGGTATGTAGTTGTTGGGGTCATGCGGGTCCAGGTTTGTTTTCTTTAATAAAGGGCATATGTATGCCTTTTTCAAGTCTTCAAGATAAGTTCACATAGTTAAAGAGTTATTGATGATTCTTCTTACAGGTGTGGCGGCAGAAGTAGATAAAAGAATGTTCTTGAAGATGTGTGGTGGACATGGGTGTATATAAATATATTCACTTAAAAAAACAAAGGTTAGAGGGGGGTTTTAGTTAGGTTCTTAATTTATACACACAAAACCACAGTAATTCAGCAGCTATAGCTAACTCAAGTAAATATAACTTGTGTTCTGAGGTAACTATAACTATAATAATAATGCCCCGTCATGCACAGTTTTCTTCTCAATAATTTTACTGCAAATATTACATTGATATTATCATTATGTGGGGTAATTAGCAGTGCATGGCAACCACCAGTAGGATATATATCCCTGTGGCCAGCCCCAATAACCCACCAACCCCGCACTGTGCACAGCCTTCAGGGGTGCACAGCGAGGATTGGTTGCAGGGCATGGCCGGCAGCCAAGCCCCTATGACCACCCAGACAGAAAATGAGAGAGGGAGGGAGAGAGAGAGAGAGAGAAAGAGATGTTTTTCAGGCTTTGATGAATGATATATTTAGAAATAGATATTTTCAGACAAATTGAAAAGAAAAATGCATTTGTCAAGTAAGTAGAGTGAGGTCATCTTTTGGTTTATATATATAAATAAATATTTGAAGTTGAGAAATGGAAATGACCACAATAGCACCTAGGATAGAACCCACAACCTTCAATGTGACAGTCTGACACCTTAACCACTACGTCACAGGTGACATTACTTTATAGTATCCAGACATAATTATGACTTTCAACCCACAGCTTTTGATGGCAAAAACACGTAAATGCCCATCCCTAAAAATGTTTAACATTCAAAGCACTAGCAAATAAACAGATACATAGCATGAGATACCAGGACTTGAACCTTCCACATACTGAGTGACAGTTCAATAACTGTCCCAGTAGGCCATTTTATTAGTTTTCTCTTTTTTTTACAAAAGTACAGGACTGCAAGGGCAGCCTGAAGGCTCCTGCAGTCCTAGTCTGCCCCCCAGCATTGTTACTGCAAGCAGGGAGCTGCTTTAAATAGTGGGAGTAATGTTTTCATCTTCTTCCTTGCACACATATTTGTATGCAGGGAAACAGCTGAAAACTCTGCTTTCTGCAAGCAGTAGCTGTTTGACAGCTCCCACTTGCAGAAAGCCTAGTTATTTGCTTTTGTTTGGTGGGAGCTGTCAGCTCCCACCAAGCAAAAGCAAACAGCTATGTTCCAAGGGTGGGCAGCCCGGGACATAGCAGGAGCCAGCCCTGGGGGGTCGTGGTCCCCAGGGCCATCATTGGCTCCTTGAGGGGGCTGCGTGCCCCCCTTCCAATGTGTATTAGCTGTGGGGAGGTGGTGGTCCGTGGGGCTGTGGGGGGGCCGCGTTCAATTGTCCCTTGGCTTCAGCAAGCTGAGGGAGGGGCCCGTGAGCCCCCCTTCTTATTTTTGACATGGTCCCGGTACATGGCCAACCCGAGCACTTCATTAAAAACAAGCATGTGAGCCCAGGCTTATTATATATATTTTTTTTTTTCGCAGCTGATTCACATCCTCATCAAGAATGCGTGGCAAGTTTTTTTTTAAATGCTTTCTTGCTCTGGAGGGGTCCCTCTGGGGCCACAGCGCCAGATCTAAGCAGTAAGGGTGTGCCTACCCTGGCCCCTTTTCTTTTTTTTAATCTTTTTTGTTGGGACTGAAGCCAAGTCCCAACATGGCTGCCAATACTTCCTTGTTGGAGTGTTGGCAGACAATCAGATCTCAGCACAGGATTGGGAGGGTTCATGAAGCCTTCGCGTCCCTATATATATAAATGTGTTTTTTCTTTAAGTTCTCAAAAACAGATTTAAACCAAATCACAAGAAGGGTGCTTTCTGGTCCAAGAGCTATCTTTGTGCCAAATTTGGTGTAATTCCGTCCAGTGGTTCGGGGGCCATTCCTGTTCAAAATCCCTATGGAAAAATGCACAGGAAAAAGCATTTTGGGACCCCCCTCTTTTTCTCGGCCCCCACTTGACGGACCACCCTGAAACTATTTAGACAGACACTGAAGTGAGCGTTGTATTTTTTGGGAAAATTTAGTAAAGATTCATGAAACGGTGTCAAAGTCATTAGCAAAAACAAATTTATTTTTTTTCTATAGAAACTAGGTCTTAACTATAACTACCTACTAGCGACTGCCCATAGGTTTTATATATAACTATATATATATATATAAAATGTAGTTATAGTTAGAACCTAGTTTCCATTGAAAACACATTATTTGACTTGCCTACATCTCTGGCACCATTTGACGAATCTTCAAGAAATTTTCCCCAAAAAAAGTGTGCCAGAGAATCTTGTTTTGCATCGGAAGTTTTGGGCTGATCTGTCAAACCTGGGGGCGATAAAATTGGGGGGGGGGGGGTCAAAGAAAGTGCATTTCCCATGTTAATTCCCATCGGAGTTTTGAACACGACTATATGGCACTGGACCGAATTACACTAAATTTGGCAGAAAGGTAGCTCTTGGTCCAGAAAGCACCCTTTGTGTGATTTTGGTGTAAATCTGTTAGGTAGTTTTTCAGAACTTTCGGAACGCAGACTACGCTTTTTGTTATTTGGTGTAAATCCTTTCAGTAGTTTAAGAGAAATTAAAGAAAAAACAAATTTGCATATGTAGCGGCACAAAGGCTTCGCAAATCCTCCCGATCTCGTGCAGAGATCTGATTGGCTGCTAACACTTCAACCAGGAAGTGTTGGCAGCCAGTTTAAGACTCAGCTTCAACTGAGTAAAAAAAAAAAAAAAATATGTAAAGAGGGCAATGTACTGTCACCCTACCTCTAACCTTGGTGCAGGAGTCCCCCAAAACTTAAAAATATATTTCTTTTAAAAATCAAGGAAAAAATTGTGGTGGATCTGCACATTTTGCCGTAATTTCATAAAAAAGCCAGCATGGTCTCCCACGCTTGCATTTTTTTTGGACCCCAGGTGGACCAGGTCCTGGGGGCATAGCATAAAAGTAGGAGGGGCTGAGGTGGGGCCAACCAACATGGCCGATCGGACATGAGCTCCGTCGGCTCCGTCCAAATTCCCCCAGGCCCGATGGATTGAGGCGATAAAGAGGCGCCAAAGGATTCCCACCGACCTGGGGACATGCCTCAGAGGGGGAGATCCTGGCGACATTGCCAGCCGCAAGAGGCGCGTCTCTTGAGGCGGAGCCCGCCTTGCGGCCCCGCGCCGGCCGAGATGGAGCCAAGTGGAGATAGCGGAAGGCCGGCGTCCCGCCATGGAGGTGAGAGCCGCGGGGCCTGAGCAACAGGGTAGAGAGGTATCCCCAACGGCAGAGCCACGCGTGGGAAGGGCCATGTTGAGGTGATCGACTATACGCACAGCAGTGACAAGGTGAAGTCCAGGAAGGTGGCAGCCCAAATTGGAGCGCGCGGCTGCCCTCCACAATTAACCCCCTTGCCCATCGGAGAAGCCGGAGCTGCAACAGGACGATCTCCCCTGGAGGGGGGGAAGCAAAAACTTCAGGGAGTAAGACCCGAGCTCCGATGGCGCGGCTATGCACATGGGGGACTGAGGAAGGGGGAAGGAGGCCAACTTGAGGAGCGCGGAGCTGGAGAGAGCCACCCAAAAGGGGCTCTGAGAGAATAGGGCCCAACGGTGCGAGCACAGGCGATAGACGCAGAACACTCCAAATGGGGGCCACGCCCGCAAGGGGGGCGAGAGACAAGTGAGGTGAGCGGAAACAAAAGTGATGCGGGGGAGGGGGAGAGACCATTAGCCCCCCCCCCTTGAAAAGTGGGTTGGGAGACAAGGGCGAAGACCTAGAGGAGGGCCCCGATGAGAAGGAGAGCAGTTCTGAGGAAAGTGAGAGTCTCCAAATAAGCACTGGGGCCCAGTCCCTGACAGACACATATGCCACAACGCAAAATCCAGGCAAACAGAGTCTCCAGCTACTTTTCCCCGGCCAGAGTGGGGAGCGCTGACCAGATACAGAGGGGAGAGATGGCGCTTACAAAGGAGGACCTCCTGTCCACCCTTCGCACTTTCAAAACCGAGCTGGGTGAAGAGCTCACAATAGATATCAGAGCGATGCTGGATGCCTTCCAAGCAGACGTCAATGGAAGCTATCCGCACTCCAAACAGATGTAGACTAAGTAGGGGCCCGTACTATAGACTTGGAAATGCAATTGCAGAACTTACAGCAGAAAGTTGCCCCGGTGGAGACAGGGATTACAAATATTAAAGCGCAATTACATCTTGCCACATTAAAATGTGAAGATTTGGAAAATCGAGCACGTAGAGACAGCATAAGGGTGAGAGGTCTGGAGGAGGGCGCCGAGGGGACTGATCTGGAGGCCTTTGTGGTCAGGCTGTTTTCCACCCTTCTGGGAGAGGATCAACCGGAGGTGCAAGTGGAACGAGTGCACTGCGTGAGCAATAGAGTCGCGGGCGAAGACCTAGAGACGTTCTGGCTAAATTAAGCTTGTTCAAGGTGAAGGAACAAATTCTTTTAAAGGCAAGACAACAAGATCCTATCTCCTTCCAGGGTGCAAGATGCTCCCTCTACCAGGATATAGCTCCAGCAATCCTGGCCCGACGACAACAGTTCCGTCCGATGACGGAGGCTCTGAGAGAGAAGAACATAAGGTATCACTGGATCTTCCCCTTTGGTGTGGCGTTTGAACTCCACAATAGAGCGTGCCATTTCTCAGTGGTGGATGAGGCGGCAGCAGCGTTGGGCCTAGAGTCCAGAGGAGAGAGGGGCGATACGGATGTCACGGTTGGAGAGGGGCGAGGAGAAGATATCCCCCCACGCCAGCGGATCAATGGAAACAACAGAGGAGGGGTAGGAAGACCCCAGAAGGTAAGATGGAGGTCAGGTATCAGGGAGGGCCCTAGCGGCCCACTGAAGAGAGCTGGGGAGCAACCCCAGTGGGGGGTTCCGATGGAAACGGAAGGACAGGGGGTGCCTCCCCCCGGGGAGATGGTGTGGAAGTGAGAAACATGATAAAGGTTTCAGAGATACTTGTCACTCGGACATACTCCGCTCCTGATGTTCGCAGGAAGTTTGGGGGGGTCCCGCCATTGAATTGTACTCTGATTTGACGAGGCCTGGGGGGGCGGAGGGGGCAGATTTGGACCCTGTCCACGAAATTAAGATTGTAGGGAAATTTGTTGTTTTATACTGTCAAGTCTATGTTTATATTTCGCTTTTGAGATGTTCTTTCGGTTTGTTCATTGTTTACCATCCCTTTTGATATCCAAAGAGTCATGGGGAAAGTCCAAAGCAGGCTAAGTGTTCCGAGAGAAGGAGGACGGGAATCATGATGCGGGGTATTGGAGATATTATCAGAGGTCTAGTTGAGAGCGTTGTTGTTTCGGGGAGATGATGCTGGAATTACTCTCATGGAATGTGAAAGGACTCAATTCCCCCAATAAGCGATCACAATTGAGAAAGTACCTCGAGGATCACCATTACCACATAGTGGCCCTACAAGAAACACATTTGAAGAGGGGGGAGGGACATCGTCTCCGTCACAAACACTACACTCAGATTGCTTTGGCTTCAGCACCAACAAAACATTGCGGGGTGGCTTTGCTGTTTAGCAGATCAATCCACTTCAGGGAAACAGGTTCTAAGAAAGATAAGAGGGAAGATACTTGATGGTGAAAGGCAGCCTAGATGGGAAAATGTGTACGACAGCTACTGTTTACGCCCCTAATAGCGGTCAAACCCAATTTCTGTTACATTTCCTGAGAGAACTAGAGAGCTATGCAGAGGGCGAAATGATCTTGATGGGAGACTTTAACCTGGTGTGGGACCCAGCTCTGGACACAACACATCCACAAAGATCACAGACAAGTGCTTTTGCCAAATCAGTGAAGTCCACCTTTTGCCGTTTGGGGATTTTCGATTCCTGGTGGACCCTGAAACCCTTGGAGGGGGATTATACTTTCTTCTCTCATACCCACCGCTCATATTCAAGGATTGACTACGTATTTTTGAGCAAACCGTTAAGACAGATTCTTAAGACTGTAGCCATTAATCCAATTGTTATATCGGATCATGCCGCGTTTAAGGTAAACACGGGAAAGTCATATCTCCTCAACCTGTCGATGCCCGCAGGAGTAATGACCCAGGTAGCCTCCCTGACCCCATTTGCATGGGCTAAGAAAGAAATCACTTATTTGAGCATTCGAACTGTTGCTCAGGTGTCAGATCTGTTCAGAGCTAATTATCCCCCCCTGATCAGGTCACTACGAGAAGACTTTAGGAGGTAGTCTCCACTATGGTTGTCCTGGCTGGGGCGCATTAATAGTATTAAGATGCCAGTGCTCCCCAGATTTCTCTATCTCTTTCAAAGCCTCCCTATGGAGATACCACCAGATTTCTTTGCTGAGACCTGGACGTTGTTCACGAAGTTCATTTGGCAGGGAACAAGAGCTAGAGTATCAAATAAAGTACTGGTGCGCCCCAGTGAAGAGGGAGGACTGGCGCTTCCTGACCTCCTGCAGTACTATAGAGCTGCACAGCTGCGGGTATTGCCTGGGTGGTCCCTCCGAGAGTCAGACAAGGTGTGGCTGCATATGGATAGGGCGGTGACCTTGTGGGATGTCCCATGGAAGCCCAGAGGGGCACAACCACAAAACGCATACATTAGCACACCCACCGCCACTACCTTTAAAGTGTGGGACAAGGTAACTAGAACCTATGAGCTTACATCCTTCCCCTCACCACATACCCCTATCTATTTTAACAAGGCATTCCCACCAGGGGAAACTCCGGGGCCTTTTGATCGATGGAGGGAAGGGGGCTGCTTACGCATTGCAGACTTATACCACGGGGACCAACTCCGTACGTTTAATAACTGCTGCAGAGATTTTCAGCTTCCTCAGTCCGAACATTACCATTACACCCAGTTAGTGCATTGGGTTTCATAGCCCCATATGAGGGAGGCAGCCACAAGGGATCTTCTCCCGGTGGAGAGATTTGTGCAGAGGGGCGGAGTGGCGAGGGGCAGGATTTCTACACTAAATTCTATACTAGTCACTGCACAGAAAGAGCCGGCCCCTCGACACATCCCCATCCAGGGGACAAGTTCTGGGCGTCACAGTGGGAGAGGACCAGTGGGGTCATTTATATCAAGACATATCCAAGCACAACCGCTCAATGGCAGCTAGGGAAGCCCACTACAAGCTGCTTTAAAGCGGGTACCTCTATCCCGAGAAGCTTAAGAAACTATACACACAGGTGTCCGATAGATGTTGGCGGGGCTGTGGCATGCTGGGGGACTTTAGACACATATGGTGGGACTGCCCAACGATTCGCCCCTATTGGAATGAAATTCTCTCACAACTGAAAGAGATGTTGGGTTACCCCATACCGACCGCGCCGGAACATGTTCTCTTGGGTCTTCGGGCCCAGGAACTGCAGCACCAATCATACGGGGAGCGAGCCATTCTTTGGTTAGCTCTGGGGGCGGCGAAGACAACATTAGCGTCCTTCTGGAAAAGAACAGCCACACCCCCTGTAGCCCTGTGGTTCTCTAGGCTGTGGAGATGCCTCACCATGGAGCGTCTGGTTGACAAAGGGGAGGGCTCATGTAGAAGTTTTGATTGTATTTGGGACCCCCTGGTTAGGTTCCTCTCCAGGGGTCTTCCCCTTACTGCATGTGGTCCCCGGCTAAGAGCTCTACACCTCTTCCATATCTAGGAACCAGATCCTGAGACAGGGTGAGGGAACTTGATAGGGCCCCCGTTGGTTTAGAGAGGGGAGCCGGCAACCACTGACTTCTATCAGTTACTCCAGACACACCCAGGGATGGATTATTTGTTGTATGTTTAAAGTTTTTATTTTATTTGTATCACTTACTGTAATTGATGGCTACGCTTACCACTTGCAAGATGACAAGCATGTCTTAGATCTGCGTACTCTCAATAAACAATGTAAGACCTACCCCAGACGGGGAGATACTAAAAGGGGATGGAACTGCAGTGGGTAGCCTACGATATCATTTGATTGGATATGTTAATATTGTTGTACAAAAATGTAAATAAAAATAAATTTACAAAAAATAGGAGGGGGGCACATGGGGCCCTTCTCCTAGGGCTTAGGAAACCCCAGGGACTGCCACCTCCCGGGCCAAATGTTTGCATATTAATACGGGTGGCCCACCCAGCCCTCCTGCAGCCCCGGGGGCCACCACCTCCCTGGGGCACTTAAAAATATGTTTTCATGTGGGCCCATTGGGCCCGACTGCACCCCTGGAACCACCACCTCCCCAGGGCAAATCATATAAATTATGGGGGGAGCGCACAGACACCCTAGCCCCTGAGACCGCCACCTCCCCAGGCTTAAATAAATTATTATAGGGGTCTGCCGTGGCCCCTGGCCTGAAGGAACCACCACCTCCCCGGGGCTTAGTTTTACGATGGAGGGAAGCCACATGGCCCCCTTTGTGTAGCCATAGATGGCCCTAGGGACTGACACCCTCCAGGGCTGGCTCCTGCTAGTTCCTGAAGTGCCCATTCGCCCACAGGTGGAAGCTGACAGCACATATCTTAACCTTGAATAACCTGTTTTTCTCCTGCAACTTCTCTTTCTAATTAGCCCTAATGTCTCTCGTGTACATATACTTGATTGCCTCTAATAGTTTTACCTTAGCCTGCCAGCATTCCTGATCAAACTACCCTCCAAAAGGATGTAAATGCATATTACCTATTCAGCAAAGAAAGTCAGGGTACACAAATATTGACATCTTCTTAAAGATAAAGCATCTCCATCAATCTCTTCATCGACCTACTTAACTGTACATCTACCTTCTCCAACCATGGAGCTTGCTGAATGCAAAAATATTGAGACACAAACTGCCAAAGAGTGGCCCTTGAAATCAACTTCAAATGTTTCAACAAGGAGTTTGATCTGCAAATCCAGAATACTTGGTAAATTTACCATTCTCATAAAAGTGTAATCCAGCCTGCTTGCCACAATCCCTTTCTCAAACGTAAAAGAGTCAGGCCTGCTCTAAGGCAGCCTGCCATTAAGCATGTGCAGCCCATTATCTATAATAGGGTTTATAAAGTCAGAATGCTAGTTATCATTTACATGCTCTATTAGGGTTTTCAGGAGGGTTAATATCCATCGAAGAGTGATCTTCAAACTACTGTGCAAGACCCCCTAGGAGTGGTTGTGAATTGATCCAATGGGAGCACTAGGGTCTTGCTAAGAGAAGCATGGGGAGCACAGGCAAATATCATGCTGAAAATCTACACTGTGAGTTTAGTGAAAGAAAAGGGTGAAGGTGAACAACTCTGTATTGGGCAATTAGTAAAGTCCATTGTCAGTCATGACCTAGCTCGGAGCAGGTGTCAAAGGGAGTGACGGGGCTCTAAAAAACATCCAGTATCTCATTTCTCATGGTTCTGTTAAAGGATTACACTGTGGACACCTTTAGGATGATAGGTCTGCAAATAACACATTGGCAATTTAATATTTGGCTGCATTTTTAAAACAGATATGTGCACATATCTGTAGTTTTCAAATGATTAAAAATGGACAGAGTTGTCAAGTGGCCCTTTTGCATGTGAAGCATCTTCAGCCAGTCCTGGTATTTTAGCCAGGAATGCATTGCATTTGAGGGACTTGTAGTTTTGTATATTAAACATTGTAAAGATGGGCTTGCTAAAGCGCCCAGTCCTTAATAAGTAAACTTATAAGGGGACGGGTATAGGTTGATGAACCTTTTGATTCGCATGGAGTATCCTAGCTACGAAGTAACCAATGTTCATCAATAATCAATTAACAAATCAATAACCTTTAAGCAAATCATTAATCAGCAGTTAACAGCATCACACCATGACATATCAGTCATGAATAACCACAAATCAATATACGTTTTAGCAATTTTATTCCCCTATTAGTTACAATTCTAAATCATGGGATTAATTCAAACTTTATTCAAATCAAAATTAATTCATTAGTGACCACCATTAACATAATCTAATCAAAACTTGAGACAAAATATATTCTAACGCATCAACATAAGCCAACATATGAATCAAAGGTGAATACATCAACATGAGTAGCAGAGTTCAGCAAATCAGTCCGTCAATCATTTGTCACTTTATATGTCAACGTCCTCAGAATAGGAACCTTTTCTAACCCAGATTGGCATTAGCATGTGGGACTTCATGCGAAAACAGTTTAGAACACGAATTTGGAAAAACATCTAGCTAAGAGAAAAAAACTAGATAGACACCGCAGTTGGTACCTAGAAAGAAAAGGCACACAAGGTAATTATGTTACATTGTCATAGCTACCTATCCACAGTATGGATCAGCAACAAAGTCAGTCTTCGTCCTCAGGTCATCAATCGAGCAGCATCTAATCAGGCTCTCAAGAGCATGAGCCCCATGATAGAATCTCGAATCTCCTCACCCCAATATCGAATACATTTCAGAACAAGGTCTCTCTTCGGACATCTGCACCTAACATCTCCCTCATCCATCTGAAGTTTTTTCCCTCTGTAACGACATTATATCAAAGTCACCCAGACTATCCCCCAATTCCTAATTGGTCAATTAATCACACGATTTCCCTTTAACCAATAGTCCTTGTTTTCCAAATCTATGAATTCTAACATTACACATTTGCCATGTAGTTGATTGGTTCACTTTACGACGTTCTCATCATCCGGCTCGTCAGATACCAAAAATGTTGCATCTTCTTCTCCAGTCAGTGTCTCTATTGTTCAAGTCCTGGGAAAGCACATTCTGAATGCTTTACACAGTCCTTGATACAAAATTGATTCCATCATCTTCTGTCCGTCAGTTCTTCGGAGAGGATTTTAGCTGAGCAGATTTTTATTAAAACAACAAGCAGTTCATGGTCATTCCAGCACATCAGCATTTCTACATTGAACGTTAATATTCACCTTCTGCACGAGCCTGGCACAACTAGGCCATGACTTTGGCTAAGTTAAGCTTTACAATATAATGCAAAGCATATGTTATCTCTCTTAATATGACATACTACTACATTATTTTTACACATTTCAAATGTTCCACATGTTTAGTCACTTTTTAATATAATTCGTGAACTTTGGCAGCAACTCTTCGAGGGCACAAATTCAAACATACACACTATTTTTCTGTGTTAGTCATTTTTTACTTCTTTTCATTATTCAAAATACATAAACATTCATTAAAAATTTCTAATTAATATACCCGCACTAGCAGGCTCAAAATACTAATATGCAAAGTGCTTTTGGCTATGAAGCCTGGATGGCCTGCAGATGTCATACATCCCATGGGTATAATAATGTGGCAAAATAAAAGACAAGGATGACTGTCAATTGTTGTCAAAATGTCCTTGACACCCTCTTAAGTGCCTTACATATTGTGGCTCCTTTGCTTACAATATGTTTTCCAATTCACTTATGGGATTTTTGAAAGAAAAAGTAAGATAAAACATTGTTTCAGATTTTCTAATATGTTCCTCCAACCCACAAGCTGAAAAATTGAAAAGCACTACTGTAATCAACTTTTTCTATATTCATTAAAGTATATGCCCTCAAGAGCCACAAAATGATATAACTTGCTTTCACTGTTTAACATTGTATAGAAAAACTGTGCCAATTTATGATTGTCATTTGGTGGGCTCTACAGTGGTGCAACAAAGCCCCCTGCAGGCCCTGCGGTGCAGTGGGGCCCCTGAGCTCCAGGTGGCCCCCTCAGCACAGTACAGAGGCCTGAGGGCTCCTGAGTAAGTCCTGAGGAGGGGCATCAATATACTTTGCAGGGGGGCCCCATCAAGTTTCGTTATGCCGCTGGGGCTCTGATGATTTTTACAGAGAGGGCCACAGCATGAAAAAGCTCAAGACAACTGCATAAGAAGCAACTCCAACATTTTGAAAGGTAAAGCTATACAATCTTCAAGGGCTGAGTTAATCATTTTCTCTCATGAGTCTTTGTAATCATTGAACTCTATGGCCCATATTTAAGAGGGCCTAGCGTCATTCTAATGAAACATTAGCGTCATTTGTTTACGCTAACTTGGAGTAAGGGGGCCAAAAATGCTGTGCCTTATTTAAAAAGTGCCCCAATGCATGCATTGCACCACTTTGTAACCCTTTGCACTACATTATGCCTGCACCAGGCATAATATATGTAAAGGGGACATTCCCCGTTAAGGGGGCCAAAAAAATGGCACAAAGAAATCAAAGAGATTTCTTTGCGGCTTTTTTTTCGACATCAGAGCAGACATTAAAAGGAGGCTCCATTTGTAGTAATGACCCGAGCGCGGTAGAGGCTGGATGCTCAAGCGTGGTGATAAATCAAGACAAATGTACATTAGAACTCATGTCATGGAACATTGCCGGCCTGGCAAAGAAATTAGATGATGATGAATGGGCCTCTTTTATTAAAAAAATAGACATATGTTTGTTTCAGGAAACCTGGGCGGAGGATGCTACTAATATTGATGGATTTCTCTCATTTAGTGCACCTGCTATACCTTCAGAGAAGGGGAGGGGTCGGGCAAAAGGTGGGCTCCTATTACTTGTTAGCAAGAACTTGCAGTGCGACCATAAGCTTTTTGAAATTGATTCTGTAGATCTAAAAGCCATGTGTATTACGTTCAACAGAAGATTAT
Organism: Pleurodeles waltl; assembly: GCF_031143425.1. Classification (NCBI taxonomy): domain Eukaryota; kingdom Metazoa; phylum Chordata; class Amphibia; order Caudata; family Salamandridae; genus Pleurodeles; species Pleurodeles waltl. The sequence continues at coordinate 205,401,990 of NC_090443.1, forward strand.
CAATTGTTATTGTTAATGTTTATATACGATCGGTCCCAAATGGCTCCGAGTCCCGTACCCTGGCTATTCTGTCTGAATTTGTAGGAAGCCTCGACCCCTCAACTATCCTAATCATAGCTGGAGATTTTAATTGTACCTTCGAGCCTTCTATTCTCACAAGTGGTTTAACAGATGAAGAAGATGAGCAGTGGGGGATCCCACAATTATATATTACCCGGCCTTGTAAAAAATCTCGGGTGGCCATGCAATTAGCCACATTATGTTTAAACCATGGCCTTAGGGCCTGTAATGGTAGAACTCCATCTGATATGAATAGTGCACCTACTTTTAAAAGGGGCATGTCGATAAGCACTATCGATTATTTCCTGGTTGATGTTAGGCTGTGGCCCCATTTGGTAGACATGAAAGTAGAAGTGTGATGTGATAGTGACCATTTCCCCTTGCTCCTTACCCTTTCTGGAGAAATGTTCAGGAGAACACTCAACAACTATGCTACAATAATTCCGCCACCTTGCTGGAACAACAAATTTACCAAGATTACTTGGCCAAAAGTGATGTCCAACCCCCACCACATCAGAGCAATATATCAGATTTTCTTAAATAGTTTGGCTGAGTATGAAGATCAGGCTGTAGGGAATATTCCGATTCTCAAAATACATGACAGCATGACTACCCAGCTATGGGGGTTCTTTTATAAAACAAAGCGGTCTAAGCCACATGAAGGGACAGGGGCACGCAAGGGATGGTTTGATGAGAGGTGTTCAAAGGACAAGTCCGGGTTAAGAGTAGCAGTAATGTCTGGCTCCCAGGGGGAAATTAAACAAGCCAGGTCTCTATACAAAGTAACCTTGTCTAACGCTAAAAAGCGGTGGGAGGATTCCCTGTGGCAGGAACTATTAGATGCTTCCAGAGAGAAGAATAACAAGCGTTTCTGGGAACTTCTGTCCAAAAGAGAAAATGGAGGCAGGAGCTGTCCCAGCAACCATATTCAACCAGAAAGCTGGGTAGAGCATTTTACTACTCTTTATGCCCTACCAGAAGGCCCAATGGACACTAATGTGGTCCACTCTCCAACTAAATTGTTGGAATCAAACTCCAGCATGGCCCTCCAAGTGGTGGCTCAGTGTGTCCCCGAGGGTTGCCTTATCTTTAAAATAGAAGAGACCCTTGAGGCTATAATTAGCCTAAAACCTGGCAAAGCACCTGGACCAGACAAGCTCCCTGGAGATCTTTATAGATCGGAACCATCCATTTGGTCCTGGTATATTAATGCCATCTCAAATAGCATAGCTGCAGGGGGGCTAATTCCAGATACATGGAAGGGGGCAGAGATCATACCCATTTATAAAAAAGGAAATGCTAATCTTCCAGCTAACTACAGGCCAATTAGCCTCATAGACAACCTACAAAAAATATTTGCTAAACAAATTTTGCAGAGGCTAATCAACTGGGTCGAGAAGCACCAAATCCTCTCTCATTTACAGGCAGGGTTTCGTGGAAAAACTAGCACGATAGACCAGGTCTTTCGATTAGCCATATTGCATTGGAAATACGTTCTTGTGGCCAAGCAATGCCTGTATGTGGTATTTATAGACCTGCGATCGGCTTTTGACCTGGTCCCAAGAGCCAAGCTGTGGGAAGTGCTGGGTAGATTGGGAGTCCCAGAGGATCTTTTACTCCTGTTAAAACGACTACATGAGAACACCTATGCCCAAGTGAGGTGGGGTGAACAAGGCGAACTGACAGAGCGGATTCCAATTAGACGAGGAGTTCGCCAAGGTTGTGTGCTAGCCCCCCTACTGTTTACCGTATTTATTAATGAAGTAGTAAAGACTGTGTCCATAGGCCAGAATGATGCCCCTTCCCTGAATACACAAAAAATTCCCATCTTGCTTTTCGCCGATGACTCACTTCTCATCTCTAAGACACCAATGGGGTTGCAAACCCTTGTTGACCGGTTTAGCCAATTTTGTAGTGATCATGGGTTGGAGGTTAATATTAACAAAACTAAACTGATGGTGTTATCTAAGGGACCTAGGAAAAAATGTTCCATCCATATTGAGGGAGTACTGTTGAAGGAAGTAAGCTCTATAGATTACCTGGGAGTTAGGTTAACTAACAAACTATTATGGGAAGAGCAGATTACAAAAAGTGCAGGGCTCCTACAACACAGAGCCTCATCTATATTGCGTTTTTATCAAAGCACCTCTACAAAAGTAGTTTCCCCAGCAATAAAAATTTATACAGCTAAGGCTCAAAGTGCAGCCCTGTACGGAGCGGAGGTATGGGGTTACGCTAACTGTAACAAGATCAGTGTGGGGGAAAACAATTTTGCAAGGGCTTTAATTGCATGTCCACGTACCACACCCTTGCTCCCATTATTTCTAGATCTGGGGTTAAGCCGAGTAGCAGATCTAGCTACTCTAAGACCTCTCCTCTATTGGATTAGGTTGTGGACAACCCCCGAACTAGATATATACAAGACCGCACTACTCGATCTATTAAGATGCCAAAACGCTAATACTCTTCCCTGGGTTCGCCATGTGGCCCATTGGCTCCGGCTATTGGGTCTGGGCGATTACTGGGATAATCCCCATAAATTAGAGAGACGGCACAAAAACGTTTTAAAGTTAACCTATTGGTCTTATGTTAAGGATAACTACATAACTCACAAATCCCATGGTCGCTTAACTAATTCCTTCATTGATATTAAATGGTCCCCAAAGTTTGAATCCTATTTGGATGTGATACCGGATTCGCAGGGCAAGAGCTTATATGCAAGGTTTCGCTTTGGCTCTTTGCCCTTGTTGTCACTGATTCATAGGTGGGGGCCGACTAATCTTCCCGATATATGCCCTGCCTGTGGCAGTACTTTCGAAACCATTGAGCATTTCATGTTCTTCTGCCCAGCCTATGCGATTCCACGTTTAAAATGGATTCGCAATATTTGCAGGGACATGGGATTCAAGAACTGCTCTTTGGCTCTACGGGTTCTAAAAAGCCATAATTCAACTGATGTAATTCTCTCAGTAAGCAAGTATCTAGCAACAGCTTGGCGCATACGATGCCGTCTCCAAAAAGTAATTCAAAGTCCCATCCCTTTATAGATAAGTTTTAGAGCCACATGTGCAATTCAAGTTATTGTCCTAATGTTTTTACACCAAGTTAAAGATGTGTACTTATTTATTCCTTAAGAATTATTTATTATCTTGTTTTATGTGCTTTTATGGCCATGGATCGAACAAAGTTGATGATGATGATGATGATGATGAATTATTGACCATGTGGTTTAGACAGGGCTTTGGAACAGATTTTTCTTAGATAATACGTGGGTAATCATTTTGTGGTTCTGCTACTGTATCACTAGTGTTAGCCGCAAAGAGCTATTTTTATGCACTTGTCTGGCATTAGTGCCATTTTAACATGAATCTGATAACCATTTTAAGTTACTATATAAGCTTTTATTACATTGTGCTTGTGTTTTTAATGACTTGACTGTGCCTAAATTTGCCTATACGATTGTGCCGGTTGCAGGCGCCCTTACTAAAGTATGCCACTTAAACTACCAAGAAACTGTACTATTATGTAACATCAACTCAGCACTCTAAAGCTTAAATCATGGGCCTGATAGCTTGCACTTATCTTGGTGATGGTACCACCTGGGAAACTTGAATCTGAAACCATCTCATATTGTTTTAAGAGCCTTAAATATTTCTATTATTTTTAACACTATGAAGCAGATGTTCAGAAACCTTGGCATCTAAATGTTAAGTTATGTATCGGGAACAATGGTGGACTATAGTAGGCCATGGCCTATAGAAGCTATTTTTATTCTAAACTCTATTTTATGCCAGTGTGAAAGTATAATGGAACAAATGCACTTTCTTTGTATAATTTAATGTGTAACTTTTATGACCCATGGTCGAATAAAGTATATATATATAAAAGGAGGCTCCCATTGGTTACAATGGGCCTCTGGATACTTTGCAGTATTAGGATGGAAAATGTTTGACGCTAATCCTGCAAAGCGCCGAACTAACATCAAATATTTTGATGTTATTTCCCGTGGCGGCTGGTAATTTTAGGAGGGAGGGAGGCGGACGGGACGCACATACACACTCACACTCATTCATTTACACACACAGGCACATCCATTCACAACACGCATTATCAAACATTCAAACATACACGTACACACCATTCATTTAAAAACACACACACACACTAACCTTCAGCTCAGCCTCTAAGGTCTCAGGAGGGTTGGGATTGCTGCCTTCCCTCATTGGCCGCAGCAGTACCGCAACTAGCACACAAGGGGGGGGGAAGAGAGTGACACACACACGCAACATGCAACACCTCCACCACCATCCTCACCCCCAACACCATACACACAAACAGATGCAACAACATTACATATACACCCTGTAACCCTCAGGAATAACGCAAGGACAAAAGGAATGGAGTAAAATGAGTGTAATAGTACAATTTTAGATAAATAAGTACTCAAATCAAGAAACAGTATGTACAATATATACAAAAGGAGGGACAATGCCCACTCCAAAATGTCCGTGGCCCACGGGGCTATAACACATAGGCCAAGGCCCCACTTGACTCCTGCCTCAATACGGAGAGAACACTGCAGGGGCATCAGGTCAAAAACACACAGGCGCATCAGGGGAACGGGGAATGGGGGGGGCACCTCAGCTGGAAGATGGTACAACGCCAATGGCCTGGAGGAGGCTCCATGCCCACATGCTTGGTCCTGGGGTGTGCAAGGCCACAGTCTCGCTAGTGGGTGGTTTGCCCACAGCTTGGCCCTGGGGAGTGCAAGGCCACAGTCTCTCTAGTGGGTGGTTTGCCCACTGCTGGATCCTGGGGAGTGCAAGGCCACAGTCTCTCAAGTTGATGCCTACTTCCACTGGTTCTGGAGGGGGCTTTGTGCCCAGTGTGCTTCATTCTGCCAAGGAGGGGGTGGGTGGATGCCTTCTTCCACTGGTTCTGGAGGGGGCTCTGTGCCCAGTGTGCTTCATCCTGGATGGTGCAAGGTCACAGTCTCTCACCTGGGTGTCACACCTACAGGTCTTGCAGGGGCCAGGACACACTGCAGCCCATGTAGATACGACTACACATTGCTCGCCGGCGGTGACGGCTGCTCAGTGGATGGCAGTTGTTCTGCAGGTGGCGGTGCTGGCAGTGTTTGGGGGAGGCTCCAGCCCTTCCCCTGCAGCCTCGGACAGCTGCCCACTACGGCTGCTGGCAGTGGTGCTGCTGGTGGTGGTGCTGGCCGCTGTGCAGGTGGAGGTGCTGGCAGTTGTGGGGGGAGGCTCCAGCCCTTCCCCTGCAGCCTCGGACGGCTGCCCACTGGGGCTGCTGGCAGTAGTGCTGCTAGCGGCGGTGCAGGTGGTGGCGCTTGGCGGCGGTGCAGGTGGCGGTGCTGGCCACGGTGCAGGTGGCGGTGCTGGCAGTGGTGGGGGGAGGCTCCAGCCCTTCCCTTGCAGCCTCAGACAGCTGCCCACTGGGGCTGCTGGCAGTGGTGCTGCTGGCGGCGGTGCAGGTGGAGGTGAGGGCCGCAGTGCAGGTAGCGGTGCTGGCCGCAGTGCAGGTGGCGGTGCTGGCAGTGGTGGGGGGAGGTTCCAGCCCTTCCCCTGAAGCCTCGGACGGCTGCCCATTGGGGCTGCTAGCAGTGGTGCTTCTGGCAGCGGTGCAGGTGGCGGTGCAGGTGGCGGTGCTGGGAGTGGTGGGGGGAGGCTCCAGCCCTTACCCTGCAGCCTCAGACGGCTGCCGACTGGGGTGCTAGCAGTGGTGCTGCTGGCGGCGGTGCAGGTGGCGGTGCTGACCGCGGTGCAGTGCTGGCAGTAATGGGGGGAGGCTCCAGCCCCTCCCCTTCAGCCTCGGACAGCTGCAGTGTCATGGCTGGTGTTGTGTGCCCCTTCCTGCCCTTGGCAGATGGTGGTGCCTCCTTGCATCTGCCACTTGGTGTTCCTTTCCTACCCTTGCTGGCTGGTGGTGCCTCCTTCCCCTTGACACTGGTGTTGCCTCCTTCCCCTTGCTGGCTGGTGGTGCTTCCTTCCCCTTGCTAGGTGGCAGCCCCTTCTTGGCTTTGGCAGGTGGCGGCCCCTTCTTGGTCTTGGCAGGTGGTGCTGGCACACTGGCTGTGCTGACGGATGCCTCCTTGGAGCCTCTCACACCTGCAGTAGCTTTAGAAACCACAGTGGCAGTGGACTGGATGGCTGAGGTGCTGGGTTCTGGCCACCCTGGCCCGAAGTGAAGGACTGGGGAGGGGTAGGGAAGAGGTCAATGGTGGCGCGGACACTGGGGCGGGAAGAGGGTGAAGGTTTGGGAGTGGAGGAAGAGGGAGGGGTTGTAGGTAGTGTCTGTCTGCTCTGTTTGGGTGCAGGTGCATGGGCTGGTTGCTTTTGTGAGTTGGATGGCTGCTGGGTGTCTGAGTGCTTGTATTTGTGTACCTTGGGAGGATGGGGCACAGACACAGTGGGAGAGGACACAGGGGACATGTGCATGGATGTGGGGTTGGTGACTGCCAGTGTGGGGCATGTAATGGTAGGCGTGCTGGTGATGGACGTAGTGGATGAGGATGTAGTGCATGCAGGTGTAAGTGGAGACACTACTGGAAGGGAGGTGGACGAGGAGGAGGAGGGGGACACAGTGGAGGCAGTGGATGTTGGTGTGTCTGCATCTGTATGGTACTTGTATGAGTGCCTGTGGCATGATGTGTGGTGCTTGTGTTTGCCTGAGCCACTTCTGTGTGTTGAATTGGGTGCATGCTGGTCTGAAGGTGTGCTTGGGATAGGCCAGGGTTGAGGGGATTGGGACTGGGTAGAGGAAGTTGGAGGCGGGAGGCTGGAGACAGGGACAATGGCTGCCATCAGGGAGTTGGCCAGAGCCTGGAATGCTGTCTGTTGGGCTGCCACGTCAGAGTGAATGCCCTCCAAGTATGCATTTGTTTGTTGCAAATGCCCTGCTAGACCCTGGATGGCATTCAGTATGGTTGACTGCCCAACAGAGAGGGATCTCAGGAGGTCAATAGCCTCCTCACTGAGGGCAGCAGGGCTGACTGGGGCAGGGCCTGAGGTGCCTCTGCTCCTCCGCCAGATGGTGCTAATGTACACAAGGACAGGGTGACAAAACAAAAAGAGGGGGGAAAGACAGAGGATACACTAGGTCATTGCCAGCAACAACACTACTGTTGGCATACACAATTCACAGGAACCAGCCCTATGCACTAGGCCATGCACTACCAGTTACAATGCTAGTCACCAGGCCATGGGGTACAATGCCTAACGCACACCTGAAACCTACAGGACCCTGCCCAGTAGTAGATGCCTACTAACATAATTGGGTTGGAGTGCATCTGAGCTTGCCCATCATGAAACCTACCCTGCCATGTTCGCCCTGGCCTAAGGGCACCCACAGCCCACATCCCCCACCCAGGTAATACCTTAATGCGCGCAAAGCCATGATTCTGAATCTGCACTCACCCCCTTGTGGCTGCTGTGATGCCTTCAAGCGCCCATCCAACTCCGGATAGGCCACCGCCAGGATACCGAACATCAGGAGGGTCGGGTACGACCGGCACCCCTTCCTCGTTGGGAGGCCAGCCCCAGCCTTGCCCAGCGGCGCAGGTCTTCCCCCCGTTTGTGGCAGTGGGTGCTCCGCCTGTCAAAATCCCACACGGTCGACACCTCCTTGGCGATGGCACACCAAATACCCTTTTTCTGATGGGCGCTGACCTGCAGAAAAAATACAGCAGAAAAGGTATTAGTCATACCATCCGGACTTTTATACTCATGGCCCCGAATATGGGCCCTTACGCACAGACATTGACCACCATACATGCAGCACTCTTCCCAGGACCCCTCAGACGCCCCCTACACGAGGCTTACACACACAGCACTCCATACATTCATGCCCCACGCATCATACTCACAGTGTACTCACCTGTTGGTCTGGAGGACCGTAGAGTAAAGGGTGCTGGGGTAGGTCCCCATCCACCAGTCTGTCGAACTCCTCCAAAGTGAAGGCAGCAGCGCTTTCACCAGACACTCGAGCCATTGTTGCTTCCAGATACAGGTCACAGCAGCACTTGCAGTGTAGGTCCTCTCCTGTTGAAGGTCAGGTAGCAAGTGAGTGAACAGATAGAAAATGGCAGTCACATCCGCGGCGGTGGTACCGTCACTGCCGCCGTACATTACCATTGACTCCTGGAACCCATAGGCCCCAATGATAACCAATGTGGTGTCGCACAGCGGTTGTCAAGCGTCGACCACAAAGGTGCACAACGCCAGCGGAATTACCTCATTTCCACTTGTCCCTCCTCACAGGTCAGGCAGCCGCCATTTCAGGGGGGCACAGGCAATGGCACCTAACTGCGTCACAGCAGACATAGGCACATTAACTGAATTACAAGTTCACATCCTGTTGCTGTAAAGCAAAAATTGCATATTAATCTGAGAATATGTTTGAATATGACCTTCTGCTCACCGTTTTTCACCCTAGAGTTCAACCACTGAGGATGAGTAGGAGATGGAGACATCCCCCGTGTACAGGCCCCTGGTGGACCTGGCGACAATGGAGGACAGGCACATAATCCTAACCTACAGAATGGATCGGACCACAATCCAAGAACTGTGTGCCCCCCATTGGAGCCAGACCTGATTTCAGCTATCCGCCACCCCACAGGTATCCCCCCTCTAGTGCAGGTCCTGTCAGTGCTCCATTTCCTGGCAAGTGGTTCCTTCCAAGCGACAGGGGCCATGGCATCAGGGATGTCACAGCCTATGTTCTCAAACGTGCTGACCAGAGTGTTGTCTGCCCTGATGAAACACATGCGCAGCTACATCGTTTGGCCACAGTGAAGGCTGACGTCTATGCACTGGGACATATCCCCAACATCATTGGTGCCATTGATGGTACACATATTGCCTTTGCCCCCCCCAAGAGAAATGAACAGGTGTTCAGAAATAGAAAAAGCTTTCACTCTCTGCATGTGCAGATGGTGTTTTTAACGGACCAGTACATCTGCCATGTCAATATAAGGTATCCTGGCTCTGTGCATGATGCCTTTATCTTGAGGATTAGCAGCATCCCATATGTGATTTCTCAACTCCAGAGGCACCAGGTGTGGCTAATAGTGAGCCCATGATCCCCACCCAGTTGATGTAGGTATATGGGTGTGGGGTTGTCCCTAAGGGTGAGTGTGTTGCTAACAGGTATCGCTCGATAGTTACAGGTGACTCTGGTTACCCCAACCTCTCATGTCTACTGACCCCAGTGAGGAATGCCAGGACAAGGGCAGAGGAACGTTACAATGAGGCACATGGGCGAACAAGGAGGATCATTGAGCGCACCTTTGGCCTCCTGAAGGCCAGATTCTGGTGCCTCCATCTGGCAGGTGAATCCCTGTACTACTCACCTAAGAGGGTGTGCCAGATCATTGTTGCATGTTGCACAACCTGGCCTTGAGACGCCAGGTGCCTTTTCTGCAGGAGGATGAGCCTGGGGATGGTCGTGTGGCAGCGGTGGAGCCTGTGGACAGTGACGAAGAGGAGGCAGAGGAAGAGGATGTGGACAAAAGAACTTCAATAATTCAACAGTACTTCCAGTGACACACATGTAAGACACTGTAACTTCACCTTCCAATGCAGTTTTGTGTTGGACATTGAACATGGCAGCCTGATTTCCCTATTTCTGTGGCCACTTACTGTACTCTTTGGCATCTCTATTTTCAGATATCTGTGCCCCACTCTGGCTCCTGGTGTGTTTGCTGCTGCCCACTACAGGTCATACCTGTGTAAATATTAAAGTACATTTGAATTGCAATGTTTACAGCTTGTTAAACTAATACATATTTCAAATAATTGACAGACTCCATACTTGTAATAGTTCCAAGTGTGTTTATTTCAGTGCTGAAGAAAAGTAAATGGGGATGTGCAATGGGCTGGGTTGATGGTGGAGAACTGTCCAGGATAGAGCCCAGTCTATTGGTATCCCAGATGCATTGTCCAAGGGGCCATAGGATGTGGGGCATTGGTAGTTCAAGGTGGACAGGGTGACAGGGTGGGACACAAGGGTGACAATCAGGGGAGTCCTATTTCCTGGAGGGGGTCCTGGCAATGTTCTCTGGCTTCTTTCTGGATCGCAGGGACCTTTTGTGTGGTGGTTCTCCTTCTGCAGGGGGTGGGGTGCTGGTGGCCTGTTGTTCCTGTGGGCTGTTCTTCGGTGTGGCTAGTGTCAGGGGCCCGGTGGAGTGCCACTGCCTCCCTCATGGTGTTGGCCACGTCTGTCAGCACACCTGCAATGGTGACCAGGTTGGTGTGGATGTCCCTCAGATCCTCCCTGATCCCCAGGTACTGTCCCTCCTGCAGCCGCTGGGTCTCCTGCATCTTGGTCAGTATCTGGCCCATGGTCTCCTGGGAATGGTGGTATGCTCCCAGGATGTTTGTGAGTGCCTTGTGGAGAGACGGTTCCCTTGGCCTGTCCTTACCCTGTCGCACAGCAGTCCTCTCAGCTTCCCTGTTGTCCTGTGCCTCTGTCCCCTGAACCGTGTGCCCACTGCCACTGACCCCAGGTCCCTTATCGTGCTGTGTTTGTGGGGTTGCCTGGCTTCCCTGTAGTGGTGGACACACTGCTGATTGATGTGTCCTGGGGATAGAGGGATGGGCCTGCTGGGTGGGTGTTGTGCTGGTGTTTCCTGAGGGGGGAGGCGCTGTGGTCGTTTGGGTATGTGGCTGGGTCACCGATTATCCAGAGGTCCCTGATGGGCCAGGTTGGTCATCCTGATCCAGGCATGCAGAGCTGCTGTCATCACTGTGGGCCTCTTCTGAGGGAGGACTGGATGTGGCTGGCACCTCCTCCCCGGCGACGTTGTGTGAGGGTCCTGTGGGGATGTAAATGCAGTGTTATTGTTTCTGCTTGTGCCATCTTGTGCATGGATATGTTTCCCTCTATGGTTGTTATTACCAAGGCAGCTTTGGCTTGTGTGAGTTGTGATTTGGTTGGCTAAGTGATTGTCACTAGTGTGCATGCTGTGGTGATGGGTGTCCATGCAGGTCTGTGATGGGGGTCCATGCATTGGTGTTGCATGCAGGGCTTGGTATTGGGATGGGTGGGTTGTGATGGTGGGGTATATGTGGGGTGGTGGAGTGATGGGGGTGAGGGTAGGAGTAGATGTTTGTGATGGCATGCAGATAGGGGGGGCTAAAGTAGTAAAGATTTGACTTACCAGAGTTCATTCCTCCTGCTACTCCTGCCAGGCCCTCAGGATGCATGATTGCCAAGACTTGCTCCCCCCATGTTGTTAGTTGTGGGGGAGGAGGTGGGGGTCCACCACCAGTCCTCTGTACAGCTATCTGGTGTCTTGCAACCACGGAATGTACCTTCCCCCATAGCTCATTCCATCTCTTCCTGATGTCATCCCTTGTTCTTGGGTGCTGTCCCACGGCGTTGACCCTGTCCACGACTCTCCGCCATAGCTCCATCTTCCTAGCAATGGATGTCTCCTGCACCTGTGATCCGAATAGCTGTGGCTCTACCCAGATGATTTCCTCCACCATTACCCTTAGCTCCTCCTCTGAGAACCTGGGGTGTCTTTGTGGTACCGTGGGTGTAGTGTGTGTGAGGGTGTGTGGGGTGATGTGTTCTGGTGTGTGCTGTGAGGTGTGTGGATGGTGTATGGGTGATGGTGTTTTGTGGCTCTCATTCAGTGGGTGCTCCTGGCTTGTCTCTATTTCACTTGCCAAAATCTTTGGGTCGTAAAGGGTTGTGGGTGGTGTGTGTGTGTGTGTGTTTTATAGTGGTGTGGGTGTGTGGTGTGTGTATGTGTGTCAGGTGTGTGTAGTTTGAATTGTCCAATGTGGTGTTGTTTTGTTAGGTTGTGTGTATTCTGAGCGCGGCGGTCTGTACCACCAATGGTTTACCGCGGTTAAATGTCCGCCGCAGAGATTTGTGGGTCAGGATACTGTGGGCGTATTTCTGTTGGCGTAACGATGTGGGTTTTGGTACCGCTAGTTTATCACTGACCTTTGGGCTGGCGGACATGTGTGTGTGTCTGTATAGTGGCGGATTTCTATGTGTGGGTCATATTACCCATAGCGGTATACTGCCGCTGTCACGGTATGTTGGCGGCAGTCAGCATGGCAGTAAGCGGCACTTACCGCCAATGTCATAATGAGGGCCTAAATCTCCAAAAGCAAAATGGACAGATGATGGATGGAATGCTGAACAATGCAAACATTCACCCCAGTCCCAAGGATCTGGGTTTAATCCATCGTTTTTTTGCCCGACACGCCACCCCAGTTTGGATCCAGCCATATGCAAATCAGTCATGACCCTATTCCCCATGGGAACAGTGCAGCCCAAACTGCCAAGCCAGGTCCTTCCCAGAGCCTCTGGTTGGACTCATAGATGGAACCCATGGTCTTGTATGACTAAAAGGGTTTCCGTCCTCTAGAATTGACATGACTAATTTGCTTTCAGCTCAATTGTGCAGTTAGGGCTTGTGGCCTTTGACTGCAATGGGATATTTACTCTTCATACATAAAACCCCAATATATTAAGTATGGGAACAATCTTTACATAACCACCATTTGAGGACAGCATCTGTTGTAATAGTTTTTACTGTGTACCATTTCTCACAGTCTCAACATGTTCTGTGCTTGAATGGTGCCAAACCAATTATCATAGTGGAGGACAACCCTGAGGTAGACACCACTCAATGTGATAGTTTATGATCTATAGAAACAGACCAAGCTGCTCCAGAGAAACCAAATACTTGTACATAATGTTCATTGTTTACCTCATATTTGCACAACTAGATTACACAATCATCTCCAATCCTACAAACACATTGTTGGATGGAACCTAAAAGACCCATCTTCCTTCCTTGGCTCCTATGGAAACAAAATTAGGGCTTTTAAAGTGAGTTTCTTGCAGTCACACCTTTTGGGCACTGAACAAGCAAAGTTTTTACACTCCTGGCTGCCTGTGTTTGAGAATTTTAAGGAGAGGACTACAGATTACAATATACTACAATAATCCAAGTGTATTAAGAAAAAAGTGAGAGAGATGCTCATTGAGTACATATTTTTGAAAGGATTCCCAACATGTGGCCAGATATCTTCCTGCTACTGGGACATGACATCTACTAACAGATTTATATTTAACAAATCAATGCATTCTGGGACTCACAATTTGGCCTGTTTAATTGAATCAGGAGAATTATTTGTATCTATGGACTAACAGGATGCATACCAACAGGTGGTCCTCAAACAAATGCATAGGAAATACCTTCACTTTCCATCTTGTTGGACTATTTCGGCTCAGAGTCCCTCCTTCCAGTGTAAAGTCTGCCACAGAGAGTTTTCCAGGGTGATGAATCACTTAATAGATTTTTCTCTACAACCACCTCCAACTGGACAGTTAATCGTCAGGGAGGTAGCCAACCATAGCACATGTTTAAGAGTTCTTACAAATGAGGCTCCTAAAATGAAACACAAGTGAGCTAGGACCGCTGTCCAAATTTTACTTATAAGAGAGTGGATAACATAAAGGCAAATGAAAGGTTAAGCTATGTTTTCTGATCCTTTTAGGCTTTCTGTCTGTCACAGCATATTTAAATGTGAGTGACCTAGAAGTTCAGGAATCTGATCCCAGATCATTTTTGATACCCAAAAGATGTGTTACGAAAAGATATGTTAGTCCTCGGGTTCTACGTCTGGTGCTTCCATCAATGCCCATCTCTGCCCGGGGCTGTCAGCCATTCTCCAGGATGTCATACTTTCCCCTCTTTTGTTAGTTAGTAGCATTCAGGAACGGTTCTTCTGGTTGCCCTTACCACTTATGTTTCTTTGTATTGGCCACTCAGGTTCTCAGGAGGATCCTCTTTTGGCACGGAAAGCCAGGGGACAGGTTTGCAGCAGCAAGAGGTGTCTCAAGAGCTAGCCTTGGTCATAGAGGCATCTTGTTGCATTTCCTCTACATGTTCCTACGTTCACCACTGGGTAGTCTGATGTAACGGTACGAGGCTTTGCCCTGGGATCTGTAAATGCACATTGGTCCTTAAGTTCTTGGAACATTATGTAAAGCAGGGCTTGGTGCCATCAACCCTGAGGAGTCAATGCTTGGCAGTTGAGCCTTCCAGGGAATCTTGAGCTGGCCTTGTGAGGCAGAGTGTTTTACATTCAGACTTCTTGGTAGCTTTGTGATCAAAAGTTAATAGCGTGGGAGCTCTGGTGTGGGCCTACCTTTGGTGTTATTACCACTTCAAGATTGAGTAGGTTGCAATCTAGCCCACAACTTAGAACTTACCTGTGTCTGCTACTCCAACCAGCTCCAACCTTTTGGGCCCCCTTCTTTTTCATAGAGGCTCCCATCTCACTCCTTTGCTTCAGTCTATTTCTCTCTCTCATTGTGCTTCCTCTTTTCTTTTGACATCCTCAGTGTTGCTTATTCTTATAGCTCTTTGCTTTTTCCACTGTACTCTTCTGAATTGCCTCCCCTCTCACACATGTTCTTAGTGTCATCTCTCTGTCTGTTCACTTGTTCACATGTTGCCTTTTTGTCTTTTAGCCTCCTTGCCATTGTTCAAGCCTTGTTTTCCACTCTGTCCTTCCCTCTACCTCCTTTTTCTTGTTCCCATCTCTTGCACCCCGCCCATCCCCACCCACTACCCATTGCTCTCCTCCACCATCCCAGGACCTACTTAATTGCATCAATAGTGTGGACTAACCATTGAGCAAGTGTCAACCTAGCCACCACCTAGGACTTACCTGCACCTGGTCCAACTAAACACAGCCCTTTTGTACCCTGCTCCTGTGTGTAGAGGCTCCCTCCTCGCCAGTTCTCCCCTGTCACTCTTACTATCTCACTCTCACCCTCTCATCTCTCTTGTGCTCCTTCTGTCACTCAGGCTTGTTTTTGTGTCTGTTTTTTTGTTCCCTTGTCAAAGGCAAGCCTGTCTGCATCCACTTGCACCCAGTGCTAGGAAATCTGGTCCTCCCTCTACCTACCGCTATACTGCCATGACCCTCTCTGCTCCAAACCCCAGCCACCACTCTCCTCTTTGCTGCCGCGCTGCACCTCATAACAATGAAGCGACTTTATGCTGTGCTGACTGCATGTTCTCATACACTCTCCCATTCCCACAGAGATCTAGGACTTGCTGCACAACCAAACATCGGACATTTTATGCATCACGGCTGACACCATGTTGGCTCCCGTCATTGCCACAGCCATTCCCCATGAATAGAAGATCTTCAGGCAGGAACTGGGAGCACAAGCCTAGACTCAGAATCACCATCATCTTTAAGGACAAAATCAGCTGCACCACCTCCACAAACACTACTGTGAGCTGCATTAAACACCTGTCTTTCAAACTCTAAATCACAGGCAACTTGACACTGATTGGCACACTCATCTACAGAACTCTAGGACCATGCGCCACCTTCGCTGACACCACTGCAGACTTTTTCACATCCCACATCCTCAACATTAGTGTCTTCATCCTTCTGGGAGACCTACACTTCCATTTGGAAGACCACACAGACCCGAAAGCGACCATGCTACTTGAAGCCCTCAGAAATCTCACTCTCACACAAAGTGTGAAAGGATCGACAACTGACACCTCCTGGACCCAATCTTCATCCTCTTCGACAACATTTCAGTAGACAAGCCCATGACGATCGTCTGGGCAGACCACACTCTTGGCAAGTTCACCAACCAAGTCACCCACACCACAGACCTACAACCCTAGGCCACCCAGTTGAAACTGAAACAATATCCCAGAGTAAGATTGGATGATAAGACTCACAGAACACTGGACCGAAAAAAACAGCAGCAGCCTTCTCGAAATCCATCAACAATTGCAACAGCTGGATAACCACCTATGCCAGCTCCCTGGTTCCCCTCACACAAAGTAAATCCACTACGTCTAGACTTCAAGTCAGGTGGTACACAGAGGAACGCAGTGTCACTGCAAACAAGTGGAATGCAAGTGGAGAACAAGCCAAGAGAGTAACATCTGTGAATCCACCCTCAGTAGTTACCACCAGAAGATCTGGACTATCAAACGCACCATGCCAGCAGATCGCATTGTCGCCTGCACCAACAGCAGCAAAGGGATTTTTGTCGTCATGAAAGACTTCAGCTCACCAGCGACCACCTCCAACAGCATTACCCCCGATGCAGGACATCTACAACCAAATCTCATAGTTCTTAGGCAGCAAGATAGCCTACATAGGCAGCAATTGTGAACCTCAACCAATCGCTACAGACCTTGCAGCAAGACTCCCCATCACATCCAAGGAAATTTCTACAACCGCATCATACAGTCTGGACCCCTGCCCCCACCAGGCCTTCACCAGAAGTCTTCTACCCATAAGAAAGGTGCATACTACAATCACCTCCATGACCTTCCCAGATGCAAGGACACATGCCACAGTTCTCCACCTGATGAAAACGCCTTTTGGGGCCCCTTAATGCTCATCAATTACAGACATATCTCCCTGCTGCCATACCCTGCCAAAGTCCTAGAGAAAATCATCAATAAACATTTCACCAACCATCTCACCCAACACTAGCTCCTCAACATCACACGGTCCAGGTTCAGATCTAACCATAGCACAGAAACAGCCCCCATCGCACCACAGGTTACATTTATATGGCCAGGGACAGAAAAGACACAGTTACCCTCATCCTCTTGGACCTCTGTGCAGCATTGGACACATTATTCCACCCCATCTTCATCCAATGCCTACATGAGGTTGAAATCCAAGCCCCTGCCCTCTGCTGGATCAGCTGTTTCCTCACTGGGTTGCCCCAGTCTGTCTGCCTAGCTCCCTACTCTTCAGATGCTCACTACCTCATCCATGGAATACCGCAAGGATACTCACTGAGCTCGACCCTCTTTAACTCATTCATGATCCCTCTTGTAAGCATCATCCACTTCATAAAATCGATGTCCACCCCTAAGCCGACATCACTCATCTGATACTCTCTCTCACTGACAAGACTACCACCACCTGCATGACTGAATCGGCTGACTGGATGAGGACCAACGGCTTCAAACCGAACACCAACAAGACAGAAGTTGTGATCTACAGGAAGAACCCATCGCCACAGGACTCCAAATGGTAGCTGGCCGAGCTAGGTCATGCACCTACCTCCACCTTCCACACCAAGAACTGCGAGATTGTCATCAACAGCAATCTCAACATGGCTGTCCAAGTCAGTGCTGTGAGAGCTTCATGCTTCTACAGCCTCATAATGCTGAGGAAGATCTTCAAATGGTTCCCTACCTGCTCACACAAAACGAATACGCTTTCATCACCAACAAGTTGAACTAAGGGAACACCCTCTATGCCAGGATCAGCAAACAACTCAACAGATGACTGCAAACCATTCTAAACAAACCTGCAAGAGTCACATGTAACTTCTCACACCCCATACACATCACATTACACCTCAATATACAAATGAGTACAGTTCACACTCCACACTCACACCTTCACAGTACTACACCAACCAAGCCCACAGCAATAGCCACATCTCCTTTCACAAACCATCCAGACACATCTTCTCACCTGAACTCCTGCTTGCACACATCCCATGCGTATGTAGTAACAGAACAGGAGTTTGGGCCCTTTCCCCCATTACCCCAAAATCCAGAACACCCTGCCGCTACGCATCAGAGCCTCCTCCTCAATTCAATCAATAACAATATTAGGGGTGTCAGAGAACACATGAAAGCACAAACAGATGAAATGACAACATATATATTAAAACTACACTGAGTTACAATGATGTACTGCAGATTTTAAAAATGAGCCAACAGCAAAACATACAGATTCATCTGAAAGCATCCATAAAAAGCATAATGCAACATAACACTTTTTACAATTGTACTTTCTCAATAAAGGTAATATAAAATGCATATTAAAATGTACAAGAGAAGGTGAAGTGCAACGATGTCTGGTTGGACGTACCAATGCATGGGCAGGTAGAATGCCTTCTAAGCTGTGTTGTCCTAAAGGGCAGCACAAATAAAGTCTGTACAGTACCACACCAAAAACGGAAGAGTAATGCTTGCTCCCAGGTTCCCTGAACCAAATCCAAATAAGGCTCAATGTTGCAGATCAACTGTAAGATCACAAGTTGCCTTATGGTTAATTTTGTCAGTTCAATGCCTTCTCTCTCAAGGCATAAATGGTCCAGAAATATTGATTTTACTCAGATTTTGTCCTCTTTCACAATGATGATGAGTTGTCAAACGGACCAGCTTCACAAAATTTGCTTTGACATACATCAACAAGTAGATAGACAACCCTTTGTCACAAGTTAGACAATCCATAATGGTTGAATGAGTGAGGTGCGCTTGAGAGTTTAACCGATAAGAGATCTACAACAATAACGGTTGAGATAATTCATTCTAAGATCTTTGTGGCAGCAGTAATGCGCAGTACGTTGTGGCACAGGCAAGAGACATCTTAAAAAATAGTTTTCCTCAATTTGTAAAGAATGGGAATCAGCATATCCCCCAAACTCCCACCCAATATGTTACAATGGGCAAACAGTGGCACTTATAGATTTCAAGTATGGAGGCAATAGGTTTAAGAATGGCCCCCAGAGACTGATTACATTTGTGCAAACTCACTGAAATGTTATGCTTCGAGGTAGAAGAAGCATCAAATACAGTACCCAGATAGGGAAAACAAGATTCGCATGGACTAATCAGTGATTTGGAAAAGTTGATTCTCAAGTCTGGGCCAGACATAAAGTCAGTAAAGGATGCCACCAACTTTCTTAATGCCCCTCGGGGTCTGAGCCAAAAGCAATGTGGCATTCTCATAAAGCAGTAATAGAATAAAAGATCTATTTATCAAGGGGACATCAGCCCAACTTTGCAGCAAAATAAATTCATATTATTTACATACAAAATAAATAATAAAGTATCCAATATACAGTCTTGCCGGGACACCCCGTTCAAGCCAAGTGGTTCAGTAAGCTCCCCCTTAGGTCCATTCCTCACCCTCGTTGTCGAAATACTGCGCAAACGTGAAAGAAAAGTCATTAACACAGTATCTAGGCCTACTTTCAAAAGAAAGTGCCACAGCTTAGAGCGGTTTATCCTGTCAAAGGCTCTAGAGGCGTCCATAAATGTTAAATAAAGGGGGCATTGCCTAGCGATGGTATACTTGCCAGCCATTAAGTTAAGGTTTAGGCATTGCTTCCTAATGCCTAAATGTTCTCGGAAGCTGTATTGATAAGGGCTTAAAAAACTCTTCAAGCCTGCTCACTCCTGGATTCGGTTGAAAAATCTTATGAATCGATTAGTGAGATTGGCCTATAAAATCTTGGTTAAAGTCTGTTTTCATTTTTGAAAATGGGTACAATAATTGATGTGGACAAGGACAGGGGTCCATTTTTTTTTAAAGAGATGCCCATATACACATGTTACATTTAAAGAGGTCCAACAGCACATCGTCCAGCCCAGGGGCTTTAGCGGGGACCTCTGTCAGATAGGTAACCTGACTTCTAAGTGCAAAATAATTTAAAATTGCTACCTGTGCTGCGTGCAAGGTCAGTAGTATAAATAAATTCACCTTTGCCGTCAAAAATACTGTGCAGATTTGAAAGAAAAGTGACTAGTACCGTATTTAGACCTAAATTCAGTAGAAAGTACCACAGCTTAGAGCGATTTCCACTGTCACGTGCACTAGAGACGTCTAGAAATGCAGAATAAAGCAGGCTTTGCCTCTCTATGGAATACCTGCCAATCATTAAATCAAGGTTTATGTATTGCTCCCTAGTGCCTAAGTGTTCCCTGAAGCCATACTGAAAGAGCTAAAAATATTCATGCCAGCCCACTTCTGGATTCTATTGAAAATATTTCTGCCCAAAATCTTCACTGAGAATTGATGAGTGGGATTGGCATCTTGGCTCAAGTCTGTTTTCTTTTCTGAAAATTGATACTATAATTGATGTGGACTAGGATGGGGTAAATTGGGGAAACAAAAATTGTTTAAAATGTTTGTTAAAAGAGGTACTAATCTCTCAAGGTTACATTTAAAGAGGTTCAACAGCACACTGACCGGCCCAAGGGCTTTATCTGCTGACCTCTATAACATAGGTTGAATGTCCTCAACTAAATGCAACAGAATTTAAAATCGTTACCTGTGGTGTGTATAACCTCAGGAGTATAAATAAATTCACTGTTAAAAATACAAACAGACTGAAAATGTAATACTCATTTTGTGTCTCTAATAGGTGTGCTCATTATTGATAATGTGCTGTAGTGGTTTCAGTAGAAATAACTGTCTGCCAGAAAAGTATGCATTTAGCTGTGGCCTCTGTGAGTCATTCCCAGGGCGCACTTTGTAGATTCTTTTTTTTCAATTTTTGCCAAGGTTAATTTATATGACACACGACAGGTAATGATCTCTTCCTTACATCTCTGTTTTCTAGCCAAAGCCTCACATTGTCCAAAGAGTAGGAAACATGAAATCAGCCTTAAGACGATTCTACCATTTGAATTTGTGGTTTGAGAAGAGCTTTGTAAATTATGCCTCAAATGTAAGTAAAAGACTCCGTAATTCGGCCAGATCTAATGGAATCCGGATAGAGACAAGTCATAAAAATGTCAAGATTTGATTTTATCTTGGGATCTTGAAATAAAGATGAATTAGGTAAGTGCCATACTAGTCTTATTTTATAAACGTTGTGAGAACTAACCAATTGAGTGGATAAACACAATGATACAGAGGGCAGATTATGACAGCGGCAGCTCCTCCATTAGGGTGGAGGAGCGTCACCCCCGCAAGCAGCAGCTGCAAAACATTTACCAGAAAACGATAATAAACTGTGTTTATTATCGTTTTTTTGTAAAGGGGCGGGGCATCGGGGGTGACAAACACTGAGGGGAGTGCACAGAGCACTCCCATCATTGCGCATGTATGTTTGGCTGGCAGTCTCGGGCCGGCCAAACACACATGCGCAATTGGCTTTCTAGACAGAGCCTGCACAGGCTCACAATCTGCCTTGGAGTGCTCTGGCTGGGTGTTCCAAGGCAATCTTAACACTGCTTTGAGCAGCATCAGAATTGGCCGCAGGGCAGGCTGGGAGCCTGTGCCTGCAGCCTGGAGCAACGACGAGGGAAAGAGGAGTGACGTGGGGGCAACGGAGGAGGTAAGATTTTTTTTTTTATTATATGTTACCCCCTCTGTGTGCCCTGCACCCGCCCTGCCCCTTTAGAGGTCAGCGAGCCACGACTGGATTGTGATCCCTAAATTTGGCATCCAAGATGTCACTGCTTAAAAATCGAGAGAGTAAACCACACGACATAAAAACATAATTCCTAATTGAGGGATACTCTGTCAAAAATAAGTGGATAAAGGGATGGTTATGGTAGAATCTGTATTGTGTATGTAAATTAAATCTTGATTTAAAATGAATTACCCACTGTTTTGCCCCATGGATCTACGCATACGTTAAACAAATTAACATATAAGTTATTTGCATGCAAACACAGGTCAAATGTATTAATGCAAACGTTGGCATTGAAATCGCCACAAATTAACAAATTTGGAGGGTTATTACATGAAGCAGACCTTTCACAAAAATAATCAGATTATTTGAAGTAGTGAAATCAGTATTTTTAAATCTAAACCTTTAAATAAGAGGTTGTAAATAATACACTTTTAAATTAATCATTATTTGAATTTAAACCATGTGCCTGTGTCTTTTTTTACATGTGTGAGCCCACATAAACTGCCGCCATAGAATCAGCCCCTATACATTGCTACACTCCTAGCTGTAGAGCAAAAAGCTCCAGCCTAAGGAGTGCTGTAAAATCAAGGAAAATCCTGGGGTGATCATCTCTTTTTTTAGACCCTCCAAAATTAGGGTCAGCACTTGTGTAAAAGTCCTTTTAGGGGAGCTGCTACACTCTGGCAGTCCCTGTCCACACTCTCTTGGCATTGTTGGTGGTGCCTCTACCATCCTGAGGCCACCATGTTGCCAAATCTTTGAGCTGGGCAAGGTCCTGCCAGGCATTATGGGGTGCTTCCTCTAGGCAGTGTGCATATTTAATTAACGGCTCTCCCACATTCATTTCTGCTATCACGCAACCTCGCACCATACAACTTTTTCCTTTTGAGTTTCCTTTCTTTTCTTTGGGATGCCTGGTCCAGCCTGGGCACACTGCATGCCTTTCCCATTGGGGGAAGCTGGGGAGCCCACAGGGCACCCCGCCCAGGCAGCAGTTTCCTTTGCTCCTGGCACAAAAGAAGGTAGCTCTTTTCCCGGAGCAGGCAGGTAGTTCCTTTCTGTTGTTGCCACCCCGCTTCCCCCATGTACGGGTGCGGCAAGAGGGAGAAAGGCCCATTACTATACTGGTGTTGCTTGGCCTGCTTCACGTACATTGGGAGCCATATCTCTGGCCCTTTCCTTGCTCCTTGGGGCCACAACAGTGCTCTTCACTTTTCCTTTGGTGGGGGAGGGCCTGACATTGGGGTCCCGGGCCCCTCTATATGAAATCTAGCCCGGGAGCTTGTAATTCCTGGGTCTTCTAAGCTCTGATTAGGGAGCCCCCAAGCACATCCCTCCCAGGGTTGAAAATGAACTATAGTCCTTGCACCAACCCCTGGACCCTGGCCCACTCTAGATGTTTAGCAACCTCGGGCAGAAGAGCTCCACGCACTCTGGGACCATGCTGGGTGTCAAAGGTCAGATCACTTTGTCTTTCATCTTGGGGCCCATTGGACTGTTTTGCTTGGTCTTAGGCTCATTTTGCTCCTGGTAGCAAGCCCTAGCCTCTTGGAGTCTTTTCCATAAATCTCCTGGCCTCTAAGGTGGCAGAACTTGCAGGGAGTGGGTGCTACTGGCTCCCTGAGCCAGCCTTTATCCTTCTCCTCCTCTGGTGCTTTTCTCCTCCTTGGTGCACAATTCCAATTCTTCTTAATTGGTACTTAGGGGGTGTAAAGAGACCAGCTTCCCTAGCCCTGGGGAGAGCCCCACTGGTCCTAGGGTCAACTGTAGTCAGAGTCTTTAGTCCAGGTGGGAATCAGCTGGTTCCTCATTCCATTCGCCTCAAGTCCCAATGTTCAGCTCCAAGTAAAAGCACCCTCTACCCCTTTGTGAAAAACTTTTAAGTGGGGACATAAACGTCTAGAAGCCACGCACCCCCAGCCAATCCTAGGGTGCCACATCACCTCTCAGCCCCTGTCCCTACCCTCCTACACAGCAAGCTGGGACAATTAAAAATGGCGCTTTCAGGAGTCACTGGTCGCATCTACTCTGGAGGCCTCAGCTCAGTCCCTCACTGGCATCACCAAAGGTTTTAAAAGGAGCCCCCTCCTGTGTTTGCTCCAAAGGTCTGGGCTCCCTCCTTTATTCAGTGGGCTATGTCTCACCCCTGGTACGGCATGGAAGATAACTGATGAATGCAGATTTTTCTCCCCAACCCTTCCTACTCAGGAGCTGGGTGAAGCACTGTTAATTGCTCCCTTTGTGTGGGGAGGTCTTTGCTCCTGCTGCTGGAGAGCAAGGTAATTATCTTGGCCCAGCATAGTGACAAAATGCCTGTGCTCTCACTGTGCAAGACACTGTGACCTCACCTGGAGGACAGGGCTGACCTGGGGAACTCCATTTGCACGGGCAGCTCCCATGCCAAGCATGGGCCAAGGGCAGGCCCATCCTGCGCAGCTCAGTGCCAGGAGGAAGTGGGTTGGGGCCACCCCCTTTGGCTCTGCGGCAACAGTACTGTGTCTCCTCTCTCTTTTAATGTATGGCCAGCCACAGAACATATCCTCATTGCTGGACTTGAGAAACTCTTCCCCAGGATTATTCTTGCATTCTTGCATTTGTACATGTGTAGCCTCTTTTAGGAAGCGAGTAGCCACGAACATTGCCATCATTCATTTTAGGATCAAATGCTGAACATTGTTACATTTTGACTAGCTGCTTGCTGTGTTGAGTTTGCTTTTAATTTATTTATAACTTTTTAAATAAACCGATTTCATAGCTACTGTAAGCTGTATGTGGCAGGGTGTAATATTTGAATACTTATTTTGCTTTGACTGTACACCTAAACTTGCATTATTTGCACAACTCTGGTTAAAGTAAGCATGAACCATCTTTATTATTGTTGATTCATGAATTATGGGGAAGAGTAAAGCGACCGAGCCACTCCAAGGCCCCACAAAACATTGCAAAAAGCAAAAGAAATCAAACAATTGCACACTTGGTGAGATCAAACTGTTGATTGAAGAGGTTGAATTCATTATCGGCGCTACTAGTCCACACAAGAGGAAAGGAGCCTCAGCTGCAAAACTGAAGCCCGCCACCCAAACACTCCCTGAACTCTTTAAGCAGAGGGTTGTGAGAAAAACGTCTTGCATAGCTGCCCCCATGCCAGATCATATTCATCCTGCTAGCTCCAAGAACCAGGGTGCAGTGTTCCTCTAGAAACAAGCCTTCTAGACATCAGGATATACTTAGTAACAATTGTTTTCTTCCCTTACTAGATAGCCCCGAAACATTTGGAGAGATTAGAGGGGGAGGGAGGCCTGACAATCCCAAAGTCACAACCCTACCAGAAAAGGATAATATTTTAAAATGCATCAAATAGCTGAGGACAGAAATAGGTGACCTTACGTCTATGGTAGGTCTCTTCACAGGCATGGTCAAACAACTGCTAGCAGGAACGGTGGGAACACATTTGAGGAACCATCACAAAAACACAACCCATGGAGATAAATCTCTGGAGCCATACTCAACTGGGCCAATGGCAAACAGTCCTTCATCAAGTTTAAGAACAATGCA
Source organism: Pleurodeles waltl (assembly GCF_031143425.1). Taxonomy (NCBI): domain Eukaryota; kingdom Metazoa; phylum Chordata; class Amphibia; order Caudata; family Salamandridae; genus Pleurodeles; species Pleurodeles waltl. Next base: position 205,426,821 of record NC_090443.1, read on the forward strand.
TGGAGTATTAGAAAGAGGTGTTGCAGAAGGAATATTGACACAGGAAAGCGCCGGGAATATAGCTAGGTAGGAAAGGCATGCACCTCTCATCCATCTAACATATACAAAGGCAATAAAAAGGCTGAGATAATAGGGAATAGCACAAGGCACCAGCACCCAGCTCACAAGAACCCTGACAATCTCATTCCCCGAAAAATGTATATGTTTAATGTGCCCAAGATTTTGCCATACATAAGATACGAAGGGGGGGACTCACTTTAGAACAAAGCCATACCTTGGATACATCACGTGAGGGGCTGTAGGCCTATTCTTTGGGAAAACATCTTGAGGGCCAAAAGATGGGATACAGTAAACTGTTACAATGACTGCATTAAACTAACTTTGGCTAATGAAAGATTGGCTGATAGCTTGGTGGCACTTGACATAAGAACCAGTCCGCCAACATGGACTAACATTCAATTAAAGTACCATCCTATTTCCAGTAGATTGCCACACACCACCCAAAACTCCCTTTCCCAAGCAGTAGACTTCTCTGTACTGGGGAAAATTGGTTGACTGTGCAGACAGAGCACCTTGACATCAATAGCCTGAACCACTTTTGAACCATCCCACCCTATATGTAAGGAAATTCCAAGGGAGTTCTTAACACCTGAGATGGTCTCTGCAAACATTGAAACCTTGGAGACGAGTCTGGGACTTACATCTCGAACTGCCCATGGTGCAAGGCATCTATTTAAGAACTCTGGAACTATTTGTAGTGTAAGTGCACAAGCTTCCATGACCAATTTGTCTTGCTGTCCAGTCCTAAACCCAGTAGATCCATGCATAACATCATCGCCACTTCCATCAGAGGCGCCTCCAAAGTTAGCAGTGTTCTCTTGTGACATGGTAGGGTTAAAATAAAAAATGTCCTTGCCAGAGTGGAAAGAGTTCATAAACGATCTTGACATCTGCATATTGCAAGAAACTTGAACCAGCCCTTTGGGCAAGGTACTTAAGGTACTGTGTACCCACTGTCCCTAATCAACAGGGGCGGCTCTCCAGAGGGCTGCTGACATGGATGAAAATCTCCCTCAATTGCTCCATAATCTAATCTAATTATCCATCGACTGCCTGGATATTTTAGGAATCCAAGTAAGGGGCCACATGGATACCATTGTAGACATTTACAATATATGTGCAAGAGGCATCATGGGAGGAAAGCAATCGGAAATCCTGCAAATACTAAAGGAACCTCTGGATAAGTGGGACTGCATCACCATCTTATTCTGGCTGGAGACTTTAATATCACCTTTGAACCCCTGGGTGTGGAAGATCTGAGCATAGCAGAAGAAAAAGATGAACTATTGGCTATCCCTTAGTAGGATATAGCCCCAGTGAAAAAATGGTCCAGAGCAGCACTCCAAATGAAGGTCCTGAGTTTGGTCTAAGGGCAACTAACAGTAGAACCAAATCTGATTCAACTGGGCATCCACATGTAATAGGTCCAATAATATGAGTTGTATTGACTATGTTCTGGCAGACTTGAGACTTTGGCATAATGCTGAGGACATGGAAGTGTGGGAGACAATACAGTGTGACCATAACCCCCTCTGCCTTAGCCTGTGGTCTGCATGGGGTAGACAGCTTATCGATTCCTGCCCACGTCGCTCAACTCAGGATGTGGCACTAACCAATGACAGACCACGGCTTAAGTGGCATAACCTAGCTATACAGGAGGATACTATCTTACGTATAAATCTTAAACTACTAGAAAGTATAGCCATGATTGACGCTTTACAGACCAGGGAAATTAGGTTAAGTGAAGTTACATCTATCCACTAATGCTTCTTCGAATATATTGCAGTGTACTTTAAAGTGCCTATATCCCACTCCTAAAAGAAACAACAAAATACCCGCCTATGGTTCAATAAAGAGTGTAGGCACTCATTGTGTTTGACTGTGTTCACTGGGATCCTGCAAACCTGAACACCAGTGATGATCCTCCTTCCCTGCTAACTTAGTAACTGTACCTTTTTCTTCCCACAATTTGCATACCGGCCCCCTCATGTAAGTCCCTGGTATATGGTACCTAGGTACCCAGGGCATTGGGATACCAGGGATCCCTATGGGCTGCCACAATTATTCTGCCACCCATAGGGAGCCCAAGCAAAGAGTTCTGCAGGCCTGCCGTTGCAGTCTGTATGAAATGGGTGCATGCACCTGTTTTCACTACAGATCACTGCACCAGGTCACTGTGAGTCACCCCTATGGTAGGCCCTCTCAGCCCAGAGGGCAGGGTGCAGGAACCTTTGTGTGCAGGCACCCCTGTACTAGCAGAGGTGCCCTCACAAACTTCAGGGCCATTTTCCTGGACTTTGTGATTGTTGGGACGCCATTTTACAAGTGTACTGGACAGAGGTCACTACCTTAATCCAGCTACATATTGGTAACTCTGAACCTAGGCATGTTTGGTATCAAACATGTCGGAATCACACCCCAATACTGTTGCAAGTATTGGAAGTATGATTCCATGCACTCTGTGGGCTCCTTAGAGGACCAGTCTCACAGGGTTTTCCGGGCACCCCAAGCTGCTGCCACCCCTCAGACAGGTTTCTGCCCTCCTGTTGCTTGATCTGATCAAGCCCAGGAAGGCAGAACAAAGGATTGTTGGGAGAAGGAGGTAACACCTTCTCCCTTTGGAAATAGGTGTGACTGGCTTGGGAGGGGTAGCCTCCCCAAGCCACTGGTATGCTCTGAAGGGCACATTTGGTGCACTCCATGCATAAACCAGTCCACACGAGTTTAGGGACCCCCAGAGGGGAAGCCATGTTAGTAGGACCCCAGTGGTACCCAGAGGGTTAGCAAAAGTAGGGATAGATCCTATTCTGCCCACCCTCATGTCACCTCAGTATCTGAGGGGATCACACTGCTCAATTCCAGAAGAAGATTCCTTAGACAAGGAGCTCAGGAAACTGAGGTTGGAGGTGGACAAGCTGAGGCTGCAACAGCTAGTCCTAGATAGAGAGGCCTTCGCAGTGGAGAGAGACAGGCAGGGGTTAGGGTTAACACCCCATGGTGGCAGCAGCAACTTTGGTTTCAGCTATCCTAGGGTCAGGGGGACTCTTTTGATTCCAGAAACCTTAGTAAAGTTGTTCCCTCCTACAAGGTGGGGGATGACATTAACAAGTGGTTCTCTGCTCTGGAGAGGGCCTGTAAAGTACAGAGGGTCCTCCCAGAGACAGCAGGTTGCTATCTTTTGTCTCTCCTTCACTGAGAAGAGTAGGGATAGACCCCCTACTGTCAGGGTGTCGCATTGCGGCCCGCCGCGCCCCGAACAGGACGATCGGCTCAGGCCGTGGTTTGGGCTGCAGTTCGTTTTTCGTACCGCAGGGCTTACCGCGGTCCTTCCGGCCTCAGCTTGCACAAGGCTCTAGATTGGGCATCGCGTCTTGGTGAGTTCAGGGCACGGCACGCACTCAAAATTAGAAGTGGGCACCCTCTCCCCACCCCTCACTTACCTGATGTTTACCTGGTGTTTACCTGTTCTTTTCTCTGTCTTCTTTTCTCTTCTTTCTCCTTTTTTTCTTCTTTCCTTTGTTCTTCATAATCGGAGCCATGTTCTTCTTTTTCCCAACATGCCCTTCTGCTACCTTTTTCCCTGCATGCATTAGGTTCCTTTTCTAAGATGGCGTTTTCATCTATTTTCTCCTATAGCCCTTTCCCAATCCAACATGGCGTCTTTTACCTTCCTGTATGTCACTTCCTGTTTTAGGATATATAAAGAGTGGGATTCTTGTTCTCCTTTTGCTGCAACACTTCCTTTGGTGGTGATCACACTCTGGTTGTTTTTCCTCCAGTATTTTTCCTCACCTGTTCCAGTTTCTTCCAGTTATTGTTTTCTTTTTATTGTAAGACTTACCTTTTTCTTGTGCTTATTCTCTGTACCAGGGAGTTCCAGTCCTAGAGGTTTTTTCCCTTTGGGGTTTTTCCTCTGGTACTTCTACTGGAGGGCACGGACTGCCTTTTGACGTCCCATTGTCTGCAGCACCGTGGCTACCAGAAAGGTCCACCCTAACCTTGGTCAAGGCAGGACCTACAAGGATCAAGACCATCCTGCAGTTCCAGTTGACCCAAGCCATAAGCAACAAAGAAACCGTGAAAGAGTCCTCCCAGAATTGGGTTGATTTTGTAGATTGCTCTGTGAAGGCTTTGGAAGGCTGGTTACATGGTAGTAAAGTCACTGATTATGACAGCTTATATAATCGTATTCTGATGGCGCATATACTTAAGAATTGTGTGTCTGATTTGTTGCACCAGTACTTGGTAGTCTCAGATCTCACCTCTCCCCAAGAATTGGGAAAGAAGGCAGACAAATGGGTCAGAACAAGGGTGAGCAGAAAAGCTCATACAGGGGGTGACAAAAACAAGAAAAAGGAAGCAGGTACATCTCAGGACAAGGGTGGGGACAAAACAAATCTAAAGAGTCTTCACCTGGCCCACAAAATTCCTCTGGGGGTGGGTCCAAAACCTCTTCCTGCTCTTCCCATAACAAGAAACCTCAGTGCTATGTTTGTGGAAACAAAGGCCACAGGCCAGGAGACAGCTCCTGTCCTAAAGCAAGCACCAGGCCACCCACCACTACAATCCTCACCTCCACCACTAGTGCCCCTAGTAACAGCAGTAGTGGTGGGTCAGGTAACATTAGCCAATCAATCCAAGGGTGTAGCTGGGCTCACTTTAGGAAGTGTGGTGGGGGCTGGCTTAGTTAGGGAGACTACTGAGGCTGTTTTAGTCTCAAATTGGGGGCATTGATCTTGCCACCCTTGCTGCCTGTCCTGGTAGTGACAACCAGCCTATTTGGTTTCTCACTGCTGTGAGTGCTGCCTTCTCATAGGATTGCATTAGAAATTCCCTGCCTTATGTGTAGGGGGTATTGTCTGATTTATGAGGGGTAGCATAGGCATGTTTGGTATTGTTGTAATGGAAGTGAGAAATGCTGCTAACTGGTGTAGGTGAATTATTTATTATCATTACAGAAATGCCACTTCTAGAAAGTGAGCATTTCTCTGTGCTTATGACTCTGGTGTTTTGCAACTTGACTCCAATCCACGTTTGGGCAGAGTGACAGCTGGGCTTTCTGCATACTTTTCAGACAGCCTGTACACAGGGAGGTTGGAGGTGTCACAGAGGTGCATCTGCATATTGAATGGTCTTCCTGGGCTGACAGGAGGGGAGTCGGGCACACTTGCATCTGTAAAGGCTGTGCCCTGGCCTCACACAAAGGGCTCATTTACCCCCAACTGATGTCTGGAGCCTGTGCTGGAGGAGAGAGGTGACACTCCTGGAACTAGTGGTAAATAGTTGGAACCTCCTGGCCCTATCTTTGTTAAACCTTTGCAAAACTGAGTATAAGGTCAGGGAATTTTTCCCCACAATTTGCAGAAATTCTAGACACTTTTAACCTAATTGGAACTGGACACAGAATGCTGCTGGAGGGACTCACCAGGAAGTGCCTTGGCCTGCTACTGCTGTGCTGGCCTGTGACCTGCCAGCTCACTAGGAGGAACTACCACTGTCTGCATCCCCTTTGTGCTGGCCTGTTGCTGGGCCCTACCGCCCTGTGCTCTACTTTGTGTCCCCAGGGGCTGGATGCTGTGGCCCCTGAGCTCTGCATCCTTTTGCTTTCTAGAGTGAGGAGCGCTTTCTTTTGTCTGCTGGAGTAGCGCTCTGCTGGAGCCCCCTGACGCATTGTGAGAGCGCCCTTTCCCTTTGAATTACTGGATCTCAGCGCTTGAAGAGCGCCTTTCTTCAATTTTCGCGCACCTTGAGGGTGCCTTGTTCTTAATTTCTGGAGCATCTGGAGAGCGCTCCCTTTGGTCCTGTTGCCGGAATAATCACTGTTGAGGCCCAGGCAACTGGTGTTTCCGAACCGTGTTGGAAACGTGCTGGGCTGTGTGCACATGGGGCCCGAGAAGGTGAATATCGGAGTCGCCGCTCGGTGTAGGTACCCCCAGGAAGCGGGAGTCCATCAAGGAGCACCCCAGGGTACAAGCAGGCTTCCATTCCTGGAGCCTGGAGCTGCCACAGACCGACTGCGGGGAAAGAGGGAGCTGGCTTCCCATGCCGAGGCAGGGGAGCTGCCGGAGTTAAACCACCACAGCGAGGTGTTGGCGAAGGAGGCCCTGGAGAGTTTCCCTGGTCAGACCTGCAGTCAAATGACTGCCGGAGGGCACCAGGAACTCGTACTCACGCCGCAGGGAGGCAGGCGTCTACCGTGTGGACCAGTGAGGCATCCCCGTCCGGTAGGAAGGTGCAGGCTCCTCTAGTTATTCATTTGGGACCGTGTTGGGTCAGATGGTGGCCCCCTCTTTGCGTGCTTAGGGATGCGCTAAGGTGCTTCCATACCGTGTCGCAAAGGGGAAAAAGAAGTTCTAGCCTCTTCTCATTCCCCTGAGGGCCATCTCTCCAACAGGGTGGAGGGGTATTCGAGGCCCTCCATTACAGTATCGGACAGATGTCCTTGAGGACCAGGATTCCTAAGGAGGTCGTGACATCAATGGTTACTATCAGGGGCAACCCTCAGTGAGAGGTACAACCCGAACTGCTGTTTTTTCATTATGTGAATATCATGAGCCCTATACTGCTACCTGTTAGGCCAACTCATAGCAATGTGTTGGCAGAGATGAGTATGTATGCCTATAGTGTTTAGGGTGATCTGTTTCATGACCTACCACTAGTTTTCTAATGTTCCTGTTATGGGCATTTATGCTAATATGTTTTCATGACTTTTCATGTGTTTCCTAATGTTCCTGCTATGGGCATTTATGAGGATCTTGTAACGTGCATTAGTGTAGTAATGTTTTTCCTGACTACTGCTTATGTTGCAGAATAATGAGTAACCTGTGTGTTATATGTGACTACTGCTGATTTCTGCAGGGTAACAGTACTGTGTAACATTCTGACAACTATTGGGTAGCAGAGTATGACTGAGTTGTTGTGTTTGCTCTAATGATGTTGTTGACAATACAGTTTATTTTAATATAACTTGGGATTGTGTTTCCTTTGTGGTGGGGATAGTGTGTCATGTGTGTTGTGTGTGTTGGGCAAACGCTTTACACAGTGTCTCTGGGATAGGCCTGACTGCTCGTGCCAAGCTACCAAGGCGGTGAGCAGGGGTTATCTTGGTTGTGTAACTCCTTCGCCTTGACTAGAGTGGGTGGGTTCTGCCTGGCTTAGGTACATACCCTAGCCAACCAGAAACCCCATTTCTAACAAAGAGTACATGAAAAAGGCCACTAAAACCTTCAAGCTAGCCAAGAACTGCAGAAGCAGTGGAATGACCAGAAGGCTGTCCTAACTGTGTACCAGCCACGGCAGAAAGTGTGGGTCCTGGAGCCCGTAGTTCCCAGGGCACTCTAAGATAAGTGGAGTGGTCCTCACACTATAGTGGAGAAAAAAGGTGAGGTCACATATTTAGTAGACCTTGGCACTCCCAGACGCCTCCTCAGGGTGCTTCATGTGAACTGCCTTAAGCCCTACTATGACAGGGCTGACATGACCCTGCTCATGGCCACTGATACAGGAAGAAGTAAGTGACTCTCTCCCTGACCTCGCCTCCACCACTGCAGATGATGGCTCAGTGGATGGGGTTGTCCTAGCAGACTGTCTTTCTGAGTCCCAGAAAGAGGACTGCGTGAACCTCCTGGGGCAGTTCTCAGAACTGTTTTCTCTGAAACCTGGTCAGACAACATGGTATGAACACACCTTTGACACAGGGGACAGTTTGCCTATCAAAAGCAAAATTTACAGGCAACCTGACCAGAGACTGCATCAAGGCAGAAGTGCAAAAGATGCTAGACCTATGAGTCATTGAGCACTCTGATAGCCCCTGGGATAGCCCAGTGGTGGTGGTCCCAAAACCTCACTCCAAAAATGGTAAAAGAGAGATGAGATTCTGTGTTTATTACAGAGGGCTCAACAATATCACAAAAACTGATGCTCACCGTATTCCAAGGGCAGATGAGCTCATAGATACACGGGCATATGCCAAGTATCTTAGCACGTTTGATCTGACTGCAGGCTACTGGCAGATCAATTTAGCAGATGATGCTAACGCAAAAACTGCATTCTCAACCATTGGAGAGCATTATCACTTCACAGTAATGCCCTTTGGTATGAAAAATGCACCTGCCACTTTTCAGAGCCTGCTCAATACAGTCCTCCGAGGTTTGGAAGCCTATAGTGCAGCTTATCTACACAATATTGCTGTCTTTAGCTCCACCTGGGAAGACCACCTGGTCCACCTCTGGAATGTTTTGGAGGCTCTGCAAAAAGCAGGCCTTACTATCAAGGCTTCTAGGTGGGAGCCAGGGAAGGTTGTGTATCTGGGCCACCTCGAAGGTGGAGGTCAGATCCAAACTATTTCAGATTGGACTCTTCCTGCTACACAGACCAGGTAAGAGCCTTCTTAGGCCTCACTGGGTACTACAGGAGGTTCATTAAGAATTATGAATTATGGCTCCATTGTAGCCCCTCTTAATGACCTCACATCTAAACAAATGCCTAAAAAGGTTATAGTGGACAGATAGCCATCAAAAAGCTTTTGAGGACCTCAAACAGGCCATGTGCTCTGCACCTGTGTTAAAAAGCTCTGACTAGTCCAAGAAGTTCATTGTTCAGGCTTATGCTTCAGAGGTAGGGGTTGGGGTAGTTCTTTCATAACTCAACACTGAGGGCCAGGATCAACCAGTTGCTTTCATAAGCAGAAGGTTGACCACCAGAGAGAGATGCTGGTCAACTATAGAAAGGGAGGCTGTAGTCTGGGCCTTGAAGAAGCTGAAAGCCATACCTGTTTGGCAATCACTTCATTGTTCAAACAAACCACAAGTCCATTCTGTGGCTCAAATAGATGAAAGGAGGAAACCCTAAATTGTTGAGGTGGTTCATATCCCTTCAGGGAATGGACTATACAGTGGAACATAGACCTAGAAATGACCACTTCAATGCAGATGGACTCTCCAGATATTTCCACTTAGATAACAAAGACCTATCTGGGGAAGGTTAGCTTTCTTGTCCTTCATTTGGTGGGGGGTCGGATGTGCCCTCTTTCTTGGCATCTTGGCATGGTTACCTCCCTTTTCTGCCTGTTGTCAGTGTTTTTGACTGTGTTCACTGGGATCCTGCTAACCAGAACCCCAATGATTATGCTCTCTCCCTTCTAACTTGGTAACTGTATCTTTTTCTTCCCACAACTGGCTTACCGGTCCCCCCATATAAGTCCCTAGTATATGGTACCTCGGTACCCAGGGCATTGGTGTACCAGGGGATCCCTATAGGCTGCAGCAGTTATTCTGCCACCCATAGGAAGCCCATGCCAAGGGGTCTGCAGGCATGCCATTGCAGTCTACGTGAAACTGGTTCATGCACCTGTTTTCACTACAGGTCACTGCACCAGGTGACTGTAAGTCACCCCTAAAGTAGGCCCTCTCAGCCCAGAGGGCTGGGTGCAGGTACCTGTGTGTGAGGGCACCCCTGCACTAGCAGAGGTGACATACTTCAGGCCCATTTTCCTGGACTTTTTGAGTGTGGAGACGCCACTGTGCAGGTGTACTGGACATAGGTCGCTACCTATATCCATCTACATAATGTTAACTCGGAACCTGGGCATGTTTGGTATCAAACATGTAAGAATCATACCCCAATACTGTTGCAAGTATTGGAAGCATGATTCCATGCACTCTGGGGGCTCCTTAGAGGACCCCCAGCATTGCTACCACCAGTCTTACATGGTTTTCCGGCAGTCCAAGCTGCTGCCGCCCCTCAGACAGGTTTCTGCCCTCCTCAAGCTCAGGAAGGCAGAACAAAAGATTTCCTTTACACCCTCTCCCTTTGGAAATAGGTGTGACTGGTCTGGGAGGGGTAGCCTCCCCAAGCCACTTGCATGCTTTGAAGGACACATTTGGTGCCCTCTGTGCATAAACCAGTGCACACCGGTTCAGGGTCTCCCAGTCCCTGCTCTGTCGCGAAACTGGACAATGGAAAGGGAAGTAACCACTCCCCTGTCCATCATCACCCCAGGGGTGGTGCGCAGAGCTCCTCCAGAGGGTCCCTGGGTTCTGCCATCTTGTTTCCAAGGTTGGCAGAGATCTCTGGGAGCGTCTGAGTGGCCAGGCCAGGCAGGAGACGTCAGAGCCCGCTCCTGATAGATGCTTACCTGTGTAGGTGACCAATCCTCCTTTCAGGGCTATTTATGGTCTCTCTCTTGGGTGGATCCTCAGATTCGGCTTGCAAGACTCCAAAAGGATTCCTCTGCAACCTCCACTTCACCTCCTGGCCACTGGAACTGTGACTGGACACTCCAGGAACCGACAAAGCTGCAATCCTCTAAGAAGACTCTTCTGTAACTTTGTTTCCATGGCTCGTGCCAGCTTTGCAACATTTCCCTGGCTCTGCATCCTCAGAAGACAGCAACTCTTCAGCCTGCACAAGAAGAAGAAGGAATCTCCCTTGGAGTGAGTCACTCCCCTGCTTCCATAGGCACCTGCTACAACGACGATGGCTGCGTGGATCTCCCGTCATCTTGAGCTGCGTGGATCCTGCATCACAGGTGGTGGTCCAGAGTAGTCCTCTTGGTCCTCTCTACCAGCTGTCCAACTTTGGTGGAGGTAAACCCTTGCCTTCCCACGCAGGACAGTACCCCCATGCACTTTATCTCTTGCAGCTGCCAAGGCTTGTTTGCATCTCCCCCAAGGGATCTTCAGGCGACGTGTACCTCCAGTGCCCAGTACTCCTTCCTGCGATGCACAGCCCTCTGCGTGGTTGTCCTGCGTCGAGGGATCCCTTTCTGTGGTGCTGCATGGGCTCCTTCTGCAACTTCTGTGTCCCCATCTTGTGGGACTCCTGTGGGTGGTGCTTTTGCTCCTGTGGGCTCTCTGTGCCACTGAAGGACCCTTCTAACTCCCTCTTCTGGGTTGAGTCCTCCTGGTCCTTGCTGGTCCCCAGCAGCTCCACTTTTCGACTAACTGCAAATTTGCCTTTGCCGAGGCTTGTTGGTGGAATTCTTGCACCGACACCCATCTACAATCTTCACTCCAGCATGGGACATCTTCTGCATCCATCAGAAATTCTTCTCCACCTCCAGGGCTGCAGTGCTGACCTGTTCTTCCTCACTGTCGACCAACTCATGCAAGTACAACTGGGTGGGTAGTAGCTCCTACTCCTCCTGGACTCCACTGACACTTTTGGACTTGGTCCCCTCTCTCCGCAGCCCTTCTTCTCCAGGAATCCACCGCTGGTTTCTTGCAGTCTTGTCTGGGTGTCTTCTGTTCTTCTTTTCCTTCCTTTTGGGTGGTTTGAGGAAATTCCAGTGATTTACTCCTGCTTTACTGGTCGCTGGGGGCTACTGTGTTACTTACCTCTGTGGTTTCTAGTACTCCCAGCTCCCCTTTACACATTACATTTACCTAGGTGGTAGTTCTGTGTTCGCATTCCATTTTTTAGTATATGGCTTGGGCCCCCCAGAGGATCACTATTGGTTATTACTATTTGCACAGTTTTCTAACCTTTTCTATGCCTATTTCTGATTACTAGTGTACATATTTAGTGTGTTTACTTACCTCCTAAGGGAGTATTGCCTTTTTTGTAATTTTGGTACTGTGTCACTAAAATAAAGTACCTTTATTTTTGTAACACTGTGTGGTTTCTTTCATGTGTATAAGTGCTGTGTGACTATAGTGGTATTGTATGAGCTTTGCATGTCTCCTAGGTAAGCGTTGGCTGCTCATCCACAGCTACCTCTAGAGAGCTTGGCTCATAGACACTGCCTACACTTCACTAAAAGGGGATACCTGGTATAATGTGTAAGTACCTTAGGTACCCACCACACACCAGGCCAGCCTCCTACACTCTGGCTTTAAAATCAAAAGATATGGCTTCAATAGGTGCTGTCAGGAGAGTAAGCTTGGATCGAAGCAAAAAGGGATTGGGATGGGAAGAGGTGGCAGGACATTAAGAAGCAAGCAAAGGCAAAGACTCCAACAAATTAAGGTGTCTGGTCACTTGGGGGACAACAAGGCTGCATCTCAACCATAAAATCACATCTCCGCAACCGACTGGTTCAATCACTTCAAAACACTCTATACTGACAAAACTCAAGATCATCCACAGGAAGTTCTCTTTTTACCTGACCAGCCAAGGAACGAAGATCTGTTCGATCTGGGCGATGTTCAAATATCTCTAGATGCTATAGTATGTGCCAAAGCCATAGGACCAGATGGCATACCAGGAGACATTTTTATTCATGAGAGGACCAACTGGTCAAAGTAGATACTGTTAAATACAATTACAAGTAGCACTCCAAATCCTGAATCTTGGAAAGGTGCCGAGGTGGTACCCATTTTGAAGAAGAGTGATAGAAGCCTACCCACCAACTGTAGGCCTATCAGCCTTATTGACTTATCAGAAAATTATTCTGCTGCGTGTCCTGGCCAAGATCCAAGAACAGATTGATGCAAATGACATTCTAATACCCTACCAGGGTGGGTTTAGAAAAAGAAAACCAGTGCATTTGACCAGGTTTTTCGCTTCCTACTTTTGTTTTGGAAAACTGTTGTAAACGGTAAGTGCAGCCTTTATGTTGCTTTCATAGAGTTAAAAACAGCTTGACCGGGTCCGAAGACATAAGCTCTGGTACGCATTGCACAACATGGGAATGCTAGTGGATAGTCTATCCCTAATCATTTGTCTACATGAGGATAACTTCACCAGAATATGCAGGGGCGAGCAAGGGCAGCTCACTGACTCGATCCCAGTAAACAAAAGCATCCGCCAATGATGCGTGTTAGCCCCCACTTTATTCTCATTATATCTGAATGGTGTAGTGCAGTTTCTTTCTCTATATGCTGCTGATGATCTGTCCCTTATAAAACAAAACAGCGCGGGGAGCCCTTATAACCCTTTAGTGCCTGGGCTACACCACTGGACAAAAAAGCAAAAGGAAAAACCTCTAGCAGGATAATTATATTGGATTTCATAGAGAGGCAACCTTATTCAAGCCTCACTAGGACTAGAATCACCCTTTAGAAATCAGTCGTAAATGTCCAATAGCAAAATCCACACATCATAGGAGGCATTGTTGCACCACAAGAAAGGCAATGACACCAAATTTTGCATCACCACAACCAGTTTTATTTATTGAATGTTACCTATTTACTTCACAAAAAAAGCTCTCAAATCAAAATTCCGCTATACAAAACAAACAATTGATCTCGCAGGGAAAATTACTTAAATACAAGTGAACATTAGGACCGCAATGAAGGACAATACACAATTTGTTAATGTTGCAGTCTCTAGGTAGAAATGCCAAGTGACTATAGATCTACTCAAATAATACACAAATCAATTGGTGTATATAATTGTAACTAAAACATCAGTCTATAACAAAATGTAATTTGTCTGTTGTTTCTTCCTGTTTGGCACCAATCCTAGAAAGTGTAAGTTAATGAATTTCGGCCTTATGATTAAAAGCCTCTTCCGGTCTAGACGGAACAAATGTCACCCCAAAACTTTGGTTCAAACAAAACAGCAAACAAATAAGCAACTGTTGGCAAGGCAAGATGAAAAATACACCATCAGCTTTCTTATGGAAGAACTGAAAAATCCTGGCATACAGTCAATAAGGCCCCTTTAAAAATCACAGTCCCCATACAAGAATATCACAACAGATATCACATTTGTGGATCGCTATTGTGACCCTAACCTAACTCCAACCATCTTTGAGCTACATTGCTGGAATTCAAAAGCCAGTTCTATTAAGGAAGTCTGACTAGTAAGTTTATCTTTGTGATATTCGTTGTGATATTCTCGCCCTAAACACGTCCCTTCCTAATACCAAATTGCAAAAGCAAAATGTGATTCGGTAACAAGTTGCTGAGTCGCATTTTTCTTGTTGTACATGGCAAAATGCATTTTACCGGCTGCAAATGTCCCAATGGGCTCTTTGCTACCAGTAAAATGGTTACACCTGGCCCTATCAACTTATCCCCTGTTTTTTTCAGATGACAGACATAGTGAAGCCTGGCAAAGGTCCCTTTGTGGAAGCAGGACTTTTAGTAGGAATATACTTTACATGCTGGTATTAGGGCATGCCTTTTGCGATCTAGAAATCAAAGAAAGTAAGAACAGGCAAGGATGGACATTGAGAAGAAACAAAACTAAACTGTACTTACAGAAAGCAGCACTTGAACTTGGCTGGTTAGTTCCAAAACGTTAAGTGCCACACCAGTTATGTCAGTTAGTCAAACAAGTTTTCGCAGGTGACAATCAATAAAACCAAATAAAATGGAATAAAAAGATTTGGTAAATGACACAATACTAAAAACACAATTAACAATTAATCTGACAATATCATAATATCTGAGCAACCAATAACACGAAACGTTTGATAGTATAGTTATTATAGTTCAGTTCTCACTGGCTAGTCACAACCTTCCCCTCCAAGCCAGGAGCTGCTTTTCTATTTCTTGTAGGCCCTACAGTATAATAGCACCTGCACCCTAAGGGCAATATTTATGAACTGATTTGCATTGCATTTGCATCACGCAACTTGGTACATGCACATCACATACCTTAAATAAGATTTATTAAGCCACATAAGGGACGGCTTGGATTTTGAAGCATTCCCAGATTTACCAGAAGTGGTAGAACTGGGAATGTGCAAAAAACCTACGCATCCCAAGGTGAGGTTTAACAAGGAGAAATATCTTTATTTCTCCTTGTTCTTTCCACTTTCCACGCATGCTGCATTCTACAGCACGCATAGAGCAAAGAATCCACAAAAACAATTCTCTGTGCAATGCAAGTGTGCTTGCGTTGGTACCAGGCTGCCAAAAGGGCCCCAGCGCAGGGGAAAGGACAGGAATGAGCCATATTGCCTAAAAAACGGCACACTCCTGCCCTTTCCCACTGGCAGCACAGCAAGGTGACTTGCTGCGCTCCGCGACTATTTTATAAATATGCCCCTAAGTCTAGAATGAGTTTATAAACTGCTACCTTGTCTGGAGCTTTGATTTTAAGTAGATGCCTATTACAACATACGGTGTCATAACTTCATCTGGTTCGTACACAGATGAGATGCAGGCTTTGAAGCGCTAAGCGAGTTATAAAAAGAAACAATTAATTATGACTTAATACCACTTTGTAAATAGCAGCTGCAAGGAAGAGTGGTGATCATGAGTGAAAATACACACACACAACAGATTCTCGCATTACATGTTAATGAGGCAGCTGTTGAGTTGAGCAGGTCGTGAAGTTACTGATATCACACTCATAAATCGACATAGCCATGTTAGAAGAAAAGTGAAGCTAAATCTCTTAAGGCTTCATTTTAACGTAAAATATGCAAAACCTAACAGGGGATTCACAAAGGAGTAAATGTGAATTACACCGTTACAAACACTAACAAACAACTGTACGTTATCAATAATTCACTAAGTGGAAGATGTGCAAAAGCATGTGATTTATATGACTGCATAGAAACTCCCTCAAATGTAGACTATGGCCCTCATCAAGAGCGGCTACTTAATTTATCAGAATAATTATGAGATCCCGGGAACATCCGGGATCTGTGTACTTTTACCCAGAGTTCTCAGCTGCTTTTAGCAGTCCGGGCTAAAATGAGGGTTTAACCTTCTCTAATTAAGTCACCCAGTTCCCAGGGTTTGTGTCAGCGAGAGGGAAATTCAGGAAGATGTGATGAACACCCACTTAGTCTGTTCTTAGTCATGACTCACAAACATTTGGCACTTCGCACACTTTTTCAAAAGATGGAAGTTACACCTTAAAGAAAGAAGTGTAAAAGATGCTAACATTTTGGGAACTAGACCATTTGCTACGATTTTCACAATGGAAGTTTAATAACGAGTGACGTGAGGAGAACAGAAAGGTAAACAATTAACGAAACAAAATGAAAATCTTAAAAATGTTTCACATTTCCTAATTCTGTGCATGTGGACTATAAGCATCTACAGAAAAGGACAAGTTGGTGTAAATGAGAATTTTTGCAAGGAATCTCACTTGAACATGAATCTTATGACAAGCATAGATTGCTATCCAGAAGACGTTTGTAAATCAGATATATCTGTGTAGAATTTGACTATGTGTACATGTGAGTGACCTTGAAATAAATTACATCTTTTTGCGTGAGTCAGAGTGGCTTACAATTCAGGAGCTGATCATCACTAACTCTTCTGGCCCAGGCACGAGGCATTGTGACGTCAGACGTCACCCATAACAAATTAGTACAAAAGATCAGTGATGTTAGTTTCACACTACTTGTGAGAAGTGATGACACAAATAGTTTTTTAATAAGTAAATAAGGCGCAGGTGTTTACAGCAGAATGCATGCATTTATGTGTGTTATTTTACTAATAACAGAATGCAAAATAAAATGCGCTAGATGTTCAAAATTACGAACATAAAAAGAATGGTGCAGAGTGGTAAAGCTGGATTTTAATGTTATTCCAGCACTTGTTCACAATCTAGTGCATAAGAAATTTAGAACTCACCTAAGGACTCCCGTTCCAAAAGATAAAGATAACTCTCAAAGAAGTCGTTCCTGAGCGCCTGGTGCAGGATAAAGGACATGCTGTGTCGACATAGCTCCTGGTCTGTCTTGTGCCAGCGAGACCTGAACGCTAGATGCGCCCCCAAGAACTCCATTTTGTGTAGTATGATTTACAGCCGACCGATGTGCTTGGCCAGGGCTTCGATCACCATGCTTCGGAGGGTGAGTGCGGTGACCGACCGTGAGACTTTTAGAGTTGGGAGCACCGTGCCATCTAATCTCAGGGGTAGCTGTTGACATTTGCTCAGAATATTCACAGGAGTATGATCTTTCAGGCACCATGTGCTGAGGGAGAAAGCAAACCATAAAAACGTAGCCAGCGGAGAACTGCTTAGCAAGGGTAAATGTATATCTGCTCCAAAGGAATTCCGTGTCGTGAAAACGACTCTATTTTAAGTTATAGTAGAAGGAAGAAGCAGTGGCGCAAAAAAAAAAAAAAAAGGCAGCCACTACTCACAGGTGCTCTACAGTAAGAATGTGTGCGGGCTTACAAAATAACCACGCTGTACTTCCGAAGGTGAGTGAGCATTAAACCTGACTCATTGCTTTTCACATTTGATGTGTATTTAAAGACAGATGGCAACTGTCTGTCTAATCTTCTGAAAAATTGCTGCTTATTAATTTAACATGGAGACTTATTTCTCGTATTGGAAAGTGTGAGGATTTTGTAAGGTGAACTATGTGACAGTTTTTTTTAATTCTGAAGTTTGATGGAAACACATATTTAACAGAATCCAGACAAATCAATACACCTTGCTTGGCAATGCGCAAATGGCAAATATTAGCTGAAACATACATACAAGCTCTATATGGCTTTATCAGTAAAACTGTTTCTGTGCAAACTTAGTGATTATTTATGTGGAAAATGTGCTTGCTGTAAATGACAGTCATGCTTTATTAGTGTAGTTGTAACAGTGTACTTCTAAATGGAACACAAATGAGCCGCACCCATTCAGCAGTAGAGTGATAAGCCCCCGCTGTCCTGCTGAAAGTGTGTGGCTCATTTGCAAAGCTTGTTAGTGTGATGCTTGGATTTTTCAGAATCCTCATACGTTTAGTGAAGTAACATTGATGGCAGTGTAAACACATTTTACATCCTTCCAAGAAATGCACAACGAGGTTGACCGACCTTTTGACCCAATAAGATGTGTGGTGAACCATAAACAATTACCTCTAAACCACCCAAATAATTTAGACACCATGGCCAATGTGGCCAAAGAATGAAAACTCCAATCAGGAATATAGTATAAAGCTCAAAGTCATGTACACTATGAGTAAAACCAAGTAGTAGAGATACATAATCACCAAGGGTTTCCCAAGGCGACAAAATAAGTTCAGGCATACTAACATTTATAAAACTAAGCATTCAAGAAGAATGATACAAAACGTTAACAGAAATATCTGAGACGCAGAAATCACAAGGTGATTTAGTCAATTCAAATTCGAGCAAGCCAATAATCATTGGCTGGGCACAAGTCAACCCTACAACTAAACAAATTAAGGATATATATATATGTGGTGAGTAACACATGCTGGCAAAATACAAAAAGGACTTTATAATTCGGAAAATAAAATAACTTGCGTTACAGGACACAAACTACAAAAAAAATAAAAGAAGCGTCAGCATTTTGGAGTTTCTAACCTAATAGGGCATGTCAAGGGGCAAGGGCAAATCGCAGAGTGGAAGATATTCCTCCAAGGGATACATCATTCAGTAAATCTTTGTCAGCAAAGCATATGGTCAGCATCAGGGAAGTGTCTGTCTCAAGCCAAGACAGGACGAGAGCTGCTCTGCATCTGAACATCTGAGAATCTGGGCATCTTCTGAGCAAAGTTCGATCAGCAATGAAAAATTAATCCACATGAAGTGGCTTTCCAGGATAAACTCATATTACAAAAAAGGGGCATCATCCAATCAAAATATTAGCAAACTTCAGGTAGCAACAGTGACATTTTTCCAGGTTTGGCATGAGAACATCTCTTTCTGTGCAGCTCCAAATCATTTGAAACAAAAGTGCGCCGTGTTCCTGCAATATGTACTTTCAAGGATGAATAACTACGGTTCTTCCAGGGTTAAACAATAGACTTTTCACAAGTAGGGCTTTGCTTCTCATGAGAAAAAAATCTAAAATAAAGTTTCACATTATGAAAAAAAAAACATTCAGTGCGTTTACATGATTGCGAAATGCAAGCTCTGTAGGCCTTAGTTATGCTGACACAATAAAATATAAAATGCAATTGAATAATGTTTGTTAATTGAACACACTTAATATGCAAATGTATAAATTCATCAGTAATAATATATTATCAGCGTAAGTAAAACATTTCATTTAAATTGTAAAAGTTTTGTTATTGCATTACATCAAGCAGAATGGAGAAGTGCATTTTTCTCAATTGCACATGATTTTGAAAGTCATTAATCAAACGTGTTTCCATATTGGTTATTAGTTTAGAGTCTAAATGACATTTCAACATAAACTTTAACCTTCTAGCATATCATTTAAATAGAGTGGCACAACGTTGACCTCTGAAATACAAGCAAATGGCACACTTAAAATGTGTGTCAGTACAGCTTTCTATGTTGTGGCTGAAACTTGTAGGTCTGCTGGCTTCAGTAGTACGAGGAACAAAGCTAACATTTATGCTATATCAGCAACACCCCCTGTCTGAAAATTGTTCCAGCACCACTGCTCCTATACAATACAGTGTGCCCCCCATCTCACACACCACACCTACAAGTGTACCACAGTACCTGCCCTGCACTTACCACCTCCCCTTGTGCACCAACACATACAGATGGTAACCATGATATTCTTTTTTTTTTTTTTTCTTTTTTTTTTTTTGTCCTCCTTCCCTTAATTCCCTGGTCTGGGCCACTTCCAAATACCTAACTAGTTTATCGCAAAGACACCCAGACCTGGGAAAAAGTCCATCCTTGGGCTAGGTAACCCTCCGAAACAGTAGGTGTACCATTTCTTAAACTTCTAAGAGTATAATCATAGGACCGATTACAATTTACTACCTTGCAAACCAGTTAATTAACAGCTCCAAAAATCCAGAACAATTACTAACTCTCACTGCTCTAGCGCCACATGCTAGATTATAGAATAACAAACCCTTCCAATTTTCAAAGGTTGGGGGCAGCGGGCTAATCCACTTTCTACATATCTCTCTTCTAGCCAACAAGAGCATATAAAACAGCAACTTGGCGCAGTCTTTTTTTATCCTTTTATCTCTATGAAAACAACCAAAGATGATCAAGGAAGGGCTTACCTCACTCTCCATAAGCAAGATCTGGTTAATCCACCTCGGACCAGAAGCGTTGGAGGCCGGGGCAGTTTGCTAACATATGCAGGTCCCCTACCGACTTGCGACAACATATCTTACTGCCCGACTCCAGCCTTTACAGTTTTTCCGGGGTCCAGAAAACCCTGTGAATTGTAAACAGATGATTCCTTCTTAAACAAGCAGGTTTGACTGCAGAATACATCAAAGCTACTAATACTTGCCACAACTCTGTAATCTGCACTCCTGGGAGGTGATCTTTCCAAGTATCTTCCAGCAGCACAAAATCACCATCCAGCGTATCCAGGAGGGTCCAATACCATCTTCATAGTTCTTTTTTGCAGATTTCCTCCTCCTGTAGTAGCTTCTCCACTGGGTTTGTGCTGCCCACTCCACCTTTGACTTGCATCACCCAACTCCTTATTTGCCTGTATTTAAATTTGGATGGATTTCCTGTTGTGCCCCTTAAACGTTCACTGTAGGGGATCAAACCTTCGTTCGTACATAGCTGCCCCCATTGCAACAACCTAGACTCCCGCAATGAAACAGCTAAAATATCCTTTGTCCATTCAGGAGACCCTGGAGAGTTCCCCACAATGAAACAGCTAAAATATCCTTTGTCCATTCAGGAGACCTTGGAGAGTTCCATATGGGTGCCCATTTACTGTAACAAGGCAGGTTTGTACCGCTCCTTATTTCATACCAGATTTTAGCCGAATCAGCTAGTACTCTAAGTCTCTCCTTCTTGTACAATTTAGGGTCTCCAAATTTGTACAGAAAGCCCTCCTATGCAACCTTTGCAACTTTCATCATTTCCTTTAGGAGTGAACCAAAATCAGAGGGGGCAGCACCATTACAAGCCTTCCTCATATTCTTTATAAAAGTTGCCCAAGCATACAATTGCAAATCTGGTAGTGCTAGACCCCCTTTCTCCTTCCTCCGCCTCAGCTTTTTTCATGCAATGCGAGCGCTTTTTTTGCCCCAAATAAAGCTGCCAGTCTTGCCTTGAAATTTATGTATCCAATCTTTATCAAATCTTAAAGGTAGTGCATTGAAAATAAACAGCACTCTCGGCAAGAGCATCATCTTAACCAAGTTGACCCTATCTAAATTCGTAAGTGGCAGATTAACCAACTTCTTCATCTGTTTACTTGACTCAATCATAACACTCCCAAAATGTCTTTCTGCGGTCACCCCCAGGTCTTCTGTTATCGTAATACCCAAATACCTCACCTCTCTACTTATTTTAACATTCCCCCCGAGCGGTGACCTCAGGCATGTTCCAAACCATGACCTCCGTTTTATCTTTATTAACCATATATACCCCACCATCCCCCCAAATTCTGTTATCAATTCTTCCAAAACATGTAGGGATTGATTAAAATTGCTTGTGTAAACCAACAGATCGTCTGCATATAACGCTACTTTCTTATACCAGCTTCCACACTGGAAAGGGAGTATCAAAGAGTTGTGCCTAATTATAGTAGGCAGAGGTTCAATGTATAAATTAAATAACAGGGGAGATAGCGGACATCCCTGTATAGTCCCTCTCTCAATCCTGACAGGGCCGGTCAGGGAACCATTAACTAAAACTCTTGCCACTGGATCATTTTATATAATACATAGGGGGTCATTCTGAGTCTGGCGGGCGGCGGAGGCCGCCCGCCAGACTTCCCCCCTCCAAAATACCGCTCCGCGGTCGAAAGACCGCTGAGGGTATTTTGGCTTTTGCACTGGGCTGGCGGGCGACCGCCAAAAGGCCGCCCGCCAGCCCAGTGCAAAAAAACCCTTCCCACGAGGACGCCGGCTCAGAATTGAGCCGGCGGAGTGGGAAGGTGCGACGGGTGCAGTTGCACCCGTCGCGAATTTCAGTGTCTGCAAAGCAGACACTGAAATTCTTTTTGGGGCCCTCTTACGGGGGCCCCTGCAGTGCCCATGCCATTGGCATGGGCACTGCAGGGCCCCCCAGGGGCCCCGCGACACCCCATACCGCCATCCTGTTCCTGGCGGGAGAACCGCCAGGAACAGGATGGCGGTATAGGGTGTCAGAATCCCCATGGCGGCGCAGCAAGCTGCGCCGCCATGGAGGATTCAATAGGGCAGCGGAAAACCGGCGGGAGACCGCCGGTTTTCCCTTTCTGACCGCGGCCAAACTGCCGCGGTCAGAATGCCCTGCGGGGCACCGCCAGCCTGTTGGCGGTGCTCCCGCCGACCCTGGCGCCGCCGGGGTCAGAATCACCCCCATAGTGTCCTTATAAACCTATCCCCCAAGTTAAAGTGTCCGCAAAGAGTGACCAGGAAGGGCCAATTAACCATGTCAAAAGCCTTAGCAGCATCAATCATTACAACCGCGAGAGGAAGCTTACAGGTGCTCACTAAATCTATTGTCCCTATCAAATCATGTGTCAACTCATGCAAATATCTACCCTTTATAAACCCCCTTTGATCTACATGAGTAAATTTCCCAACAAGCTTACCCAATCTATTTGCCAGGATTTTTGCAAAGATTTCATAATCGCTATTCAGCAGGGAGATGGGCCTATATGAATCACACCGTGTAGGGTCTTTCTCTGGCTTAGTTATTAAAGTAATTGTGCCTCCCTCCAAGAAGGAGGAAACCCTGCCCCCTCCTTAAAAATACAGTTCCACAATCCTACCAACACCTCAATTATGCTGTCTCCTAAAACCTTATACACTTCCAGAGGTAATCCATCTGGACCAGGCGCCTTCCCCAATTTCCCCGAAGCAGTCACTCCTTCCACCTCATCACACCTAATTCCTTCATTCAGGTTCCCTTTCTCCACATCCTCATTACCCAGAGGGAAGAGCTCTACACCCCGCAACCAGGCCTGGACCCGCCCTGGGGGTATGTTTAACCTTTCTCCATAAAGATCCCAAAAGTACTCCCAGAACACTTCTTCTATTTCCTTTTTCCCTGTACAAGAAGCCCCTCCATTCTCCCCCTGAATCTCCACCACTCTGTTCCTCGTCAACTTTGATTTTGTTTGCCATGCTAGTATTTTTCCGCTGTTTTCCCCGTATTCAAAAAAGCTCTTCTTATTAGCCTCACATCTCTCCTTGACTCCTCTATCTAGTCCACTACAAGTTAATTGCGGTATTCTTGGAGTACTTTAACTAATTGTTTCTTTTCTTCTAAATGACCATCCTTGCCTAGTAACTGTTCCTCTGCTATCTGTATAAGCTCTTCCAAACCCGTAATCTTGTTTTTATACACTTTCCTTTTAAAAGAGGCTGCCCTCATCAATCTACCTCGCAAAAAGGTCTTATATGCGTCCCAAACCACCTCTGGTGCTGCTGAACCTTCATTTGGCCTAAAATACTCTTCCGTATCCTTCTTCAAATTTGCCACAGTAGCCTCATCCAGAAGGAGAGTCCTGTCTAATGTCCACCTAGACTGCATAAGACTCCTACCAAAATTAAAGCACAGACTCACTGCTGAATGGTCCGACAAATGGACTCCAACATGGAAATCCTCTTCTACACACTCTCTCACTCTCCCATCAACTAACACATAATCAATCCTAGATTGATGTTTACACTTTTTGTTGTACCCTCGCTTTGTTCCCATCCTCTCTCTCCAAATGTCGTGTAACCCAAAATGGGAGATCATATTAATTACCTGAGATCTCATCTTCTCATTCATTTTTGCCCAGCTCGACTTAGACCAATCAAGATCATAGGCTAGCACAACAATAAAATCACCCGCCCAAATTATTGGGTCTGTGTAATAGAGCAGGTGATGATATAACTCTCTCAGAGGCTGAAGATCGTCCCTATTTGGGCCATAATATCTCACTAAAATGAGGGGCTGATTAAAAGCCAGCAACCTCCCTATTACCCATCTCCCAGCTCTGTCTACTATACCTCCCTGAAAAGATATTTCGGGATGGTTCTTAACTAATAAAACCACCCCCTTGCTACCTCCCGCCTGAGTGGAACATAAGACGTGCTGAATCCAATTATGCCGCTTAAACAACTTTCTACACTCGTCACCGGAAAGATGCGTTTCTTACAATATTATCACCATAGCTTGAGAATCCCTGCAGTATTGCAATAACCTCTGTTGTCCGGCCCTTACTCTTAAACCATTTACGTTCCAGAAAAGAAACCTTAGTTCTTTATCCTTTATCCCTGTTTCCTCTTTTCCCGCAAGCTCTCACCCCAACCGTAGAAAAGAATGAACGTTTTCTAACTAAATCAGGACACATTTTAGTTTTTTTGTTTTTCCCACATGCTCCCCACCCTGTGCCCTCCTTTAACCCCCTCCCATTTCCCAGCCCCCCAAACCCACCACCCATACCCTGAGAGAACCCACCATTTCTCCTCACATGGCACCTTGCCGTAGGAAGCTTCTGCCGGCTTGGAGTTAACCTTAAAAAAAACACACACACACACAAAATGAACGCGCTCCTTAGCCCACGGACTGATAGTCCTTTCCAGTGTCTTGATCAGACCTTCGACGTCTCGAGAATCTCTAAATAAATACATTTTATTATTTGCCATCACCTTCAACGAGGCCGGAAATTTCAGCTGGGCCGTAGCCCCTAAAGTTTTAAAACATCAATTCTCTTCCCTAACTCCCACTGTCTATTCAGAGTCACAGTAGATAAATCTGATCTAATCTCAAAACTGATACCCTCTGCTGTTAAAGTCTTATTCTTCAATGCCATGGCTAAAATCCGTTCTTTGATGGCATATGTATTGAAGCACACCAGTATCTTTCTTGGTTTATCCCTGTTAGCAGATTTCCTAAAAGGGTCTCTATGTACCCGCTGTATATCTTTTAATAAGACTTCCTCCTCCTATTCGATCCGGGTACCTTGCTTAATCAGACAGACTACCAAGCTTTTCAAATCCCCTTTTTCCAGTTCCTCCGGGACTCTCAGGAGTCTCAAGTTGTTCCTCCTCATTCTATTCTCCATTATTTCAAGTTTCGCTTGCAGACTCCCCTCCCATAATTTCACCTGACAAATCACCTCCCTATTTTCTTCTGTAACTCTCCTCAGATCAGAAACCTCAAATTCCATAGCAGCTGTCCGCTTGGCAAAATCGCCCAATTTTTGCCCAAGAGTTTCGCATAAACCTCTTATCTCTTTTTGATTAGTATTTGAGGTCTCAAAACCTCCTCTCACCTCCCCCACCAAGTATCGAATCATCCCTGCAATAGATATGACAAGAGGTTCATCCCTTAAGGCTTGGCACTGAGTGGGTACTACCTCCTCATGTTGCTGGACCACCTCCTCACCTTGCTTCTCTGCTAGCTTCGATCCTGGAGCATAGTAGGGCCCTCAGCAGAGAGTCTGAGACCCCCTCTTGGCTTACGACCCTGCTGCCAACACTATTCTGGCATAAATGATGAGACTCTGGCAGCTGAAACCTATTAGGGGAGAGTTCAATCTGTGAAATCAGGCTGCTCTCTACATCCCCTTCTGGACTATCCTCGAGGTCCCCAGACCTGCTACCTCCACCCCCTTCTCTTTCTCCTATGTGCCAGGGAGAACCTTAAAATATGCCCTAAGCGACTGGGTAATTCTTGTCTTTTTAAGATCCAAAAGTGAGTGACTGGAATTCGGCCAGGCTCCTTCTAAGTCAGCCGAACTGCCGCTCTTCCCTATTGCCTGGACCGCAACCACAACAGACTTACTAGCTCTACAGCTCCTTACAGGGGGAGGAGATACGCCCTGAGGAACGGAAGTTCTTTTTAGGCTTGGAGTTTTTTTTGCTACTTCTCAAGGAATAGCCCAGGTCACCTCTCTTCCCACCTGCTCCACCTCCACCTTTCCTTCTGCCTAGGATGACTTTTGTACTCTGCATCCTAAAATTAACCAGGGGAACTGCTCCATACCATGAGGAAAATAAATGTGAGGTATCAAACAATGAGGCTGCCCCCCCAAAAAAAATCCCAGTACCTCTTTCAATTGTTAAGGTCCAACGAGGGGGCAAAGTCTTCTCTGTTCCTTCGTCCTGCCTAATCGGCGTCCTTGTGGAGCTGGAAAACAGAGTGCAGCATGTGCTGACTCTTCCGTTGTTCCCCCGGAGGGGAATTCTTGCCACAACGTGTCTTCCGCATTGAAGATTCTGAATGGCCCGTTTCCAAATCACGGGCTGAGAAAACACCGGTTTCCGATCCGTCCTTGCTTTAGGAGCAGCCGCTGCCCACGAGGACCTGCACGGGGGCAGAGCGCAAACAGTGTGCACGCCTCCAGGCCAGCTGAGAGCTCCTCTCTGGCCCACGTCAGCCAGCCGCCATGTTCTCCCTCTGCAACCTTGATATTTTTAATTGTTTGAAGTGCATGACCTCAAAAATGTCTGGATGTAATGAAAGAGTCTAGTTATTTGCTCAGCACAAACACCATCCATTTATCTGACTTTTTGTCCACCCACTAATAAACAAATTTCAACATAACGCCATGCCCCTCCAGCGACCTGACCACCCAGAGAGACAAAAAATGCTGAAGGCATGCATCACCTTGCTTCTATCTCCCTAATGCCTGATTCTGTGTCCACCTAAAAATCAAGGCTGTCCAATGCATTCCAAATAGGAATTGAAACCCTTTCCTCTTTACGGTAGCAGTGGTTCCTTTGTAATTTTGGAAGACATATTTTTATTGTTATTGTTGATGGCTCGGAAGAAGATAACAATAGGGCTGAATTTAGTAATAATGTTAATGTGTGTTTATAAAGCCTTACCTAATTACAAGTTGCTCTTTCTGTTGAGAATAGCAAGATAAAAAGTTGAATTGGCCCAACTGGGCTTCAAACTGGGATCAGCAGGATGCATGCTAAACTCAGGCACAGGCATTCCAACCACTTAAGTTACCTCTATGTGAGAAGAACATGTGGCCCACTGTATGATCATAGATCTCTCAAGCAGGCACATTAATCTCCTCAATTATCATAGTGGCCTGCACAAATAGTACCTGAAGCTGAAACATGCAATTTGCAACTTTTTGCGATATATGTATAATGCTAACCTCACCAAAAGTCAGTGGAAGACTGTACAGGGCCGATGGCAAGTAAGTAGTCATCATGAGATAGGCAATTCAGCTCTGAAACCATCTTAATGGGATGATACTCATAAATTGCAATTTATACTCACAGTTCAGCACTACAGCTGTATCCACGTCTCGGTGGGACTGTGCTCTGCCAAAACAAACAAAGCTGCCTACTCAACAGACATCTTAATATAACTGATACTGTTAAAACAACAATACTTAAGCCTGAAAGAGATACAATAACTCTTCAATTATTTCCATTCATTTTCTTTATTTATATATATATATAGCCTACATTTTTCATTGACCATATAAAGCAAATAGACAAAACCAAATTGGGGACTTGGGGGGGAACCGACCATAGGGAGGTTTTCCCCCAGAGGACTTTGGGGAATGGTGCAGTCCTTGGGCTGCATGGGCTTCCCTTGGTCTATTTGGGCTACGTGGGAAGGCCATGATGTATAGCCTGCCATTTTAAGGAGGGTCACCATATGGAATTGGTGACACGGCGGTTGGAAGCAGGCTTTGTAGTTTAACTAGGTAGTTTCATTAGTGCTAATGAATTGTTAATTAATTATTTAAGTAGTGTTATTACAGTAGTCGTTTAAAGGTGGTGAACGCACTTACCATGGCTGACTACAGGAGACAGCAACCAATGAGGCTGCTAGAGGAAGCAGGCTGCCTTGATTTAGTGGCCTGAATCGCAGAAAAGGAGCATGGGCGGCCACGGCGTAGAGCAGCTGGTGGGGTAGCCGCAGCAGTATTGGTGTGCATGCCCGAGCTTGGAGCTCGGAGTTGGCTGGCATTGGGAAGCGAGTGGGGCTGCCCTAAAGTACAGAGATCAGCCTCGCAGGGGGCCGACTCTGTGCCTCAAGGGGGGTTTGTTTGTGAAGAGAGAGAGGGCACGGTGCCCGTTAAGAGAAGCCACATGGTGCTGGTGGCAAGTGAAGGGCGCAGCGGTGATAATGTGGCTACATGCGGACAGCTTCAGAGAGGAAGCTCATCCACATGCACGGAGGCTCACGGCAGCGTTGTAGTGAATGCGCGTGCTGCAAGTAGAAAGGGGTGGCCTGGGGCTTCACACCCAATCCAGGATGGCAGCCATCCCACCGTCGTTATGAATGGCAGAGGAGACAGGGGCAAGACGAGCGTCAAGAGCTGGGAAGAAGAGATGGGGAGCTCATTCACAGAAGTGTAAAACACAGAATCCAACAAGAAAGAGGAGTTATATGGTGCTTGAAGTGGAGAAGGTGGTCCTTGGATTGAGGAGGCAAGTGAGGGGAATGAGTCACAAGACGCATACATGGTTCCTTGGATTGAACAGAGGTGGGAGGGGATACAAGGGGACAGTTTGGAGGGAGTAATGCAGAGATGCCGGAGGAAGAATGGTGGGATGGAGGTTGTCTTGGGGGAATGCAAGGTACAGAGTCAGCACGGGATAGTGTACAAGGCAGTAGTTGTGGTGCGGCAGCCATTGATTTGGCTCAGTTAGAGTGGAGTGAAGAGGAGGTGCAGAGTGATGATGTAGAGCTACAATTTATAGCCCAAAATGTCGATAAGGGTATAGGGTAGGTGCTCAAGTGATGCCAGGGTAAGGAGCAGAGAGGCACAGAAGGAGATTAGCATATGGCCGGGCAGGGGGCTCAAAGGGAGTTGAGTAACCAGGAGTATGTGGAAAAAAGGATTTGAGGACAGATGGTAGACTTGACCAGCACGCCAGACAATTTCTCATCTCCACAGGTAGGGTCGTTGTGAGACATGGCAGACTCAGGGGAGCATAGTTCGGCTCCACAACCCTGATAAGAAGTGAAGTTGTGGCACCAGGGTGGCTGGCCTGATGGGGGCAAGGGACAAGGTGGCGGGTTAGCCACAAGATGAGGGTATGGGGTGCCATCTGATGTCACTGGACACCTGACAATGCGTCCTGCACCACATGAGGGCCAGGGGAGGTTACGAGCAGTCACTCACATTACCACAGGCGGCAGCAATCCGGTGCACCCGGGGGCAACAGCTCAGGTAACAGCGCGTGAGAGTTACTCACGGGCAGGCGAGTATGAAGAAACTGTTTTGGACTATGATGAATAGAGTTCCGAAGAGGAGGAAGTTAGAGAGGAGGATGTGCAAACTCGGGGGGAGCAATGGTGGGCTTTTGGGGAGGAAGACGGGAGTGGGGCCATCTCATTCTGTCGTGCCTTATGCTTTTCAGCCCAAGCTTTGTTGTTATACAAATTTCCATGGGGAGGATACATCGAGGCAAAGGCAGCCGGTGAGGCGACAGGCTCACAAGCAGGCTTCGGCATTGACGCCAGGTAAGCCCTTTGGCTCGAAGACGCAAAGTAAGAAGGTATCTGTCAGAGCGAAGGCTAAGAGGTCTCCAGAATGTGGGAAGTCCCACTTACGGAAATGGGTATACATGTTGGACACTGGCATGGGCATGGAAGAGTGGAGGGGATAACGTCAGGGGAGTGCAGATGAAGGTTACTGGAACAAACGGTCAGGTTGAGGTGGCCTGAGACAGAAGTAAAGGGGAGTGAGAAGTCTTGAAAGAGCCGTTGGAGAATAAATAACTTAAAGTGAGGAAGTTGCCCTACATGGGTACTTCCGAGCCTTTAGGGGCCCATTTAATGGTGTCCACAAAGGAAAAGATTTGGAAGGGAGAATATGTGGAAATGCTAAAGCTGTTTCACAGAGAGGTGAGTGCGAAAGGAGGGTCAAAGGAAGAAGAATATGAATTGACTAAGAGACCTAAGGTGCCAGTTACGATAGAGAATTGGATGGCAGTATTTCTTATTTATGTCAGAGTATATTGTGAGAGGTATCCTGATCGTTCAGTTGCATTGTTCAAATATATGGATGATATACACAAGGCGTACTTCAATAATGGTGGTTACGCCTGGATACAGTACGGTGGGGAATTCAGGCCACGCATGGCGGCCAATCCAGAGGTGCAGTGGGGTGAAATAGATGCTGACTTGTGGCTGCATACCATGGGACCAGCAAAGTTCGGCAAAACGGTCTTCACGGCCAGTGGTTTGCCGAAAGTATACTGGCCCTATCAAGGTCACCCCACTCCGGGAGGAGTGGGGTCAACCACAAAATCTCAGGCCCAAACATCCAGCAATTCTGCTTGCTGGGACTTCAATAAAGGAGCTTGTACCAGAGAATACTGCAAGTTCCGTCATGAATGCTCCAAATGTGGTGGAAGACATGAAGTAATCAACTGCCTTGGGACAAACCACACCAGCGGTGGGATTTCAGGAAAATGGCCGGCAGCACAGAGTTGGGGGGGCAACCACCAAACAGGCCAGACAGGCAGTTTCAGGGGGGGGGGACGGCATGCTCACTACAGTGGGTGGAAGGGCTCCCATGCTAATTGACATTGGCAGGCTTCTGTTCTAGCTAGAGTTTATGACGGGAAGGACAATGCTTAATTATTGCGAGACAGTTTCTTGTGGAGTTTCAAATTGTGTTATCAAGGTCCCAGGACTCGTAGATGGGTGAAAAATCTCTAGTCTGTGAGTCAACACAGCCTCGCAGTGCACGAGAAACTGACCAAAAGGTACGCAAAGGACGAATGGCAGGCCCTTTCATGGACTAGCCGTTGAACGACTTGATTATATCAATAACTGGCGTTGATACCAAAAAAGAAGCAGGTCAATTCCGGCTAATCCTGCACTTTTCTTGGCCGGAGTTTTTTTTTTTGATGAATTACTTCATTGCAGTTGACCTCGTGACAATGACATTCTAAACTGTGGATGTGGCACTGCAAAATGGTGGAACAGGTCGGACAGGGGGAATTCATGACATAAAATCAGCTTTCCGCTTGTTGCCGATATTGACGTCCAATTACTCGGGCTGCTTTTCGAAGGGCTGTGGTATGTGAACAAGATCTTACCAATGGGTTGTTCCATATCTTGTGCACTGTTTGAGTGCTTTAGCACCTTCTTGCAGTGGCTGTTCACTCACATTATGGGCCACGCCCAGATCACACATTATCTAGATGACTTCTTCATTGTTGGTAAGTCCGGGTCTCTGGAGTGCCATGATATGCTTGAGAGATTCCAAGCAATAATAGTTGAGATTGGGGTGCGTCCGGTGCCCAAAAAACGACATGGCCCTCCCAACAATTGACATTTCTTGGCATTGAGATTGATTCTTTATCTATGACAGCATGGCTGCCTAGGGATAAGAAAACAGCGATGCTGCTATTGCTCGACGACGTGCTGCGGAAGCAGAAAGTGACTGTGAAGGAGGTGCAGATCTTGCTCAGCCTCCTTAATTTTATTTGCCGGGTGAACCACACCTTTTGTAGAAGAATAGGGCTTGCTCTGCAAGGAAAATACTTATCTCACCACCATATTCAGCAGGCGCAGCATAGCCTTCCTGTAAAGTTTTCCTGTGGTAGTGGCATTGATACTGTGGGTGCACGGCTGGCACATAAAAAAGTCATCTTTCGAGTTGACAATATGGCAGTGGTGCAGGTTATCAACCACCAATCTTTGAGGGATCCTCAAGTTTCGAAGTTTGTGAGGGTGTTTATCTTGGGTTGTCTCAGGCATGATATTGCATTTAGTGCTTCCCTTGTGCCGGATGTGGACAATGACATTGTGGACACTTTGTCTCATTCATAGTGGAGGAGATTCCATGTCTGGCCACGGAAGCAGATCCCATCAAGATTCAGATGCCAATAGAGCTGTGGAAGAAAGGAGACAGAGGATGTTACAACTGGTTTTGCATTCAATAATGATCTTTGCTAGATCGGCATATGCACAGGCATGGGTTGAATTTCTTGACTGCGGGGTGCAACGCAGGCGTCAGGCATGGGCAAGAGCAGACAATGTCATCCAATACATATTTGTGCTTATTGGAAAGGGTCATTCTAGAGTCACCATTACCGGGAAGCTGGCAGGTATTTCCTTTATTGGGAAACTGCTTTGGGGATACCCTCCTTCGGTGGGGGACCTGGATAAGAGAATACTAGAGGGTTGGGCTAGAGAGTCAGGGGCGAGTGAGCGGAAGAGGTTACCTATATCGCTAGACTTGCTGGGCCAACTATCTGGGGTTCTTCCTGAGGTGTGTTCAGATACAGAGGAAACAGCCATATTCAGTACACTCATGTCATGTATGTTTTTCGGGGCATTTAGGGTGTCTGAGTTGTTGGGAAGCAAGGGAACCATAGGCATGACTTGGCAGGATATCCAATTTATGAGGCAGGGTATGCAGCTGAGCTTGCACAGGTCGAAAATTCACCAACGAAGCAAAGGAGTAGTGGTGAGTTTGTGCCCCTACCCAGAGGTCAGAATATGCCTGGTTCAGTGGGGCCAACAGCTTTATGCTGTTAAGCATGGGGTCGCCTCGGTTTTTTATACACAGGCAAGGGAACCCAGTCACAGCATTCCAACTCTTGGCCATACTGCGCAAAGCTCTGAAGAAAGTAGGGAAAAATGCATCACAATTCTGTATGCATTCTTTTTCTATAGACCTGACTACGGAAGCAGGTCAGCGGGGATGGAAAAGGGAATGAATCATGCACACTGGTAGGTGGGTAGCGGATTGTTTCCAGAGATATTTTTAGGGGAGTAGGTTATGAGTGTTGAACTGGTCGCCCCACCAAGGATTTGTTTTCTATTTGCTTTTACTGGTTTGGTGGCAGGCCCAGATACAGAGGCCTTGTATATCTATTTTTTGGGGCATTCTTTTATTAAGATGGCAGAGAGACAGGCCCGGCAGAACCATTTTGGTGTACATGTGGGGTTTAATAGCAAGTTATATTGCCTGCAATGGCACAATAAAGGGGGCATGTTATGGAGAGAGTTGGGGCCAGATGTAGCAAAGGTTTTTACCCATTCTGTGTCTATGGGAAAAAGTGTTCGTACATATGGCCCTTAATTCCTTGTTTGAACAAATTAATGAGGAGGCGAACATGCCCAGACATCTTATTGCTCCACTTAGAGGAAAATGATTTATTGGTGTCTAAAGGCCTGGCTGTTATCAAACAGATCAAAAGGGATCTTAAGGACATTCAGGCTCTATGGCATGGCTGCTATATCATTTGGACAGCATTCATGCCCAGGAGTTCAGGGCGTGGGCCATTCGGCCAGTGGCTATTGAGAAGGCGAGATGGAAATTGAACAAGGAAATGTGGGGGTGATTCTAACCCTGACGGGCGGCGGAGGCCGCCCGCCAGAGTTCCCCCCTCCAGAACACCGCTCCGCGGTCCTAAGACCGCTGCAGTGATTCTGGGTTTTCCACTGGGCTGGCGGGCGACCGCCAAAAGGCCGCCCGCCAGCCCAGTGGAAAACACCCTTCCCACGAGGACGCCGGCTCCGAATGGAGCCGGCGGAGTGGGAAGGTGCGACGGGTGCAGTTGCACCCGTCGCGAATTTCAGTGTCTGCTGAGCAGACACTGAAATTCTTTGTGGGGCCCTCTTACGGGGGCCCCTGCAGTGCCCATGCCATTGGCATGGGCACTGCAGGGGCCCCCAGGGGCCCCACGACACCCCATACCGCCATCCTGTTCCTGGCGGGAGAACCGCCAGGAACAGGATGGCGGTATGGGGTGTCAGAATCCCCATGGCGGCGCATCGAGCTGCGCCGCCATGGAGGATTCATTTGGGCAGCGGAAAACCGGCGGGAGACCGCCGGTTTCCACTTCTGACCGCGGCAAAACCGCCGCGGTCAGAATGCCCTGCGGGGCACCGCCAGCCTGTTGGCGGTGCTCCCGCCAACCCTGGCCCCGGCGGTCCATGACCGCCGGGGTCAGAATGACCCCCTGTGTCTCTTTTGCAGGGAAAAATGAAATGGGAGAATATAACATAGGGATATTAAGTTTGAGGTAAAGATTTTTTTCTGGATGATGGAGTACATTTGTCTTTCATGGGCATGGGATGCTGCTTGCTGCAGGTAAGAGAGACATTGAAAGATGCATTGAAGGTTTCTTAAAAGCCAAGGTCAGTGGCTTGGGGGTAGGGGGAAGTAGAAAAAGTCCACTAGGGACTTTTCCTGGGTGGGGGGTGGAGGACAGGTTATCCTCATTTTGCACAGTTCATGGTTGTGCTTGGGGGCAGGGCAGGCTGGAGAGACAAGGGTACGTAGGACCAAGCCCCGACAGGAAGGGCTTTGAAGGTTGGTTTCAAATGTTATAAATGTTATCCATTCAGTGGTTTACAGGTTTACAATATTAAAGTGCTGTTATGGTTGAAATGAGTATAAAGCAACTGGTGGGAACTTTGCATTACAAATGATTGGGATAGGGAGGGTACTTTAGGGGAGGGGGTGGAGGAGATGGGATAAGTTCATGTTTAGTGAGGTTTTAAATGTTGTGAGGAAAAGTCCAGGTTTTCTACACACAAGTACTTGCAGTGGTCATTGATTGCATCCCGTTTGTCCAATAGATAATTTTGCACCCGACAGTCCACTCAAGCAACAGTGTAACATTCATACTCATACCTATACCAATCATCCCCATTCATACAACACTTGCAAACTAACAACACAATAAAAACATAAAACATGTGGAACCAGAAGGCACCAAAAGATACAAAGAATATTAATACATCAATCTTTCCATAAAGTAAGCAATGGGCCTAACTGTGTATTGCCACAATTTGCTAGTAAATTATTCAGCACCTACATAAATATGTAGTTGTTTATCATCACAATATTATTTGTCTTTCTGGTTCCTAGAAATCATGAGCGCGCCGATGCACATTTCAGTGAAACACAAAAGTGGGGGACCACTTTCCTCAGGACGCTAACAAGCTCAAAGAGTAAAAGGTCTAAAACAGAGGAAGGCGGGGGTCATCATACCAAACTTCCAAAAATCAAGAAAGAGATGAAAGGCTCAAATAAGAAACAATAACTCGTATTTCTACAGTTCCTGTGTTGCCAACCACCAGTATTTTGAAAGAAAAAGGCCTGCCCGTGTCTCACATCAACAGTCCGTGAACTTTCTTACCTAGGACCCAGGGGCGAGTTACCTATACAGATTCAAGTAAAGATGGTGATAATGCGTACAGCAAACATACTCAAAATTTATAACGAACGGAGAACTCAGAGATAGATAGATGACTATAACACTTAACATATGAACTCAAGATAGTCACCCTTGTGCATAGGCAAAAGAAATATAGGCCCGTATTTATACTTTTTGACGCTAAACTGCGCTAACGCAGTTTAGCGTCAAAAGGTTTAGCGCCGGCTAACGCCATTCTGAAGCGCCATGCGGGCGCCGTATTTATTGAATGGCGTTAGCCGGCGCTAGCAGACCGGCGCTGCCTGGTGTGCGTGGAAAAAAACCACATACACCAGGCAGCGCCGGCGTTGGGGAAAATGGCGTTAGGGCGTCTTAAAAATGGTGCAAGTCAGGTTGACGCAAAAAAATCGCCTCCACCCGATTTGCGCCATTTTTAACGACGCCCAGACGCCATTTACATGACTCCTGTCTTAGTAAAGACAGGAGTCATGCCCCCTTGCCCAATGGCCATGCCCAGGGGACTTATGTCCCCTGGGAATGGTCATTGGGCATTGAGGCATGTAGGGGGGCACAAATCAGGCCCCCCTATGCCAAAAAAAAATATAAAAAAAATAAAAATGTATACTTACCTGAACTTACCTGAATGTCCCTGGGATGGGTCCCTCCATCCTTGCGTGTCCTCCTGGGGTGGGCAAGGGTGGCAGGGGGGGTCCCTGGGGGCATGGGAGGGCAGCTGTGGGCTCATTTTGAGCCCACAGGTCCCTTAACGCCTGCCCTGATCCAGGTGTTAAAAAGAGGCGCAAATGCGGGGTTTTTTGCCCCGCCTACTCCCGGGCGTGATTTTTGCCCGGGAGTATAAATACGACGCATTTGTGTCGCAGTCATTTTTTGGGACGGGAACGCCTACCTTGCATCTCATTAACGCAAGGAAGGCGTTCACGCAAAAAAATGACGCTCTTTCCTCCTACTTTGGCGCTAGACGCGTCTAACGCCAAAGTATAAATATGGCGTTAGTTTTGCGCCGAATTTGCGTCGAAAAAAACGACGCAAATTTGGCGCAAACAGAGTATAAATATGCCCCATAGTGAGGAACAAATTGAGTCATTAGGCCGACAGAAATCCAAAGAAGAACATTTAAAATCAATTGTAAACCTACCCATACAGGCATCACAATAGAAGGAAAAAGTTGTCCAGCACAGTTTAATCACCAAGGTAGTGCAAGATTTCAAGACTGGCCTAGGAAAGACCACTAGACGGGGTCGTGCCGTCGAATGAGGTAAGTCTGAACAATAAGATCACTCGAGGGA
The DNA here is from genome assembly GCF_031143425.1 of Pleurodeles waltl. Taxonomy (NCBI): domain Eukaryota; kingdom Metazoa; phylum Chordata; class Amphibia; order Caudata; family Salamandridae; genus Pleurodeles; species Pleurodeles waltl. Next base: position 205,463,007 of record NC_090443.1, read on the forward strand.
CAGGCAAAAATGCAAAATTTCAAATGTATGTACTGTGCAATGCGAAAATTCCACCTTTGGTACTTACCCAGGAGCAAGAAGTAACAAAAGGTATTTTGGATTGAGGACATTTTAATCAAGACAATTAGTTAAACGCTCAGCTGCAGTCAGTACAAGCAAACAGCATTCAAGAGATGTAAAACCTGTTTTGGTAATACCTTTAAAAAATAATTTATAAAAGGAACTATAACATTAATTACAACCTATAATCTTATAAGGTGGATATGATCAGATGAAAACACATTTGAAACCATCTTATTGAAGCATAGTTGTGACCCTGAACTTTACAAACAAACTGGCCTCAGAGACGGTCGAAGACTCATGCATACAGGGATTTTGGGAAATTAGGCCTAAAAATTACAAATTTCTTTCACCCTTAATGAAAGCAAAGATACTTTTGCTGTATCAAAAGTAAGCATATTATTAATATATAGATGGATAAGGCAGTATTCCACAGTGTGTCCCCAAAGTCACATCTTAAAAGGTGAGAAGACGTGAAGCCCTCAACGTGCATTCTTAAAGTAAACTCCGTAGCACCGCAAGAGTTAAAGGAACCAAAAACGGGCTCTTTTTATCCAGGTGACTAACTCCTGAATTGCTCCAAGGTAGCGATAAAAGTGGAGGGGTAATCAGGCCAAGAAATGTCAGGGTTCAAATGGGACAAACTACTTGTTTTAGGCTAAGAAAGCCAAAAACCATCACTAACTGACAAACAGGAGGTGTTCATCGAGTTGCAGGACAAACCTTGAGTCGTGATTCGCTCCCAGATCTCTGAAGCCCACCACCAAGGGGTTGAATTTTTGGACTGTCCAGTGCTCTAATAAGCTTCCTGACTTTCCCCTGCATGCATATCGTGATTTCAAGCCATTTGGACCCTCTTTTAAATTACCATCCATTCCCAATCTATGCCAGGTTTTGTGGAAGCCGGTTTGCTTATGTTTGGAACTTCAATACCTACAATGCCCTGATTACTGCTTCCTCTCCACCCCTGCAGGCCAAGGATATTCAGCATACCTGTGGCTGGCTGCTGCTAGCCTGCTCACACATGATGCATGTGATTCCTGTAAGCGCTTTTAAGCCTCAGCTCCCTTCAGCCCAGTGTTGGAGATTGTAGCTGTTTTCCAGCAAGACTGACCCTTGTTTCCTAATGTTTCTGAGTCATGGTTATTCCTTGTTCCTGTTCCAGAGCCTTAGTTATTCTGCCCTTGTTTCCAGAGCTTTTCTTATTCTTAACTCCTGAGTTCCTGAGCCATAGTTAGTCCTTGTTCTTGAGCTGTAGTTATTCCTTGTTCCTGTTCCTGAGCTGGAGCAAATCCTTGTTCCTGAACTAGCATCCCCCCACAGTGCTACCTTGTTTTCTGAGTCTTAGCAAATCATTGTTCCTGAACTAGCAGTCAATTAACAAATCTAAATTATGCCCGATGGGTTGTAAAAGTGAAGAGACTGTTTCACACGTTTTTTTCCACTGTCATGTGTACCATAAACAAAGAGCACTTTGGCTCATCCCGCTTTGCAAACAAATAGGGGTTAGATCTAGTTTCCATGTTGAGAGAATTTGTAAATGCGACCCGTCCGTCCAGATAGTTTTACCAGTGGCAAAATTTCTCGAGTCAATTTGCCGGTTGAGATTAGCAATTTTAAGGAAAAAGACTGGGTAGTTAATTCTTAGTTTTATCTATGTATATTTATTGAATTTTGATGCATGATTGTAGTTTCTGTTTCATAGGATATAGATATTGGTTTATAATATTATTGATTATTTATTGACCTAGGGAACCGGTCCCTTGCCTTATGTTGTGAGAATTTCAAAATGTGATTCATCCGTCTAGATAGTTTTATCAGCGGCAAAATCTTTTGAATTGTTCTGACGGTTAAGATTTGTCATTTTAAGGAGTAAGATTGGGGATTAAATTTTTAGATTTATTTATGTATATTCATCAAGTTGGATGCGTGATTTTAGTCTTTACTCTTTAGGATACAGATATTGGTTCATTATATTATCAACTATTTACTGATTTATGGAACCAGTTTTTTGCTGAGTGGCCCCTTTTTTATACTAAGAGGTGTTTATCTGGTTGTTATTTTGTTTGATTTTTAAACATTTTAAATTTCCTGCTGTGTTTTTATCTTAGTATCTTCTTGTTCTTAAAAAAGTCCTTTTTCTCTTTGATGTGTATTATACTTTTATGGTATGTTCTTTTACTTACCGAAATAAAGTTAAATGAAGTTAAATGAAATGAACTAGCACTCCCTCCAGTGCTACTTGACTCCTGAACCTCAGCTATTCCTTGTTCTTTATACTATTTCTGCCTGTTGTGTTTCCTTGTTACCTTGATTCCTACACCTCCTCTCCTTGTGCTCCCTTGACACCTCTTCTTCTCTATTTTCCTTTTCCAAGTCCCTGCCTTTCTCTCCTTTTCTTTGTACAAGTTCCTAGTTTGCTGTTTTCCTGCTGTTTTGCTTCTAGTTTCCTTGTATGTTTGTTACTTGCTTTCTTTTAAGCACTCCTCCTTTCTAGCTTCTTGTCTATTGTGGTTGTATTTAGTTCTACACCCTTGCTGTTACCACCATACGTGTTCCTGTTTGATCAGCAGGATCCATGGGATCAGCTGACAACCTAGGTGGTGCTTCTTGTCCACCGTGAGTATTGTCTTTCAGTTACTTTTTATAACATCACCATAGGGGTCAGCTCCAAAGACCCTGCCTTTCAATGTATATCCAATATATGGGTATTAGCAGTCAGAATCTGTAACAGCAATTGAGGGTGAGGAGCTTACTGAGCTTAAGTCTTACAATGTGTAGCTCCTGAGTGCTTTACCCCATCGTTATTGTTAATGTTGTTATATATATAAATGTCTTGCATATTCGTCTTGGGGTGTTAGTTAGACTGAGGCCCTCATTACAACCCTGGCGGTCGGTGTTAAAGCGGCGGTAATACCGCCAACAGGCCGGCAGAAAAAATGGGATCAGGACTATGGCGGAAACCGCCAACATAAACAGCCACTTTAACATTCCGACCGCCACGGCGGTAGAAACAAACACAGCAGCGGTAACTGCCAACAGACAGGCGGAGGACAAAGTACCGCCCACTTTATTTCAAGACGCCTATTCGCCACCTTTTACGGGGCGGAACCAACACCATCAAAAGCACGGCCGAAACAGTACACAGAAGCGAAAACACTCACCTTTCGACACCCAACGAGGAACCAGGATGCCACGGAGCCCGAGTTACAGGTCCTGCCCATGTTAGTGTATCTTCTCATCTACCAGGAGTATGAACGGCGACGACCACGGTGAGTACTGCACCTAGTACACAGGGGATGGGGGGGAAAAGAGAGTGACACACACTCGCAACGCGCAATACCCCCACCCCCACCCTCACCCACAACAACATACACAAAATACATGCAGCAACATTACATATACACCCCCCACCCCCTGGCTTCTCCCTCTGGGATGTGGGCACCTTTTTCACCTTGGCAGGTGGTGGAATGTCCTTGCCCTCGCTACGTGGTACACTGGCAGCCCTGATGGGTGGCGAACTCGATGACCCCGCAATTGCTGGCACCACTATGCCAGGGGATTTGGTGGCTGAGGTGCTCGGCTGGGACCTGGAAAGCCTGGCCCTAGGGGAAGGACGTAGGGAGGTGTAGGGAAGAGGTCAATGTTATCCAGGAAGAGTTTTTAGACACACTGGGACGGGAAGATGGAGGGGGTTTGGGAGTGGAGGAAGAGGTAGTGGTTGTAGGAGGTGTACGTCTGCTGAATTTGGGTGAAGGTGCATGGGCCAGAGGCTGTTGTGAGGTGGGTGGCTGTTGGGTGGGTGTGTGCCTGCGTTTGTGTACTTTGGGTGGAGGGCTCACAGACACACTGGGAGAGGACACAGGGGATGTGTGAATGGTAGTGGGGGTGGTGATTGCACGTGAGCAGTGAGTGGTGATGGGCGTGCTGGTGATAGGTGGTTGTGGCTGAGGATGTAGTGCATGCAGGTGTGAGTGGAGATGAGACACGGAAGGAGGAGGGGGACACAGTGGAGGCAGTGGATGTTGCTGTGTCTGCATGGGGATGGTGCTTGTGTGAGTGCCTGTGGGATGTGTGGTGCTTATGTTTGCCATGTGCACTCTTGTGTGTTGATGTGTGTGCATTCTGGTCTGATGGTGTGCCTGGGATAGGCTGAGGTACAGGGGATTGGGTCTGGGTGGAGGAAGTTGGAGGGGGAGGCTGGACACTGGGACAATGGCTGCCATCAGTGCTGAGGCCAGAGCCTGAAATGTTCTCTGTTGAGCCGCCTGCCCAGAATGAATGCCCTCCAGGTATGGATTTGTTTGTTGGAAATGCGTCTCAACACCCTGAATGGCATTCAAAATGGTAGATTGCCCAACAGTGAGGGATCTCAGGAGGTCAATAGCCTCCTCACTGAGGGCAGCAGGGCTGACTGGGGCAGGGCCTGAAGTGCCTGGGGCGAAGGAGATGCTCACCCCCCTGGGTGAGCTGGCATGGGACACACGCTGAGGGGCTGCTGGGAGGGCGGTGCTGGTAGGGGGGTGGCGGCTGTACCTGTTGATGCGTGGGGCACATAGGTGCCCGCCACCGCAAGGGAGATCCCATCAGAGGAGGAGTCGTGTCACTGGTGTCTGCTCCTGTCACCAAGGAGCTCCCCTCGCCCTCCGTCCCACTGGTGGCTTCAGACTCCATTGCTTCACCCTCCAGGGCCAAGTGGGTTGCAGCTCCCTCCTGCTCCAGTGCCAGTGCTCCTCCGCCTGATGATGCTATTGCACACAAGAACTGGGAGACCACAAAAAGTGGGGAAAGATAGAATAAAAACATGTTCAGTGCATGCAACACCACTACCGTTGGCGGACACAACACACATGGAGCAGCCCTCTGCACTAAGCCATGCACTAACAGTTCCTAGAAATTTCACCTGACCATGGGGTTCGAGGCCTAAGCCCAATTGCTGCACACCTGGAAGTCACAGGAGCCTGACTAGGCTTAGATGGCTCTTACCACTAGTGGGGTTGGGGTGCCACATCGCCTGCCTCACAAGGGACCTTGCCTACTAAGTTCACCCTGGCCTAGGGGAACCCACTGCCCATTTCCCCCACCCAGACACCTTGTTATGCGCGCAGAGTCAGCTGAATTAGAGTGTACTCACCCCCTTGTGGCTGCTGTGATGCCCTTAAGTGCCCATCCAACTCCAGATACGTCACCGCCAGGATCCGGGACATGAGGGGGGTCATGGTGCGACGGGCACCCTTTCCACGTTGGGAGGCCATCCCCAGCTGGGCCCCCGCCGTCTTCTTGCTCCAGCGGCGCAGGTCCTCACATCTTTTACGGCAGTGGATGCACCGTCTGTGGCAGACCCCGAAGGTCCGGACATCCTTGGCGATGGCACGCCAAATACCCTTCTTCTGGTAGGCGCTGACCTAGAGCAATGGTAGAGGGGGAAAGGAAATTACTCACCCATCCAGACTGTCATACTCATTGCCCACCAGTTCCCACTCATGCCCTGATGCACATACACTCTCCATCCGCACATGCAGGCCTCAGCCCCCCATGTATCTTCCATCCACACCACTCAAAGCAGGCATTGCCAATGCAGCATGCTCACAGTGTACTCACTTGTTTGTCTGGAGGACCGTACAGTTGCATGTACTGGGGTAGGACCCCATCCACTAGTTTCTCCAACTCCTCCGAAGTGAAGGCAGGGGCCCTTTCCCCAGACACTGTAGCCATTGTTGCTTCCAGACACAGGTCACAGCAGCACTTGCAGTGTTGGTCCTCTCCTGTTGAAGGTCAGGTGTCAAGTGAGTGAACAGACAGAAAATGGCAGTCACGTCCACGGCGGTGCATAACGTCACCGCCGGCGTACATCATCATTGGCTCCAGGGACCCATAGGGCCCAATTTTAACCAATGCAGAATTGCGCCGCGGTCTTCGACCCCCCACCGCGGCGGTGTACAACGCCAGCACAGTTACCTCATATCCCCTTGTCCCACCTTACAGGTCAGGCAGCCGCCATTTCAGGGGGCCACATGGGATGGATAATAACTGCATCACACCTATCTAGGCCGGGAATACAGACAGATACCAGCACATTTCTGATTAATAACGTTTCTGCAAATAACATATTGTGATACCTCAGTGTTGGATGACTCTGCTCGCTGTTCTCCTCCATAGGGCACGTCTGCTGGGGCAGGTGATGAGATGGCGGCATCCTCCGGTGTACAGACCCTTGGTGGACCTGTCGACAATGGAAGAGAGACACATCATAATCACATACAGACTTGATCGTGCAACAATCCTGGAACTGTATGCCCAGTTGGAGCCAGACCTGATGTCAGCTATCCTTCATCCTACAGGGATACCCCCTCTAGTGCAGGTCCTGCCTGTACTCCATTTCCTGGCCAGTGGGTCTTTTCAAACAACAGTGGCCATGGCATCAGGGATGTTCCAGCCAATGTTCTATAACGTGTTGTCCAGAGTGTTGTCTGCCCTGCTGAAACACATGTGCAGCTACATCGTTTTCCCTCAGGTGGAGGATTTGCCCACAGTGAAAGGTGACTTCTTTGCCCTGGGACATATCCCCAACATCATTGGTGCCATTGATGGGACACATGTGGCATTTGTCCCCCCCGCAGGAATGAACACGTGTACAGAAACACGAAGAGCTACCATTCGATGAATGTGTAGATGGTGTGTTTGGCAGACCAGTACATCTCCCATGTCAATGGCAAGTATCCTGGCTCTGTGCATGACGCTTACATTTTGAGAAATTGCAGCATCCCTTATGTGATGGGGCAACTCCTGGGCACCGTGTGTGGCTAATAGGTGAGGCCAAGATCCAAATACAGTTGACACAGGCGTCTGGGTATGGGGTTGTCCCTAAGGGTTAGTGTGTGTCTAACAGTTGTCCCTCGACATTTGCAGGTGACTCTGGATACCCCAACCTGTCATGGCTACTGACCCCAGTGAGAAATCCCAGGACAAGGGCAGCAGAGGAACGCTACAATGAGGCACATGGGCGAACTAGGAGGATAATCGAACGCACCTTCGGCCTCCTGAAGACCAGATTGCGGGGCCTCCATCTGACAGGTGGTTCCCTATACTCCTCACTGAAGAAGGTGTGCCAGATAATCATGGCCTGCTGTATGCTGCACAACCTGGCTTTGCAACACCAGGTGCCTTTTCTGCAGGACGATGGGCCAGATGTGGTCTTGTGGCAGCTGAGGAGCCTGTGGACAGTGAAGAAGAGGAGGCAGAAGAAGAGGATATCGACAACTGAAACAACATCATCATGCAATACTTCCAGTGAGACACAGGTAAGAAGATGTCACTGCTTCCCACACCTCATACTATTGTTGGAGCTAGCATAAGTCTGTCATTTTCACTCAGTGTATGGACCCTGACTTGTCACTTTAGCTTTCCATTTCACAGATCTGGGTCCATCTTTGTGCCCTCTGCTATGTTTACTCCTGGCCTACAGCTGTGTAACATTGGTATGTGCACAAGTACATTGACATTGCTATATTTCAGAGATGTTGCAATTACACATTAGTGAAAGCACAGACTGACTCTAGATTGTGTTTGTGATTGAAGTGTGTTTATACCTGTGAAAATAAGTGGAGGGGGTCGTAAAATGGGCTGGGGTGATGGTGGAGGTATGTCCATGGCAGAGTCCAGTCTATTTGTTTCACAGGTGCAGTGTCCAAAGGGGCACAGGAAGTGGAGCATTGGCAGTTTAAGGATGGTCAGGGTGACATAGTGGGACAGAAGGGTGACATTCAGGGGTATCTTATTTCCTGACGGGGGTCTTGGGAATGTTCTCTGTCTTGTTCCTGGATCTCAGGGACCGTTTGTGGGGTGGTTCTCCTTCTGCAGGGGGTGGGGTGCTGGTGTCCTGTTGTTCGTGTCGCGGTGCCTCCTGTCCACTTGCGCCGGTGGAGGGCTGTTCATCGTCCAGGCTAGTGTCAGGGGCCCGTTGGTGTGCCACTGTGTCCCTCCTGGTGTTGAGAAGGTCTGCCAGCACCCCTGCAATGGTGACCAGGGTGGTGTTGATGGACTTCAATCCTCCCTGATCCCCAGGTAGTGTTCCTCCTGCAGCTGCTGGGTCTCCTGAAACTTGGCCAGTACCGTGCCCATGGTGGTAAGCTCCCATGATGTTGGAGAGTGGGTTCCCTGGGCCTGTCCTCCCAGCTTCCCTGTTGTCCTGTGCCTCTGTCCCCTGAACCGTGTGCCCACTGCCACTGCCCCCAGGTCCCTGATCGTCCTGTGTTAGTGGGGTTGCCTGGGTTCCCTGTAGTGGTGGACACACTGCTGATTGACGTGTCCTGGGGACAGAGGGATGGGTCCGCTGGGTGGGTGCTGTGGTGGTGTTTCCTGAGGGGGAGGCTCTGTGGTGTTTTGTGACTGTGTCAGGGGAACCGACTGTCCCGAGGACCCTGATGGGCCAGGCTGGTCATCTTGACCCAGGCATGCAGAGCCGCTGTCATCACTGTGGGTCTCTTCTGTGGGGGGACTGGATATGTCTGACACCTCCTTTCCGGTGACGTTGGGTATGGGTCCTGTTGGGGTGTAAATGCATAGTTATTGTATCTGTTTGTGCCATCTTGCGCAATGGGTGAGTGACCCTCTACTCCTGTGCTTGCATTATTGGCTTGGTCCTTGTGTGATTGGTGATTTTGGGGCATGAGTGAGTCTCTGTACTGGATATGCTTTGGTGATAGGTATCCATGCATTGGTGTTACATGCAGGGCTTGGTTCTGGGATGTGTGGGTTGTTGGGGTGATGGGTGTGAGGGTAAGGGTGGGGGATGTGATGGCATGCAGTTGGGGTGTGGGGGATAGAGCAGTAGAGATATGTCTTACCAGAGTCCAGTCCTCCTGCTGCTCCTGCGAGGCCCTCAGGATGCAGTATTGTCAAGACATGCTCCTCCCATGTTGTTAGTTGTAGGGGAGGAGGTGGGGGTCCACCGCCAGTCCTCTGTACAGCAATCTGGTGTCTGGATACCACGGAACGTACCTTCCCCCATAGGTCGTTCCACCTCTTCCTGATGTCATCCCGTGTTCTTGGATGCTGTCCCACTGCGTTAAACCTGTTGTCAATTCTGCGCCATAGCTCCATCTTCCTTGCAATGGATGTCTGGTGCACCTGTGAACCGAATAGCTGTGGCTCTACCCGGACGATTTCCTCCACCATGACCCTAAGCTCCTCCTCAGAGAACCTGGGGTGTCTTTGAGGTGCTATGATGTGGTGTGGCTGATGTGTGAGGTGGTGTCTTTTGTGATGTGTGAGGGGATGTATTGGTGAGTGTTGTTTGAGGTGCGTGGATGTTGGGTAAGTGATGGTGTTGTGTGTCTGTGGATGCTGGTGTTGTTTTAGGTAGTCTCTCTCTCTGCTCTTCTTTCTAAATTTTAGTTGTAAGGGTTTGTGGGTGATGTGGGTGTGTGCATTATTTTAGATTGGGTGTGTGGTGTGTGTATGTGTATCAGGTGTGTGTATTTCGAATTGTCCAATGTGGTTGTGTTTTGTAAATGTGTGTGTATTTTGAGCGCGGCAGTGTGTACCGCCAATGGAATACTGCGGTTGAAAGACCGCTGCGTTGATTCGTGGGTTGTGATACTGTGGAGTTTATTCGTATTGGCATGATGGTGTCGGTTTTGGTATCGGCAGTTTATCACTGACCTTTGGTGTGGCGGACTTGTGTGGGCGTCTATATTATGGCGGATTCCGAGCTGTGGGTCGTAATACCTGTAGCGGAATTCCGTGGCCGCAGCGGTATGTTGGCGGTCTTCTGCACGGCAGAAAGCGGGATTTACCACCAGGTTTGTAATGAGGGCCTGAATGCCATATTGCCTCTTGAATGCCTGTTCTTTCTGAGCCTTAGCTCTCTAATTCCCTTAAATAGAGCTTCCTTTTTGGATCCCCTCTCTCCTCTGACTCTCCTTGTGATCTTGGGCAGCTCTGTACCCAGTAGCCTGCCTGCTTGTCTTCCCTGCCATCGTCCCATCCAGCACCCCGACAGTTCCTGACACCTTGGGGCAAAATATTCCCTGTGGTACATAAAAGCGAAATTCCACTATTAAATAGGACTTGTCAGAAGGACCTAATCGCTTGCCTGCATGTAAGTCAATAGGTCAAACCAGAGACCAAACGCTCATATGAATATCCAAACTCCGAGTAGGGAAGGGACTGGTTCCCCTGGGTAGGGTTCTTCATATAATGCGGGCAACCCTATAAGAACCAGGGGATAAATAGATCAAGACCAGTGACTATAGAAAGGAATATGGCCTGTTGCAGACTAACTGGAGCTAGGTAACTACTGAAGAGAGTGCACAAAGGTAACATCCCTAGGTCGACCATGCCATGACCGCCACTTACCTCGCACAAAAGGGAAGTTCCATCTCCTTGCATAAAGACCTCTTTCTAATGGTGCAGAATGGGAAAACACCTCTGTTTAAATAGTAGGGCTGGAAGTCCGGAATTCCAGCACCACATGTCAAAACAACGTATCCCATTCAAGGGCTAGGACTAATACATCAGTTCAAGCGCAATGTTGGAAAGGGGTCATGATTAGTGACAGAAAAACTGTTTGGAACATAAACAAATACATACTGAGTCAAACAGCCCACTGGCCACAAAATAAGGGAACCCCAAATGTTTATGAATCCTACATATTGCCTAAGAATCAAAAGAGCAAAACAGCAGAAAACTTCATTACTGGGAAATAGAAGCACACCACAAAAACAATGGAACTCAGTTCGCCATCAGCACTCCTGAATTTTTTTAAAAATAGGATATATTCTTAAGAAATAAGCAGGTACAAAGTAAGAAAGAACAACTCAAATTATAAAGCACAGAAGGGAGTTCAAGGAGGGAAGCCATAAGCCCAAGGTGAATACCAAGACAAAATCAAATACAGTAGAGATCCACTAGAAGATTTCCCCACAGGGCAACAGGATGACTAAATTATTGCGTACTCCCATTAAATTATTTCATTCAGGCCCTATTTGTGAGTTCCCAATGTATAAATCCAACAAACCTCTCTTTTCTTGTGCTGTTGGGTATCATCTTGTCCTTTTATTGGTTTTATTTTCTCCAAGATAGTACAACAGAGGTCGTTTTCTGATGTTTCTTTGTTGTCCAGTGCTTAACCAGTAGGGCTTCAATTTTTTTATACGAATGGCTGATGTATGTTCATCAAACCTAGTCCTGAACTCACGTCTGTTTTATCCATGTGGGCATTGGAAGAGGTATGAGACATTAGATGCTGGCAGTTCCTCTTGCCAGTCAAAGTAAATTTTCTTTGCCCTTATTGTATGACTTCCTCTACCATAAAAGCAAGGTATGAATCACATTTATGGTTCCCATTGATAGGTCTCTGTTCTGTAATAGATTTCGGACAGAACGTTTTTCTGTTATGAACCTGAGCCTTCAACAGGATATTTCTCAGATTAGGTAACATTATAGGATGACTCCGTATTAAGGATGTTCCATTGGGAGTTCACTATATGTCTGATCTTATGGTTCAGGTTTGAGTGTCGAACCACACAAACCAATTTATCCTTGTTGGTTTTCATTTGATTCTAGAACATGTATACAAAAGTATTGTGCTCTCTTAAATGCATTTTGGACCAAGCACTTAGGGTACCCTCTGGATAACAGTTTATTCTTCAGAGTTTCTTCATTCAGTAAGAAATTCTGGATGTTTGGGCACTTCCTGCACAAGCATAAGAACTGGCTGAAGGGGATTCCTTGTTACTGACAGAGTGGATGGAAGCTAGTATAATGTAGCAGGGTGTCGCTAGCTAAGGGCTTGGTGAAAAGGGAAACCTGTATCTGTTGGTAGTGATGCTGAATCCATGTACGCAGGAATTCTATTTGTTCCATGCTAGTTTTGGGAGTAAACCTCATATTTGGGTCACAAAGATTGGTCTATAAGAGGAGTTCCTGGAGTTGTTCTTCCTCTTCCTTCTGGATAAAGAAGATATCATCAATATATCTACTCCATTGCTGTATGCTTTCATAGAGGGGGGCACCTCATTGTAGATACATTTTTCTTTGAAAATCCCCACGGAGCTTCACCATACTTGAGGCGCAGGCCACTCCCTTACTTACCCCATTTCTCTGTTGGTATATCCTGCCATCAAATTCAAAGAAATGCTCATCAAGGAAAATGGCTATACATTGCATCACAAACTCATGAAGTTCATTTCCCCCCCGATATATTCAGGACCATTCTCTCACAACACTATAAAACACACACCCACAATACCCACAACCCTTTACGACTCAAACATTTTGGCAAGTCAGAGAGAGACAAGCCAGGAACACCCACTGAATCTGAGCCACAAAACACCATCACCCATACACCATCCACGCAACACACAGCACACACCCCAACACAGCACCTCACACACCCTCACACATACCACTCACACTACACCCATGGCACCACAAAGACACCCCAGGTTCTCAGAGGAGGAGCTAAGGGTCATGGTGGAGGAAATCATCCGGGTAGAGCCACAGCTATTTGGATCACAGGTGCAGAAGACATCTAGTGCAAGGAAGATGGAGCTATGGCGGAGAGTCATGGACAGGGTCAACGCCGTGGGACAGCACCCAAGAACAAGGGAAGACATCAGGAAGAGGTAGAACGACCTATGGGGAAGATGCGTTCCGTGGTAGCAAGACACCAGGTAGCTGTACGGAGGACTGGCGGTGGACCCCCACCACTCCCCCACAACTAAGAACATGCGAGGAGCAAGTCTTCGCAATCATGCATCCTGAGGGCCCGGCAGGAGTAGCAGGAGGACTGGACTCTGGTAAGTCAAATCTTTACTACTTTATCCCCCACCCTACCTGCATGCCATCACAAACAACAACCCCTACCCTCACCCCCATCACACCACCACCTCACATATACCCCACCATCACAACCCACCCATCCCAATACCAAGTCCTGCATGCAACACCAATGCATGGACCCCTATCACAGACCTGCATGGACACCCATCACCACAGCATGCACACTAGTGACAATCACTTAGCCAAACCAAGCACAACTCACACAAGCCAAAGCTGCCTTGCTAATAACAACCATAGAGGGAAACATATCCATGCACAAGAGGAGGTGCCAGCCACATCCAGTCCCCCCGAAGAGGCCCACAGTGATGACAGCAGCTCTGCATGCCTGGATCACAATGACCAACCTGGCCCATCAGGGACCTCTGGACAGTCAGTGACCCAGCCACAGTCCCAACCCACCACAGAGCCTCCCCCTCAGGCAACACCACCACAGCACCCACCCGGCGGGCCCATCCCTCTGTCTCCAAGACACATCAATCAGCAGTGTGTCCACCACTACAGGGACCCCAAGCAACACCACAAACACAGGACGATCAGGGACCTGGAGTCAGTGGCAGTGGGCACATGGTTCAGGTGACAGAGGCACAGGACAACAGGGAAGCTGTAAGGACTGCTGTGCAACAGGGGGAGGACAGGCCCAGGGAACCGACTCTCCATGAGGCACTCACAAACATTCTGGGAGCATACCACCATTCCCAGGAGACCATGGGCCAGATATGGGCCAAGTTGCAGGAGACCCAGCGGCTGCAGGAAGGACAGTACCTGGGGATCAAAGAGGACCTGATGGACATCCACACAACCCTGGTCACCATTGCAGAGGTGCTGGCAGACATGGCCAACACCACAAGAGAGGCAGTGGCACACCTACGGGCCCCTGACACTAGGCAAACCGAAGAACAGTCCTCCACCTCCGCCGGCGCTAGTGGATAGGAGGCCCCACCACAGGAACAACAGGCCACCAGCACCCCACCCCCTGCAGAAGGAGAACCACCCCGCAAACGGTCCCTGCGATCCAGGCAGAAGCCAGAGAACATTGCCAAGACCCCACCAGGAAATAAGACTCTCCTGATTGTCACCCTTATGTCCCAGTATGTCACCTTGTCCACCTTGAACTGCCATTGCGCCACTTCCTATGCCCCCTTGGTCAAGGCACCTGTGATACAAATAGACTGGACTCTACCCTGGACTTTCCTCCATCAGCAACCCAGCCCATTGCAATACCCCTACACTTATTAGCACCTAAATAAACACCCTTGGAACAAATTCGAGTATGGAGTCTGTGAATTCTATGACAAATGTATTTGTTTCACAAACTGTAAACATTGCAATTCAAATGTACTGTAATATTTACATAGGTATGATCCTGTAGTGGGCAGCAGTAAACACACCAGGAGCCAGAGTGGGGCACAGATATCTGAAAATAGAGATGCCAAAGGGTACAGTAAGTGGCCATAGAAATAAGGAAATCAGGCTGCCATGTCCCATGTCAAACACAAAACTGCAATAGAAGGTGAAGTTACAGTGTCTTACCTGTGTGTCACTGGAAGTACTGTTGAATTGGTGTACTTCTTTTGTCCACATCTTCTTCCTCTGCCTCCTCTTCGTCACTGTCCACAGGCTCCACCGCTGCCACATGACTATCCCCAGGCTCATCCTCCTGCAGAAATGGCACCTGGCGTCTCAAGGCCATGTTGTGCAACATGCAACACTGATCTGGCACACCTTCCTGGGTGAGTTTTACAGGGATCCACCTGTCAAATGGAGGCACCGGAATCTGGCCTTCAGGAGGCCAAAGGTTCTTTCAATGATCCTCCTTGTTCGCCCATGTGCCTCATTGTAACGTTCCTCTGCCCTTGTCGTAGCATTCCTCACTGGGGTCAGTAGCCATGAGAGGTTGGGGTAACCAGAGTCACCTGTAAATATCGAGGGATACCTGTTAGCCACACACTCACCCTTAGGGCCAAACACACACCCACATACCAACATCAACTAGGTGGGGGCCATGGGCTCACCTATTAGCCACACCCTGTGCCTCTGGAGTTGAGACATCACATATGAAATGCTGCTATTCCTCAAGATAAAGGCATCATGCCCAGAGCCAGGATACTTGGCATTGACATGGGAGATGTACTGGTCTGCCAAACACACCATCTGCACATTCAGAGAGTGAAAGCTTTTCCAATTTCTGAACACTTGTTCATTTCTCCGGGGGGGGGACAAATGCAATATGTCTGGAAGCGACAATGGCTCGAGTGTCTGGGGAAAGGGCCCCTGCCTTCAGTTCAGAGGAGTTGGAGAAACTAGAGGATTCCTACCCCAGTACACTATACTCTATGGTCTTCCAGCCAAACAGGTGAGTACACTGTGAGCATGATACGTGGGCCATGAATGTATAGATTGCTATGTGTGTGAGCCCCGAGTAGGGGAGGGGTCTGAGGGGTCCTGGGCAGAGTGCTGCATGTATGGTGGTCAATGTATGTGCGTAAGGGGATGGGAGGGATATGGTGGGCCATGAGTGTAACAGTCCGGAGGGTATGAGTAATCCCCTTTGTGCTGTATTTTTTCTGCAGGTCAGCGCCCATCAGAAAAAGGGTATTTGGTGTGCCATCGCCAAGGAGGTACGGACTTTGGGGGTCTTTGACAGGCAGAGCACCCATTGCTGCAAAAGGTGGGAGGACCTGCGCCGCTGGGCAAGGAAGACGACGGAGGCCCAGCTGGGGCTGGCCTCACAATGAGAAAAGGGTGCCCGTCGTACCCTGACCCACCTGATGTTCCGCCTCCTGGCGGTGGCCTATCCAGAGTTGGATGGGCACTTGACCTCATCACAGCAGCCACAAGGGGTTGAGTACAGATTCAGAATCATGACTTTGCACGCGTTAAGGTGTTACCTGGGTGCGGGATGTGGGCTGTGGGTGCCCCTAGGCCAGGGCGAACATGGCAGGGTATGTTCAATGATGGGCAAGTTCAGATGCACTCCAACCCCAATAGTGTCAGTGGGGATCTGCTACTGGGCAGGGCCCTGTGGGTTTCAGGTGTGGAACTAATGGTGTTAGGCATTGTGCCTCATGGGCTGGTGACTAGCATTGTAACTGGTAGTGCATGGCCTAGTGCATAGGGCTGTTCCTTGTGTGTTGTGTACGCCAACGGTAGTGTTGTTGCTGGCATTGATCAAGTGTATCCTCTGTCTCTGCTCCCCCTTTTTGTTTTGTCAGCCTGTCCTTGTGTGCATTAGCATCATCTGGCAGAGGAGCAGAGGCACTGGCAACGGAGGGAGCTGCATCCCACATGGGCCTGGAGGCCGAATCCACAGATGGTGAGGGCACCAGTGGGACAGAGGGCGAGGGGAGCACCACAACGGAGACAGGAGGGGACACTACCGTCAGGGACTCCTCCGATGGAAGCTCCCTGGCGGTGGCAGACACCTCTGTGCCCACCCCAACAACAGGTACAGATGCCACCTCCGTACCAGCACCGCCATCCCAGCAGCCCCTCAGCGTGTTTCCTGTGCCCGCTCGCCCAGGAGGGTGGACATCTCCTCCTTCCCAGGCACCTCAGGCCCTGCCCCAGTCAGCCCTGCTGACCTCAGTGAAGAGGCTATTGACCTCCTGAGATCCCTCTCTGTTGTGCAATCAACCATACTAAATGCCATCCGAGGAGTTGGAGAAACTAGTGGATGGGGTCCTACCCCAGTACACTTTACTCTATGGTCCTCCAGACAAACAGGTGAGTACACTGTGAGCATGATACGTGGGCCATGAATGCATAGATCGCTGTGTGTGTAAGCCCCGAGTAGGGGGGGTCTGAGGGGTCCTGGGCAGAGTGCTGCATGTATGGTGGTCAATGTATGTGCATAAGGGGATGGGAGGGATATGGTGGGCCATGAGTATAACAGTCCGGACGGTATGAGTAATCCCTTTTCTGCTGTATTTTTTCTGCAGGTCAGCGCCCATCAGAAAAAGAATATTTGGTGTGCCATCACCCAGGAGGGTGGACATCTCCTTCGCCCCAGGCACCTCAGGCCCTTCCCCAGTCAGCCCTGACGGCCTCAGTGAAGAGGCTATTGACCTCCTGAGATCCCTCTCTGTTGGGCAATCAACCATACTGAATGCCATCCAGGGTGTACCAGGGCATTTGCAACAAACAAATGCATACCTGGAGGGCATTCACTCTGGCGTAGCGGCCCAACAGAGAGCATTCCAGGCTCTGGCCTCCACACTGATGGCAGCCAGTGTCCCTGTCTCCAGCCTCTCCCTCCAGCATCCTCTTCCCAGTCCCAATCCCCTCAACCCCAGCCTATCCCAAGCACACCTTCAGACCAGCAATCACCCAAATCAACACACAGATTTGGCTCAGGCAAACACAGGCACCACACTTCATCTCACAGGTACTCACACAAGCACCATCCACATGCCTATCACTACACACCCTTCACTGGCAGTCACCACCCCCACATCATGCACACATCCCCTGTGTCCTCTCCCACTGTGTCTGTGACCCCTCTTCCCAAAGTACACAAACGCAAGCACACACACACCCAACCGCCATCCACCTCACAACAGCATCCAGCCCATGCACCTGCACCCAAACACAGCAGACTGACACCTCCTACAACCACTCCCTCTTCCTCCACTCCCAAACCTTCACCCTATTCCCGCCCCAGTGTCCCTAAGAAGCTTTTCCTTGCCACCCTTGACCTATTCCCTCCCCCTCCCCCGTCCTTCACCTCGGGCCAGGGTGGCCAGAACCCAGCCCAGCACCTCAGCCACCCACTCCACGGCCACTGTGGTTTCTGCAGCTGTGAGAGGCTCCAAGGAGGCACCCATCAGCCCAGCCAGTGTGCCAGCACCACCTGCCAAGGCCAAGAAGGGTCCGCCACCTAGCAAGGGCAAGAAGGGGACACCAGCCAGCTCGGAGAAGGAGGCACAACCAGCCAGCAAGGGCAAGACAAAGACTCCAGCTGGCAAAAGCAAGGAGGCACCACCATCTGCCAAGGGCTGGAAGGGGCACAGACCACCAGCCATGGCACTTCAGCCGTCCGCGGCTGCAGGTGAAGGCCTGGAGGCTACCACCACCACTGCCAGCACCACCACCTGCACCGCGGCCACCACCGCCACATGCCCCGCCGCTAACAGCACCACTGCCAGCAGTAGGAGCCCCAGTGGGCAGCTGTCCAAGGCTGCAGTTGAATGCCTGGAGGCTACCACCAACACTGCCTGCACCGCCACCTGCACAGCGGCAAGCACTGCCACCTGCACCGCGGCCACCACCGCCACCTGCACCGCAGCCACCACCGCAACCTGCCACGCCGCCAGCAGCACCAGTGCCAGCAGCAGCCCCAGTGGGCAGCCGTCCAAGGCTGCAGGTGAAGGCCTGGAGGCTACCACCACCACTGCCTGCACCGCCACCTGCATTGCAACAGGCATCCACTGAGCAGCCATCACCGCCGGAGAGCAGTGTGTAGTGGTGACTACATGGGCTGCAGTGCGTCCTGGACCCTGTAACACCTGTCAGTGTGACACCCAGGTGAGAGACTGTGATCTTGCCCCATCCAGGATGAAGCACACTGGGCACAAGGCCCCCTCCAGAACCAGTGGAAGAAGGCATCCACTCAGCCCCTCCTTGCCAGGATGAAGCACACTGGGCACAAGGCCCCCTCCAGAACCAGTGGAAAACTGGCACCCACTTGAGAGACTGTGGCATTGCACTCCCCAGGACCAAGCAGTGGGCAAAGCACCCACTTGAGAGACTGTGGCTTTGCACCCCCCAGGGCCAAGCAGTGGGCAACCCACCCACTAGAGGAACTGTGGCTTTGCTCTCCCCAGGACCAAGCAGTGGGCAAACCACCCTCTTGAGAGACTGTGGCCTTGCACTCCCCAGGACCAAGCAGTGGGGATGGAGCCCCCTCCAGGCCAGTGGTGTTAGACCATCTTCTGGCTGAGGTGCCCCCCCATTCCCTGTCCCCCTGAGGTGCCTGTGTGTTTTTGACCTGATGCCCCTGCAGTGTTCTCTGCGTATTGAGGCAGGAGTCAAGTGTGGCCTTGGCCTATGTGTTTTGGCCCAGTGGACCACGGACATTTTGGAGTGGGCATTGTCCCTCCTTTTGTGTATATTGTATATATTGTACATATTATTTATTTCTTAAAGAACATATTTCTCAAAATTACTGATGTTACACTCTTTGTACTCCATTCCGTGTGTCCTTGCGTTATTCCTGAGGGTTACAGGGCGTACATGTAATGTTGTTGCATGTGTTTGTGTGTATGCTGTTGGGGGTGAGGGTGAGGGTGGAGGTGTTGCGTGTGTGTGTCACTCTCTTTTTCCTCCCCCCCTTTGCTAGGTGCAGTACTCACTGTGGTTGTCTTCGCCGGCGTTCATGTTCCTGGTGTATGAGAAGGTACACCAGCATGGGGAACACCCGCAGTTCGGGCTCCATGGCGTCCTGGTTCTTCCTTGAGTGTCGAGAGGTGAGTCGTTTCCCTTCAGTGTTCTGTTTCCGCCGTGCTTTTGATGGCGTTGGTACCGCCCGGTAAAAGCTGGCGGATAGGCATGTTGAAATGCAATGGGCAGTACATTGTCTTCCACCTGGCTGTTGGCGGTTACCGCTGCGGTGTTTGTTGCCACCGCCGTGGCGGTCGGAGTGTTAAAGTGGCTGTTTGTGTTGGCGGTTTCCGCTGTGGTCATAATTCCAATTTTTTTACTGCCAGCCTGTTGGCGGTATTAGCGCCGCTTTATCACTGACCGCCAGGGTTGTAATGAGGGCCTATGTGTCCTGTGTCTTTAATATAGGCTGGTAAAGCACTAACTAAGGGTTTAAGAAATGTATCCACATATTTTGACAATGGTTCAATGGTGGCCCCAATCGTAGATACAATGGGACTTAGGGGTGGAGAGGGTCCAAAGGTATTTTTATGGGTCTTCGGCCTTCCGTGGATCAGTGGTAATCTTGTATTGGTATGGTTTAGGAATTCAAACTCCTGATAATTCCCTTTTTTGCTGCTTTGTCTGTAATAGTAAAAACGCGGTAAGTATTTTTTTTCTCTGGGTTTCCCTTAGCTTGACAGCAATGATCAGGAACATTAAGCATTTGTCTGATTTTGTCCTTTTATGCCTCTGTATTTAGAAGCATAATTCCTCATCCTGTATCACAAGGTTTGATTGTAATTTCTTGGTTATCTCGCAATCTTCTGAGGGCTGTATTTTGTGGTGCAGACAGATATAAGGTGGTTCAGTCACAAATGTCAACATGTTCTGCATCTTAAGCATCACTGCTTTTTCAAAGACTTCTACTTTTGGGCCCAAGCTGTCTAAAGTGGATGTAAAGGTTGAGGGTGGTTTTATGCAAGACATATTGGTTTCCATAGCTGTTTTTTTGCTTATAAAAATGTTTTTGAGTCTGATCCTCCTGAAGAAGGACCACAGATCTTTGGTCAATTCAAATTTGTCCAAGATGGTGCTTGGTACAAATGAAAGCCCCTTACCAAGACGTTCTTGTGCATCTTGATCCACTTCATCAGGGGAAAGATAAAAAATAGGGATAAGATGTAATCTCTTGAGTATTGGTGGCATCTGGTGTGTAAGAAATTAGGGGAGGGATCTGTGTCCTGGTGCCTGCTCCTTTGATGTTAAAAAATGATTATTGCAACCAGATACTTCAGACTGACCTCATCTGTTGCCGTATGTGTCAAATTGATATGAGCTCCTTCACCTTCTCACTCTGACGTGTCCGACAATGTTAAGATTTTATTACTGGTCAAATATTAGTTCTCCTGTGGACTTATAATCTCTCTGTCAATATTATAGTAACCATCACCCAGGTATAGATACACTTTCTCGTGAGAGAAAAGCCTGATAGCTGCTATTCTGAATTTGTCAGTAATTTTAAAATAAGTAAATAGTCGTTGAAAGCATTCAGCTCTGCATTAACCTCCTCTATTTGTTTTTTGGCTACCTCCAAAGCATTGGTTTTTCTCAGGTTATCTTCAAGTGACTCTATATCTTTGATCAGGGATGCCCTTCTGTCGCCATCTCAATGATCAAGATTATCCAGTCGCAATTGCACCTGTTGGATATCAGGGACCACTTCTCAAGGAATTTCCTAATTTCAACAAAAAGCTCTTGGATATTTCTTAGCCTTAAGCTGCTGGGTATAACGTCTGCTGGGATATACTTCAAAGGGTGGAGTTAAGTAAGGAAGCAGTAATCCAGGCTATACAGACCCACACCAATATACGAAAAAACAGACTTACTCAGTTGACTGCCAACACCTCTGGAACCCAACAGTAACATGAGTAGAATTTAAGAAGAAATGAAAACAAAGAAAAATGCTCTGCAACCTTCATGTGATACTCTATCCTCTGTTACTGGTGCATCAACCAACCGTGCTGCCTTACTTAGCAACCAACCTCGCTGTCCTTGTACATTAAACACAGATTTCCGCGATGGGCGCTTAACCTTGAGCTGCGCTAATTTATTGGGATTAGAAACTGTGACCTGAAAATTACACCAAGATTAATGCTTCATGAAATCCCGTCGCTGATCTCCCTAACAAGACAATTTTAGTCTCTTTTGATATCAGACACAATCACTATTTAGTTCACTTGGGCCGAAGTGTTTTTTTCTACTCCATGCTAGGTAATGTGTCACATTTACATTTCCATAGCCATAAAAATTAGAATTGTTTTACTTGGCATTGTAAACCAAAAATGTTTTAATACAAATTCTCTTCATTGTCATCCTGTTTATAATCCCCACTCTCCTTAGCAAGGTGCACTCCTGTCAGGAAAGGTTGCATATTGTTCAGGCCTATGGCTTCTTTAGGCTAAACAGCTATATATTAGTTTTTTCATATTTCATGGACATTCATTTCTTCTAGCTTTGAGTATAAGATCGTTATATCAATATTGTTGGATCTGTCTCAATCTTTAAGTCTGTTATGTTAGGTATTCTATTTTGTTATTGTACAAAGTGAATGATATTAGGATCACTATATTGTAATTTTTGTAATTTTTGCATTCTGCACTTTTTGAGATTTTAGCTCGGTATAAACGTGGAATGACTGAATTGGGTGAATGTTAACATCCTCTTTTTGTATTTGGTTTTATATCTTTAAAATGCTGTAAATGAACTGAATAAAAATATATATTGTTGATAGAGCTTCTATCCTGTTAGCCTATTCTGTTTGTAGCCCAAACCGTCCATCTAAAAATTGCTGTAGTATATGACATACAAAATTATGGATATTGATATTTTTAGCGATACGGCTTTTGAGGAATCCCATTCCCATGATCAATGTTTGTGGTTCATAATTTAGTTTTACTCTTCAGTACACAGTCAGTAATGCCAGTCAAAGTAAACAATTAGATGGGGTGCTGGGGGTTGTTATTAGGGAACTTTGTGGTCCCCCGCTCTGCAGGGCTGTGATGTCTTCAGTTACACACCTGAGAAGAAGTATAATCGTACACTCTTGATACAGAGAGCTAATGTAATTCTATGAAGAGAACAGATGGTACACGCGTATGAAGCAATGGGGCATTTACAGGGGCGGTTCATCCATACGGACGTAGGGGCATTGATCCCCTGACTTTCACACTGCATCATAGCAATACAGAGTGATGACCTGAGACTGTTTCACCTGAACTACGCATGTCAGATTTGCTGTTTTTTTTCATTTTGGCCAGCCTAACTTGCGCATGTCAGGCTCCTGCAAACAACAGCTGAAAGGCAGCTGGGAAGCAGGGGCACAGACCTGTAGGTGTCCGATGGAGCACTGTGTTTGCCTGCTCCAACCAATTCTAGCACTGCTCTTATGCTGTTTAGCATTGTAAGCAGCAAGAGAGAGATGCTTAGATTGGTTTAGATGCCATTGTCTAGCAAGCAGCGCAGGGCAGGAGAAACTTTGGGGTACATATGCTGCAGAACATTAAGGTAAGTTTATTTTTATGTTTAATTGGTCTTCAACTTGATCGCATAAAAATCATAGGGCCTGATTTAAAGTTTGGCGGAGGGGTTACTCAGTCACAACGGTGACGGATATCCCATTCACAAAAAATCTAAATCCCATAGGATGAATTGGGATTTATATTTAGGTGGGCGGGATATCTGTCACTTTTGTGATGGAGTAACCCCTCTGCCAAACTCTAAATCAAGCCCATAGTCTGGCACATGGTCACAACATTGAAAGCTGAAAGTGAAGGCAAACATGGGTGATTTATTCTATTATATTTTTTTCCACATAGAATGTTGTTAGTATGGTTGCCTAAAATCACAATGCCTTATCCCTAGATGAACATTTGCAAAAAGCCTGAGCAATCGACCCCTGTAGCTCTAGATTGTAGTCAGTATCAGCATGCATGGTAATGTGCGTTTTGACACTGGCAGAGACCGGCTCTACTGTATTTTTAGCACTCCCATCTGCAGCAACATCAGTGCCTTTCTCTCTTTAATTATGGAAGAGACGTGCTTGGCCAACAATGATACTTCTGCATTCAGAGAACGTCTCGTGCAGAGCAAGCTAAATAGGTTTCACATGTCTGCTCCACTTGAACAGGCCACCGGTATGTGCCAAACCACTTTTAAAATATAGCAGCCACAACAGGACATTTATGATTGCGCCGTGCAGATAGCAGATAAAAAGGACTACTATCAGCAAAGCGAGGCTAGGACTGGTCTGTGAGCATGGCCAGACTGGCAAACTAAGAGGCCACTGCTAGGCTGCTGACATGTGGGCATGAATGGCTCTTGGCAGCCCATCTTACACTAAAAAGCCTGCTAGCATGCAGCTCGCTGGAAAAATTCCATTGTGGTTCAATGGCTAGTCTAGCCCTGAATGTGAGTCCATAACATAAAGTTTCAAGAGAGGCATGCTGTACACATGAGGGAATGTTTTTCTTGTTCAAATCAACTGAATGCTCCGATTGCCTGATGTAGGCTGATACTGTCAGTTACTCAACAAACTACACTTCTTTTACCACAGTTTCTCAGCATAGGTGTAGGCTTGCTCCTTTAGGAAGCAATTACATTGGGATAGTGTAACAAGCACTGACAAAACCAATAGGTCTCACCTTTAAGACCTATTAGATTCCCTGATGCTGCGCAGCATGGCTAAAGATAATATTATTAAAAAAATAAAACGCTATAGAAATGTGGTTGAGTCAGTTAGAAGGTACGCACAACACACATACATGCGTATACAAAATGACAAGAGCAATTTTTTAAGTAGTGCTTAACTATTTTATGGGACATGGTTGTGGGGGACCCTCACATGGTAGCACAGCGGAGCAGTCCAAGGCCTACTCGAGGAAGGTTGTGTGGGTTAGTAATCACCAATCACTGGCGCACAACAACCACACTGAATAAATGATTGTCCAGTCAGTACTTTTTCTTTAGAAAAAGAAGTTCATTTACTACACCCACAATACTATGCAATAATTTACAAATAAGTACATTGGCAGATGGAACATATGATTGATGACATTGTATAATCTCTGGTGACCCCCTAGAGGAGTCATCCAGACATATTAAGTGAGTTTAATCGTTTGGTTTTATTCTAAAACACATTTAGATACCTTTTGCAGAGTTCTTTGTCATTATTGCAGTAAAACATTTAAAACCATTATGATTTACCAATAAGGCATTTGCAATCATTATATGAGCCAATAAATTGTTTGTTTAGAATAAACCCTGTGCTTGTGTATTTTTCATACCTTTTGTTTGAAAGTGCAATTATAAAATCATCCCCTAGAGAATCTCACATTGAAATAACATTGCATTGCATCCATACCATTGGCCCTCTAGGGGCGTATCCATGTCAACATTACATATATGCATTTCAGGCCTTTCAAGCCCTCCTGAATGTCACCATGCAGATGGCCCCTAGAGATCATAACACTCCCAGCTACAAAAGATAAACTCCAGCCATGGGAGTGCTTGAAAATGCGAAGAAGATCCAGGGGAGGCAATCATTTTGCCCCCCCCCAACATAGGGTGAGGGCTGAAGAGGTCTATGCAGGAGAAAGGCAGGATCCTAATGAATGATTGGTGGTAGCTCCATCATCTTGGGGTCACCACAAACAGAAATATGGGCACAAATGTGGCCAAAATAATATCCTGCAAGGCATTAAGAGGCAATTTTTGAGAGGAGGTGAATACTGAAGTATCAGCTCTCTCGCTGAACCAAGAGAGCTGTGCTGCTTTTTCTTTCAGTTTTTATTCTTTTTGGGTGGATACCTAGCCCACTCAGGCACTTGTTCTCCATGGTGGTCCCAGCATCCATCAGATTAGCGCCTAAAAATCCACATGAAAGAGAGAGAGTCTCCCCCTTGTGCAAGAGTTTTTAAAGGGGGAAGGAAGGTTCCAGAAGAAAGACATGCCTGCCAATCCTAAGGTGCCACATTACCTCTCCACCCCTGTCCCAACCCTGCTGCACAGCATGCTGGGACAGTCCAAAATGGCATCATCTGGAGTCACTGGTCACATGAGCTTCTTGGGTCTCAGCTCCACCCCTTGCTGATATCACTGCCAGGGACTTGCACACTAGAATTTCAAAAGGAGTCCCCCGGTGAGTTGGCTCCAGTTGTCTGGGCACTCTCCTTCATTCAGTGGGCTTGGGCAGGCAATCCCTGGTACAGTGTGGCAGCTGGGTGATTGATGCAGATCATTCCGTCTCACCCCTTTCCTCCTCAGGAGCTGTGAGAAGAACTGCTAATTGTTCCTTTTGAATGGGGTGGCCTTTGTTCCTGCAGATGGAGAAAATGTAATAACTGGGTACAGCAGGGTGACACAGGACCTGTGCTCTGATCCTGAGGTGAGCCAGGGAAATATGAAAACTCTGGATGACCCATAAGATGTACAGTTATCATTTTGGAAGTTACATATTTGGTTTTCTCGCAGGTCACACTCCAATTCAAGACTTCAATGGTCTCTGTAGGCCAAGGGAGAGTAAAACAACACTCTAAGACAGTTCTCTCCCTATGTGTATAATGGGGTGCCAAGAGACAAAACAGTAGAGCGCACTGACTTTCCCTAATAGTGCACACTACCCTCAGAAGGCATATCCCAGGTGAATAACTATTCCAGTAGAGTCTCATTGTGCTAGGCTACCTGTACGCTGTTACAGGGCTGTGAACAACAGTAGTCTCCATTGCGCAGTCTGCATACATGTGCACATGCGTGTGCACACATGTTCACATGCAACCATCCAAGGGCCCCTTACCCTTGCTGAGTCGCAGTGGCCTTACATTAAAAGGCAGACACTGGGGCTAAACAAGCGCTGTCCGTTTGCCATGTGATTACCCTAGGTGCGACACCAGTAGTGATACTCCCCCACAGTAAAAAGTCTAAAACAGGTTGATCAGAAAAGTTAAAAATCAGGTGTGCTGAAAGGACAGAAACCAATTGCAACAGGGACCAACAGTACATACCTGCTCATTTAGGAAGCAAGTAAATTAGAATGGCAAAGTGAATGGGTCTCACCTTTAAGCCCTATTGGATTCCCTGATTCTGTGCAGCATGGCTAAAGTCAATATCATAAGAAGAAAACACTAAAACCTGGTGGTCAAGTCAATTAGTATGTGTACACATGATGCATATATGTGCATACAAAATGACAAGAGCATTTTTTTTTATTTCAAATAGTTCTAAACCATTTTTTTGAGACATGGTTTTGTGGGAGTAACACAAAGTGGGGCTGGGGAAGCACAATGGAGGGTTGAGGTGGGGAAGCAACAAAGAGGGTGCGGGTGGGGGGAAGTAATGCAGGGGAACAGAAGCAACATGGAGGGCAGGGTTGAGAGGAGAATCAACTGGTAAGAGAGAAGAAGGCTCTTGGTGGGGAGAAGTAACACAAAGTGTGGGGTGGGGAGGAATAGCAAGGGGCGAGAAAGCAATGGAGAGGAAGTACACATGGGCAAGTGCTGGGAGCAACAGGGAATGTAGTGGAAGAGAAGTCCATGAAGGAGACAGCTGGAAAACACATGCACTTTCATAGTGCTTAGCCCAAAAGAAAAAAGTAGTGCTTTCAATGTAAGCGGTGGAAGCATAGATGTTAGTCAAAAGAGATGGTAAAGAGGCCATACTCCATGGGAGAGAAAAACCAAGATGGACAAGCTGGGACACAAAAAAAAAGAACCCAAATGAAAGGGACAGGAAAGCTAACCAATTGTAAGCAACAGGTAGGCCGTAAGCCCCTGTATGTTCTTGGTGAGTGCACCATTTGTCTTTTGCATCCAGACAGCTGCACTGCTGGTAGACTCAACCTAAATATAATGACTGTAAAGCTCTAATGACCATAAACACACATTATTGAGCTTCAAGACGTATCGACCGGAGCCATATGTGAGGGTGCATAAGGAAGGTAAAGCACAATAATTGGTGGTAGTGAGTTCTTCAACTTCAATAAAGCTATTAGCACTTACATATGTCTGCTCTATTACCACCCACTTCCTCTGTCTTTTCACAAAGTAATTTGTCTATTGTCAGGGCTGCAGTGTTTGTTTTCAGCGTGAGGAACTTGGTTGTCTTTTTCTCAACATTTCAAAGAATGTGGTAGTTACCAATAGAAGAACTGAGCTGTAAAATAAATACCATCAGGAAGACTGTGCCATGGGAATCATGTCAATGTAGACATTGTACTGGGAGAATAGAGCAACTATAATAGCTTACCAAGACAATGTATTCAATTATGCCTAGGTAGATAGGAACAACATGGCACATTTTTAACTGAGGGGTTACATGTAACATCATAAGCAGCAGAGGGCAGCTCGAGTTGTCTGTGAGATCATTTGGTATGTCAATATAGAACCCCTGTCCTTTGGTTATACCTACCCATATAAAATTTGTAGGCCTGGTTGGAGTTCGCAGAACCATGCTAGGCAGAACTCCACAGAGTAGGTAAAAAAACTCTGCTGCGCGAAGCAGAGTTGCATTGGTGGGCAGAGTTTCTTGCTGCACACATTTGTGTTGAGTTTTATGTCAAACCCAACGTGGAGTACATCCTCAAATTCAAAATCGTGTGCGTGCTGCACCACACGGTGCATGGGCACACTGCACCACACGGTGCATGGGCACAGCCATCTTGTTTTCTTACTCTGTTTATGGTATTGCGCCTGTTTTTTGAATGTATGAATCCCTTTCTTATCTTTTCAATCCTCTGCCCTCCTAATTAATTTACCACTCATTTTTATTTATTGTATTGGTGTGTGTTAGTGTCTCTGTGCATTCTTATGTTTTTTTCAAGCTTTTCATTACTTTTAGTATTTTGTTTATTTTTCCCTTTACTTCCTTGATTCTTCCTTCCTTCCTTCCTTCCTTCTACTGTTTCTTTTCTTCACCCCACCCAGTGCCTTGGCAGAGCATGGTGGCGAACAGGGGAGTGGCAGTGCCAGGACCCCCTACCCTGGGGACGGTACCGCTGCCAAATTGTGCAGGCCTGGGCTATTTTTTGTGAGGTGGAGGTGGCAGCAATGATTTTTTACGTGCAGCACCACCTCCCTTCAGTGCTGGCAGGAGGCATTACAGTGAATATGCCCTGTGGGAGTGTTGACTGCATTGGGAGAGGATGCAAATGTGTGTGCAGTGCACCAGTCAGGTCCAGTACACCACCCAGCAGCTGAAGCACCACTGGGCAGATATCCTCAACTGGGAGCAGGACCTGCTCAACCTGCTAGGCATTGAGATTCCAGGGCTCTGTGAGTATTAAATATATACTCTGAGGTAAGTTATGTTTAGTTTATGTTAAGAATATTATTATGTGATCCAGGTTGAGCTAGGCAGGTGCTGGGCAACACCTCATCATACTCGTCAGTGTTCGCTTTGGTTGATTATTTAAGAAGCCATTGCAATTCAGACTCCTCTGTCCTCCTGTCACAATAGTGAGTTAGTGATATCAATGAGTTAGCAGTCTCTGTGGCTTTCTTCATATAGCTCGTACAGTCCCAAGCAATGTCACACTGTGTAGTACTAGTCTGCATTTATGCATTGCAAAAAGGGGAGACTAAGTTGGTCCACCAAGAGTGGTGAGACAGGAGAATAGAATCAGAGTTCATTCATGGCAATGCATTAGTTCCAAAAGTAGTTTTGGTTAAGGAAATTTGAAATAGGGATTTTAGGAATATAGCCAACACAACAATAGTCGATACTAGTACCATAGGCAATCTGATTTAGATAAGTACAATGTTACTGCGATTGCCTGTTATTATAATATTGCGGCGATTAACTGTATCACTAATCTATTTATTTTATCGTCTTCATTTTTTTTTTTGTCCTCATACACTTCAAAGCTCCTAAGTCAGCTCCATAGTTACTCTTTGCACCCTCTCAAGCGTAAAGCTCATCATGCCGTGGAGCCCCCTTTTCCTCTCATTCAGTTGTCCCGCAGTAGGAAAATATCCATACCAACACATCTGAAGAGGAGGGGGGAGGAAAAATAATCATTGGACATTGAAATGCAGACACCTGATCTTAAACGCTTATTATGCTATTGTCGCCTCTCTTGACCTCTTTTTAAATTTATCAGGGGGGCCTACATCTCCTCCTTCCTCTTATTTAAACAACCTGCCTCCAGATCTATTCTTGCAACATAAAAGAGAGCATGGAGCCAATCCATGAGAAGGGGGGGATTCCATCATCCATTTTCGGCATATTTCTCTCCTAGACACCAAAATAGAATAAAAAATCTAATTCTTATGACCTTTATATCCTTTACCGCCATCACCTCCTCGTGAGTCTTGCTCCTGTAAATGCCCGAATATAATCAGAGGAAGACTTGCCCCAGTATCTCGTCCCAACATACTTGACAAGGCATTACACACTTCTTTCCAAAAAAGAGCCACCCCTGGACAATCCTGAAACATATGTATATCAGTAGCATCCTGTTGATGGCATTTAGGACAGTTTATTGTCTTGCTTTTCCCTATTTTGGAAAGTCTTTCTGGGGATAAATAGGCTCTATGTATAGTAATCAGATGGTTCTTCCGTAGAGATGCAGGCTTTACTATCTTGAACAAAGAGGACATAGATGATTCCCACCATAACGTTACTTGGTCTTGAGGCATAACCTTCCCCCAGAGAATGTCGGCCAATATAAATTCACCATCCAAACCTTCTAAAATCTCGCAATACCATCTTGAAACCAGCTTAAGTCTGGGGGACTCTGATGACACACCCTGCTCCAAAAAAACTGCAGCCCCGGAAGTTACTCGGGCCTTCAGCAACCAACCTTTTAATTGAGCATATTTCAAGCTGGAAAGGGCTCCCCCCATTTTGTCCTCAAGCTCCTCCAGAGAGATTAAAGCCACTCCCCTGAAAGATCACCCCAGATCACTATACCAGCCTTCCTAATAGGTAGCGCTAAAACATCTTTTAGGCAGTCAGGGGTGCCTGGTGAATAACAAATAGGGTCATAAGGACTATAGTAGCTAATTCCCGCTGCAATTCTTAAGTGATACCAACTTGCCGCAAGGTCGCGTAGAGTCTTACATTTTTATTTTTTTATTTTTTTGGGTCTCCAAATGTATAAAGAAATCCCTTAGAAGCTCCAGTAATTGTAGCAACCATAGCTTTAAACATATCTCCAAAAGCCGAAGAGTCAGGGGCAGAAAACAACATTTTTGTGGTGTTAAATTGAAATGCCCAAGCATAGTATTTTAAATCCGGAAGTGCCAATCCCCCCTTTTCTCTCCTGCTTCTCAATTTTTTTCCAGGAAATCGTGAGGCCTTTTGATGGCCAAACAAAAAAGGTAATAGCTTCCTGAAACTTCCCTAAATAATGTTTGTGCATTGAAAGTGGGATGGAGCTATACAGGAAGTTTACTTTAGGCAAGATCATCATCTTTACAAAATTAACCCTACCCACAATTGTCAGGGGGCGATACATCCATCTTTGTAAGGACCTACTCCCTTCCTCTACCAAAAGCTTTAAATTCCCTGTTGAGAGATGGTCAATTTCCTGTGTAAACAAAATCCCGAGATACCTAATTTCCCTATTCAATTGTACTTGTCCCTTCTTCTTGTGATTCCATGCCATAACCTCTGTTTTCTCAGGATTCACATGTTAACCGGACACTCTACCAAAATCTTTCGCTAGGGCCAACAGTTTGGGCAAAGCTGATGGTGAATCAGCCGTATATATTAAGAGATCATCAACATACAGGGCCACCTTTTTCACCCAGCCATTACAAATAAAGGATACCATGACCGAATTTCCCCTTATTTTCCTCGCAAATGGCTCTATGTAAAAATCAAACAATAAAGGGGAGAGCGGGCAACCCTGCCTGGTGAGGTTACCATTTACTAAAACTCTTGCGATAGGATCTTTATATATAAGACCTATTGTTCTACAAAAGTTTTCTCCCAAACCATATAATCTCAGAATGTGGCCTAAAGAATTCCAATTCACTCTATTAAAGGCCTTCATTGCATCTAAAGTAATTGCGGCCAGAGGCATTTCCAGAGAGGTAGCCATATCTATAGCCCCTACCAAATTATACATCAGTTCAGGTAAAAATCTGCCTTTGATAAACCCTTTCTGGTCCCGCCACTCCACTTAGTCTGTCTGCAAGTATTTTAGCGAATATTTTAGAATCACAATTCAGCAAAGAAATAGGCCTATACGATTCACACTTAAGCGGGCTCTTACCCGGTTTCAAGATTACCGCTATCGTGGCCTCATTCCATGAACTCGGAATAGGAGCCCTTCTTTCAAAAATCGCCGAGAATAAATCTACCAAAACTGGAATTATTACCTCACCCAACGCCTTATAAAGTTCCATCGGAATACTATCTGGTCCGGCTGCCAAGCCTTCCTTACTACCTTTCAACACCGTCCTAATTTCCCCAGCGGAGATTGGGCTATTTAAAAGAATCTGCTCCTCTTGTGTGATGGATGGGAATATATCATCCCCCAACCACTTTCCTATAGCCTTCTGCCTTACATCGGTCTCCACCATATATAGGCCAGACAAGAATTTTTGAAAGGCGGCCTCCATTGCCTTATTACTCAATGACCTCTCACCTGACTGATTTATCTCCATCTACTTAATATAATTACTCACTTGGTCTCACTTACACTTCCAGCTAGTAATTTTCCTGCATTTTCACCATATTCAAAATGGGCTAACTTATTAGCCTCTTCTCTTTTAACTACCCTGGCTTGTAACACCCCATCAAGCTGACATCTCAGCCCCCTCAACTTATTCTCTAAAACCTCAACCTCCTCCTTCTTTGTATTCAAAGATAGTTGATTCTTTACTTTAAACATTTCCTTTTCTAAATGCAGGATAACAGACCTGTACTGCTTATTTTTATAGCTGGCTATGCTCATGATTTTACCTCTCATAACAGCTTTAAATGTATCCCATACCACTGCTACTGGAGCCGATCCCATGTTGTCTTTAAAGAAAGCTTCCGTCTCTATTCATAATTGACCCATATCCTCCACATCTTGTAATAGCGTTCAGTAAAGTGTCCATCTACTGCCGCTCAGCCCCGCTGACAACCTTAAATCTAATGTCACAGCTGCATGGTCTGATAGATGGGCGGGCAGGTAAGTGATATCGTCTACTAAGCCCCCCAACTTCATATCAATAAGAAAACAATCAATGCAAGAGGCATGCTTATACTTTTTATTATAAAAAGAGAAACCCCTTAGTTCCCCTATTCTCTGCCACCATAGATCCCTTAACACCTACTCTTTCTTCATTCCTCTCAAATAACGCTGAGATTTTGGAGTCCCTAGAGATCCTCACTTCTCAGACCTGTCCCCTGACTTGATAACTGCCAGCAATTCATCCGCTGCCTTACCATCTCTAACATTATACATCTTGTTATTGAACATGACTCTAAGGGTAGCGGGAAACTTAAGTTGTGCAGACGCCCCTAACATTTCAAATTCCTCGAGCCGCTGCCCCAACTCCCATTGCCTGTTAATAGTAATCCTAGACAGGTCTGATCTAATCTCAAACGAGAAATCCTGAGCTTTAATGGTTTTCAACTTGAGTGCCTTAGAAATATTTTTTTCCTTCAGACCATATGTTAAAAAGTTGATCAGAATTTTCCGGGGCTTACTATTGCTTGGGTTTTTCCTAAAAGGATCTCTATGTACCCTTTGAATGTCACGAGTGATTTCTTTTTCACTCTCCTCTAACAAGAGCGCAGACTTCATAAGTGATACCAGAAATGCTCTCAGATTATCTCCTTCCGCTCCTTTCGGGACATGCAACACTCTCAAGTTGTTTCTCCCAGAGCTATTCTCTAACTTTTCCAATTTACTCTGTAGAGCCAGTTCAGAATCCTTCAATGCCTGAATATCTGCTTTGTGTGCTCCTAATTCATCTTTTATGGCTCCATCCGTATCTTCCAGAGCCTGAGTTCTTAATGACAAGTTTCCTTTCCAAAGCCTCACATGCCTCTCTTATTTCCCCCTGAGTTTTTTTTCAGAAATTGAGAAACCCTTTCCAATATCTTTAGAGAGGGAGAGAAACATCATATTTTAGTGAAGGATCACCACCAGAATCTCTGGGGGGCTCTGAATGACACACCAGATCGTGAGCAGAGGCGCTATCTTCTGGGGCTCTTTGTCCTAAACTGCCAGCAGGGAGAGCCACAGCTCTAGATACCTGTATGGAAGGGACCCCTTTGTACATCTGAGATGACTCCTCATCGACTCTTGAAGCGATCTGAGTTGCATGGAGTGGGCCTCTTAACCCAGGATCCCCAGGCTCCCCTATATCTCCTTGCTCCTCCATATCTGCAGTGCCTCGAGAGCACCTATCCTGTTGTATTTCCAATTTCTTAGATGGAGAATCTACCATCCCAGGCTTAACTCTGAAATAAGTTCTCACAGATAGAGTAATTTTAGGGACATTTTTACTCTTCTTTTTACTACTCAAACACCGAATCTGTTTTTTAGGCCCAGTAAATTAGAAGAAATAGCTTCACCTCCAGGACCCAGAGAACCCTCAAACTCCTTTAAGGCGGCAGGGTTAATGATATTACAAGCTGCTTTCAAACTGCTTTCAAACTAAAAGGGTCACTGACCCTCCTACCTTGAATTTGATCTCCACTCCAGGTGTTCTAAGCCAGGCCCCCCCCCTCTTGGCCTCTTGGAGAGTTTCTGGGTCTCTCCAGAGCTTCAATCCTTCTCCATGCCCGCTTCCCCCTCCTTACCGTTGCCTTGACCAGCTCAGAGCTAATCCAGCATTTGCTTGTGCTGGCTCTGTCTCTACCTGTGCCACCACGGAGCGGGCCTGCACCACGGCCACAGAGCTCCAGGCAGCTCTACTCCAGCACAACGCCCCTAAGGTGCTGCTTTGGTCGCCTGAGCCACTCCCAGGCTCCTCCGACCTCCAGAACTCCTGCGATCCACGCCGACACATTGGCGCAAGCAGGAAATCACCGCTCTGCCCCCGCCCTGGAAAATGCAGCGTTCAGCGCGCGGCAGGGATGCTGCATCCCGCCATGTTCTCCTGTTGTCATGCATTTCCTTTATTTCTTACATCAGAACCTAAGGGCAAGACGAGGGGCAGCACAGAGGTGGGTCAGGGAATAGCTGGGGAGGAGGCACCGACCACCAGCGCCAATGTTGAGGGCTCTACTCATCCCAATAAGTACTATTATTTATTATTATTTCCCTAACCTTTAACTCTGCCCAATATTATACTACTTTTAAATTGACATTGTTTATTTTTTTATACTTTCTCCTTTGTTTCCAACTCCACTATCCAAAATTTGTTTAACTCCTGTTATCGCTGCATTATCTTTTTTTCCCCTTATTTCAATTTCTTTGGTAGCTGATTTTTTCTGGTCTGTACAAGTCTGTAGATTTCCTTTGCTTTGTTGGCAATCTTTCCTTCTCCCCTATATATCTTGTGGTACTGGACGTCTAAAAACAGATGTTTGGTACTCTACTGTCTACTGTGAAGACTGCAGACCCAAGTAAGCTAGTATTATAATTAATATTCACCATGAATGTTTGTTGAGAAGGCTTTCTTTTTCTTGCTCCTGCTCTAAAAGTTAACAAGAGAGTCTCCAATTTTGTGCGGTGTAATTCATTTATACGGTATACCAGCAGTTCCCATGAAAGTGCAGCATGGCTGGACAGTATGAGGTCCCATTGCATTTGCCAACCAACACCATATTTCTTTCATTAAACATTATTATTCCACCCCTTCATTGCGCTTCAATGATTCAGAGTCATCATCATCATCATAGGCTATAGCTCTGCCCCTCCATTATGAATTACTTTTGATAGGCTGGACTATCTGGCTTTTCTAACATTGTGAACCAACAAAATGCCCAGAGTGATATTTTTGATAGAAGATACGGCAGTGCTGCTAACCAAACTGCATTGATGCATGGCAATTGTATTTTGTTGATTAAAAACATTAAGGGGAGGTGTAACTTGCATCTAAAAAATTTATAATTTTTTTCTAGCCACACTGACTACCAGTGCCGCTGGTTCAAGTTCCGCTGCAGGAGGAGTGTCAGTTGGAGGGGGAGAAGCGGCAGCAGGGATGGCGCGATGGTAAGTCACATTTCTTGCTTATGTACAATTACTATTATACTCACTAGCTACAAGGGCATTGTTGTGACTCGTGATTGGTAACCCCCTGCTTTACTAGCTACAGTGGTGGTTGATCTATGGCCTCTTACATCTGCAGCTCATCAAAACCTCACATAATGTATAACAAAAATGATGGCTTGATGGAAATGGGAAAGAATGGAAGATTAAAAGAAAGGATGGGTGAAATGAGTAAAAGGAAAGGATGCGTGGGTAAGGTGGGTGAAAGGATGTATGGGTAAGTATTGGGTAAATGGATGGATGGGTGGAAGGATGATTGAAAGAAAGGGTGGATACTGAATGGATGGATAAATAATTGCAAATGTTGGTGAAAGACTGGATAAGATGAAATAAAGCTTAAATAACAGTGGCTATAGGCCAATATAGTGGGAACAATGAAAGAATGATTGAATGACTGCTTGGGTGAATAAACAAGGGAGTTCTTTTGGAGAGGGGCATGCTGCTCAACTACTTAGCTTACTTTGTTTTATTATTATCAAAGCTATAGTTAAAAGTGGGAGGTACTTTAATTTTTGTTCTAATCCCTTGACTCACTGTATTTCTTGAGCGAAGCAGATAAATATTCCAGCCATCATTATTTATTAACCCCTTCCCTGCTGAAAGCATTTCACTACCCATGACCGAAATGCAGTATGGTTCAATTTGTGACTGCAGTGTTGGCTCTGCAATGCGTATCTGCTTCAGTTAATGCAGCATTTACAAAGTTTTCAATGTACTGCATTCCGAACACAAAAGGCATGTTTCCCTTTGCCAACTCAGTCACATCTTAGTACTTCACTCCTTCATTATTTCCTAAGTTCTTCTGTTCCAGCCTTCCAAAAATTTTAAAAATCCATTCTTGTCATGTACCACATTTCTATGGCCATGTGAAGTGATTCCAAAATATATTTAATGGTTTTCCAGAACAGATTTATTTTATGCCTGTTCAGATTTTTCCCTTTAGACTTTCATCTATTGCAGTGACTAAATAAGCAAAAGGTTAGGAACATGACAAATCGATTATCAGTGCCATCCCTCTATTATATGGCAAAAACTCTACCTACCCGCCTAATCCCACTACCTTGCAGTAGAGTAAGTCAAGAATATTTTCCTTACTGCCCAGCAAATGAATTTGTTGGAAATAATTTGTGGTGGTGGGCGAGACCAGTGAATAAAGTGGGACGAAGTGCTTGATTTGATTTCAACTTTGACGTAAGGGATACTCTGTGACAAACATGCAAAATACAATCTATGTAGCCCTTTCCTTTCCCTGTAGTGCAGTGCATCATTTTTCCCACCATATATTTACGGCAGACAGGATAATAATATCCACATTTTATATGTGACATGTGTGACATGGTATCTTATTTATTGTTCAACTGCCTCTTTAGAGGTATGGTAGAAAGTGAAAGGCATTTGGAGAAGAGCAGGGCCATTGGAATTAGAGATAGATAATTGTCAACTACAGATGCCCCAGCTGCAGACGGTAGCAAAGTACCTGAAGAGCTGGCAAGCATACCTCAATTAATTTAGCAGCACAACAACATGTACTCCATAGGGCTTACTGCCTTACTCATAAATGAGAGGTAATTTATTTTTATTTTTCCACTCAAAGTGTATGTTTAGGTACTATAAAAGCCTTTAAAAGAAAAAAAGAAAATTACTGTTTTTTAATCTAGTGTTATTCTGCCTTAATTCTTTTCTGCCAGACACTTGGTGCTTTTTTATGTGAGGCTTGTGTGGGTACAAAATAAAATTGGCCCTGTGTTTGCACAAAACAGTGTTTACTTTTTGTCTTTCTTCTTTTTGTTTTTCTTGATATTGCTACTCCTTCTGGTCCACCAGAGCCACCCACCAGGCAGAAGACAGCGGCCCGTCTCTGGCGGCATATGCTGGAGACCATCCATGCTGAATACTGGTGGCTGGTGGTCCTAGAGGATAAAGAGGCAGAAATGCAAGCTGCCTCCGACCCGGGCCCTATTTCAGCAAGCTAGTTCCAGCCTCCCAGCCATTCTATCACTGGTGCCGCCACCAGCTGTCAGGAACTGTTGCTGCCTGCTCCTGAGCTGACTTGCAGAGGACATTGCTGCGGCCCATCCTGCAGTGGCTGGACTGCTTGGAGAGGCAGGTGAAGAGCTGCTGGAGAGGATCGAGCAGAGTCTGGAACAGCTCCAGACCCAAATCAACCGTGCCCTCCTTTGAGTCCTTTTTGAATTTTTTTGTTTTGGCAGGAGGGATTTGTTGTGGGTGGAGAGGGTAGGAAGGGAGTTGGGACCAGGTTTTGGACTATAGGCTTTTGTTGTGGACTTTTGACTTTTGGAGACGGGCCATTTGTTTGGGGAGAGGGGTAGGCCTGTTGTGGGTGGAAAGGTTTGGTGTTCTATTTATAAAAGTAAAAGGGAATACTTTATTTTACTTGATTTATGCCTCAAATGTTTATTTTGCTGTTTTAGTTTACACTGCTATCTTTTAGTGTAGCATGTTTTTCAACTCTACTAAAAATGTGCATGTCATTTACTTATTAGCGAGGGCTAATAGTACCTTAGTCTTCTTACTGCAGGGTTTTTCACAAGGTAGCATCTTAAGGGGTTGGTGGTAGTAGTAGCAGGCTAGCGCACTAACAGGGTAGACCGAAGGTGCCACTCCCATCTATGCAAACTCCAACGGCAGGGTTAATCAAAGTGTTATCCATCACTATCAACTAGATTGAAAGAAAACAGAGAGTTAGTGGGAACATATATTATAACTTTTGTAAGACTGACACCAGTCTACCTCAATGACAGCATTTGACACACAACAGAGAAGGCCTGATATGATAATAAAAAGTAGCAAGACCAATTTCTGAGAAATGGGGAGCTAGTATTTAAAAGAGAAAATGAGTAAATGAAATCCTTGAGTCAGGAGAAGTGATCTCAGAGTCAGGAGTAGTTGGACAAGGTTAAGTGTCCACAGAACACAAGGCTTTAATGATGATGTTAATGGGACTGGTGTGGAATATTGTTCAGGTAATAGAAGGTCATGCAGTGAGTTGGTGTCGCTTTCACCACATCAGCCCCAGCAAGTGTGTGATATATGGTGTAAAATCAAGTCACACCTCAATAAATCACAAGCCCGGGGGAAGAGGGTTTGGGGCTCGATGAATAGATGGGAAAGGGGACTTGGGGAAAGGAATGACAAAGACAAATACTACTCAAAAGAAACCTGTAGGAAGTTGGCTCTGTATGTACTATTTCAAAGTAAGAAATAGCATGCACAGAGTCCAAGGGTTCCCCTTAGAGGTAAGATAGTGGCAAAAAGAGATAATTCTAATGCTCTATTTTGTAGTAGTGTGGTCGAGCAGTAGGCTTATCAGAGGGTAGTGTTAAGCATTTGTTGTACACACACAGGCAATAAATGAGGAACACACACTCAAAGACAATTCCAGGCCAATAGGTTTTTATATAGAAAAATATATTTTCTTAGTTTATTTTAAGAACCACAGGTTCAAGATGTACAATCAATACTTCAAATGAAAGGTACTTCACTCAGGTATCATAGGAACTTTGAATCAGCAAAATAGCATGTACAGTTTTGGCACAAATGGCAATAAGCTATTTTAAAACTAGACAGTGCAAATTTCAACAGTTCCTGGGGAAGGTAAGTATTTGTTAGTTTTGCAGGTAAGTAAACAACCTACAGGGTTCAAAGATGGGTCCAAAGTAGCCCACCGTTGGGGGTTCAGGGCAACCCCAAAGTTACCACACCAGCAGCTCAGGGCCGGTCAGGTGCAGAGGTCAAAGTGGTGCCCAAAACGCATAGGCTTCAATGGAGAAGGGGGTGCCCCGGTTCCAGTCTGCCAGCAGGTAAGTACCCGCGACTTCGGAGGGCAGACCAGGGGGGTTTTGTAGGGCACTGGGGGGGACACAAGTCAGCACAAAAAGTACACCCTCAGCGGCACGGGGGCGGCCGGGTGCAGAGTGCAAACAGGCATCAGGTTTGCAATAGGTTTCAATGGGAGACCCAGGGGCCTCTTCAGCGAAGCAGGCAGGCAAGGGGGGGCTCCTCGGGGTAGCCACCACCTGGGCAAGGGAGAGGGCCACCTGGGGGTCGCTTCTGCACTGGAGGTCCGATCCTTCAGGTCCTGGGGGCTGCGGGTGCAGTGTCTTTACCAGGCGTCGGGTTCTTTGAAGCAGGCAGTCGCGGTCAGGG
Organism: Pleurodeles waltl; assembly: GCF_031143425.1. Taxonomy (NCBI): domain Eukaryota; kingdom Metazoa; phylum Chordata; class Amphibia; order Caudata; family Salamandridae; genus Pleurodeles; species Pleurodeles waltl. Next base: position 205,502,653 of record NC_090443.1, read on the forward strand.
GGAGCCTCTGGATTCCCTCTGCAGGCGTCCCTGTATGGGCTCAGGGAGGTCAACTCTGGCTACTCAAGGGCTTGCAGTCGCCGGGGAGTCCTCCCTGTAGTGTTGTTTCTCCGCAGGTCGTGCCGGGGGCGTCGGATGCAGAGTGGAAAGTCTCACGCTTCCGGCGGGAAACGTGGAGTCCTTTTAAAGTTGTTTCTTTGTTGCAAGTTTTGGTTTCTTTGGAACAGGGCCACTGTCCTCAGGAGTGCTTGGTCCTTTTAGATGCAGGGTAGTCCTCTGAGGCTTCAGAGGTCGCTGGACCCTGGGGAGCGCGTCGCTGTTGCAGTTTCTCTTGAAGTGGGGAGACAGGCCGGTAGGGCTGGGGCCAAAGCAGTTGGTGTCTCCGTCTTCTCTGCAGGGCTTCAGGTCAGCAGTCCTTCTTCATCTTAGGTTGCAGGAATCTAGTTTCCTAGGTTCTGGGGAGCCCCTAAATACTGAATTTAGGGGTGTGTTTAGGTCTGGGAGGGCAGTAGCCAACGGCTACTGTCCTTGAGGGTGCTACACCCTCTTTGTGCCTCCTCCCTGAGGGGAGGGGGGCACATCCCTATTCCTATTGGGGGAATCCTCCAAAATCAAGATGGAGGATTTCTAAAGGCAGGGGTCACCTCAGTTCAGGACACCTTAGGGGCTGTCCTGACTGGTGGGTGACTCCTCCTTGTTTTTCTCATTATCTCCCCTGGACTTGCCGCCAAAAGTGGGGGATGTGTCCAGGGGGCGGGCATCTCCACTAGCTGGAGTGCTCTGGGGCATTGTAACACAAAGCATGAGCCTTTGAGGCTCACTGCTAGGTGTTACAGTTCCTGCAGGGGGGAGGTGTGAAGCACCTCCACCCAGAGCAGGCTTTTGTTTCTGTCCTCATAGAGCACAAAGGGCCTCACCACATGGGGTCAGAAACTCATCTCTCAGCAGCAGGCTGGCACAGACCAGTCAGCCCTGCACTGAACAATTGGGTAAAATACAGGGGGCATCTCTAAGATGCCCTCTGTGTGCATTTTGTTTATAAATCCATCACTGGCATCAGTGTGGGTTTATTATTCTGAGAAGTTTGATACCAAACTTCCCAGTATTCAGTGTAGCCATTATGGAGCTGTGGAGTTCGTTTTTGACAAACTCCCAGACCATATACTTAATATGGCCACACTGTACTTACAATGTCTAAGAATAGACTTAGACACTGTACGGGCATATTGCTCATGCAGCTATGCCCTCACCTGTCATATAGTGCACCCTGCCTTAGGGCTGTAAGGCCTGCTAGAGGGGTTACTTACCTATGCCACAGGCAGCATTTTGTGTGCATGGCATCCTGAGGGGGATGCCATGTCGACTTTGCCTTTTTCTCCCCACCAACACACACAATCTGCAATGGCAGTGTGCATGTGTTAGGTGAGGGGTCCCTTAGGGTGGCACAGCATATGCTGCAGCCCTTAGGGACCTTCCCTGGTCACAGGGCCCTTGGTACCACTGGTACCTTTTACAAGGGACTTATCTGTGTGCCAGGGGTGTGCCAATTGTGGAAACAATGGTACACTTTAGGTGAAAGAACACTTGTGCTGGCTGGGGCCTGGTTAGCAGGGTCCCAGCACACTTCTCAGTCAAGTCAGCATCAGTATCAGGCAAAAAGTGGGGGGTAATTGCAACAGGGAGCCATTTCCTTACACAAGCTCCCCCCCCCCAAACCCACAGGCCAGGAGACTCAGCCAAAGCTGGGAGAGTCTTCCTAGTCTGTCAGGCGAGGAAGAGTAGAGGAAATAGGCTGGTTTGTTGCAGGGCCTACTCTGCCTTACATCCTCCTGTTCAGGTCATTCCCTCTGAGGAACTGACTCACTTCCACAGTGAAAGAACACTGGTGCTGGGGCCTGGTTAGCAGGGTCCCAGCACACTTCTCAGTCAAGTCAGCATCAGTATCAGGCACAAAGTGGGGGGTAATTGCAACAGGGAGCCATTTCCTTACAAAACCACAACAATAATAATAATTGGGGCACTGAGCGGCACACCATCATCAATCTTCTGTCCCAGAGAGACCCAACATATTATATCTCTAAATGTTATGTCATCTAGGTTTGAAAAATGCAATGTATGGAGGACTGAAGTTAACCCATCCAGTTCTAAAAATTATTAAAAGGAAAATGATACTGTATTGCCAAATTGGGCAGTGCATCTCCATTCTTCTTGAAATGTCTGTCACTCTTGGGGGCGTGGCTGAACCTGTCCGGTAGATAAGCTAGAGTGTTGACCTTTCACCAAGATTTGTTCATGCAGGAGAGGGCTAGGAGAAGGCTTGCTTATGAAAACCAGCAACTGTATTATAGAGTAAAGGAAAAGGACAAACTGAAGCAAGGTAAGCTTCATGAGAGGTCAGGAGTGTACCAAGAAGACTCAGAGGCAGAGCAGGAATGTAAAGAGGATTTTCACATTTGAGTCTGTAATGCAGCAAAAACACACTCAGCAGCATTTCCCAAATCAACACACCCCTCTCCAGCCCACAGAGCTGAGTGAGTACTAGGCCTCAGAGTCATCACCATAATCATGGTTTCTCTTTGAAGTCAATATCTTTCTCCTTCTAGCTGTTGAGGTAGTCCAACCTGAGTCCTCTCATCCTCCTACTCCTGATTCTGAGTAACTCCGTCACAGCCCCAAACTGAGCGAGGTAGACATGTGTAGTGCACTGCTGTTGAAGAACAAATAGAGAAACAGAGTTGGAGTATTTTGTGTAGATTTGTCTTTAGTAACTAAAGTGACTGGCCTGCTCTCTGAGGAACTAGCACACAAAGTGGAGCAAGCGGCTGGGACACGGAGCGCTTAGGTTTAACGACGAGATGCCGCCTTTCGAGTAAGTGTGACTATAAGGGGCAACTCCCCTCTGCATGTTCCCAGACTTGAAGCCAACCGCCTTGCCTTCATAGGGCTATACCTCTATTGTTTATTCAGGTAGGCCCCCTGTGCATTTTAAAATTATCTGCTCAATGGCTAGTATATCCATCTAGCCCCTCATATTTTAGGGATCCTTGACCCTGAAGAATGCCCCAGACTGCTTAGGCTCTTAGAGAGGGCAGAAACATGTTGGTCCCCATTTTTTGCAAGACACTTTAAATCACCATATTCAAATGTGTCCCTACTGTTCTTTTAATCTTACCTGCAAACACCTCCATTAAAATACTATGGCCCTCATTCTGACCCTGGCGGTCTTTTCGCAAGACCGCCGAGTTACCGCCGCGGTGAAGACCGCCGACCGCGGTGGTATGCCGCTGTGCGCATTCTGACCGCTGGGAGCGTTCCGCCGGAAAACCGCCAGCAGCCACACTGGCGGTCGGCGGGAAAGTGGAGACTGGTCAACCTCCACCGCCACGCCAGCAGAACACCGCCCACAGAATTACGACCCACATTTCTGTGTGGCGGTCTTCTGTTGGCGGTCTTCTGTTGGCGGTCACCTCCCCATGGCTCCCGTCGCCTCCCGGAGGACCAACGCACAAGGTAAGTTGATCGTCCGTGAGGGGAGGGGGTGGGGGGGTGTTGTGTGATGTGGGCGTGCATGGGGGTGTGCGTGTGAGTGTGTAGAGGGGGTGTGTGAGTGCGTGTATGCGGGCGGGGGGTGCTGCTGTGTCTATGGGTAATGTGTGCTGTTCGGCAGGTGCGCATGTCTGCATGTATGTGTGCGGGTATGTGTCCCCGTTGTGTATGTGTGTGTAGGGGGTGTGTATATGTGCATGTTGGGGGTGTGTGCATGTCGGGGTGCATGTATGTGCATGTCGGGCTGGGGGTGGGGAGGGGGTTCGTACCACCTCTGGGGGGTGGCAGGGGGGTTGAGGGTGTGGGGGGAGGACTCGGGTGGGTAGTGGGGGGTGGGGGAGACCCCTATCAGTGCCAGGGAAGGAATTCCCTGGCCCCGATAGTGCTTACCGCCATGGTTCGCACGGCGGTTCCCGCCCGCAAGAAACCGCGGCGGTAGGCAGGGTCATAATACCCTTGGCGGTCTTGGGACGACCGCCGGGCCGGAGTGCGCAAACTCCAGCCCGGCGGTCATGACCGCCGTGGCGGTCGGAGTGGAGAAGTGGCGGTCGGTCGCGGCGGGGACCGCCGCGGTCAGAATGCCATTTTTAATACCGCCGGTCTGTTCGCGGTCCGACCGCCGTCTCTCCGCCGACCGCCAGGGTCAGAATGAGGGCCTATATCTAATAGGTAATTTGTAAGTTAATTGTATAATCTATTTCACCTTTCAACTAGATCCCTTGATTTATCCAGGAAGATAAAATTTCAGCACTCCCTCAGAGTTCATTTAACAACGAGGTTGAGTCCACCCAGGTAGTATTATCTTACCTGGGAGGGGCTAGGAGGTCATATGATGAAGCATGACACTATAGTGTGTGTGTGGGACCACCTAGTCCATAAAGGGAACTCCCTTATACACCTAACTGCCACTTTCATGCTTATGAAGATGATCGCCTAACTGGCATACTCTCAGCCTAAATAGGCTACAAGAGACCTGTCCTTGACATCCCCCACACACTTTGTGTGCTAGTTCCTTGGGTTTGGGAGTTAGTGTGGGGTTCAAGCACTCCCAATACTCTCTTCTTGTGTTTCAACTTGTCTCTGAGGAACCAGAAAAAGGAGTGGACCCATCAGGTAAATTTCACTAAGTTTGAAAGGCCAATCACATTCAGGAAAAAATGATCACTCATCAGCCCCCAAACATTGCAAATCATCGAAATCAAGTTTACACATTTATTGAACTTCCTCCCTCACTGTCAGCGACCACATACATCATCAATCATCACTCACAATCACTCATTATATCACCTCTCATTGGTGTAATAGTTAATAGTTACCTCTTCCAATCCAAGCACGGTGTTTGATACAACATTTTATCTCCCTTTTGATGGTAGCAACACATTGGAATTTGGCATTGGCACTGGCAGTCCTTTAATCAATGATCTTCTGAGGCAGCCCGGCTAGATGATGTCAAAATAAAAAAAGGATAGGCAATGGCATATGAGGGAGGCAAGCATTGTCTTGAATATCCTGAAGGGAATGTGGGGGCTTCTTCACTGCATACTGGTCCAACTCCAATCCAGCCATGTATGTGATTATAATAAATGGTGGGGCAGCATAAATCTGACACAAACAATGTTCCAGTAGCTGTTTTTTTTTTATTTTTTGCAAAGAAATAAAGAAAGAAAGAAGTTCAACAAGAAATAATTAAACATTTCTATGGTGGCACTGGCATACTCAGTCTGGGAAGTGGAGCTCTTCCTCAAACTCAGGTGGTTCACCCAGAAGTTGGTCAGCAAACACACTTGATTCTGACCACTCATCCTCTTCCTTCTCCTGTGGTGTTTCGGGGACAGTGTAGTCAAGTGGTATAAAATGCTGGTCCATTTTGCTCATGGTTAATCTCTCCGCATTTTGAAGTGAACACACTTTCAGCAGAAACACCAGCTACAGGACTAGCCAGAAACTTTATTGCCAGCCTGCTGCACTGTGGCCATTGGCACATCTTCCCATACCAATACACTAATAGGTTTTGATCCACATACACCTCTTTTGGGTCATCCTAATGATTTTGAAACATCCTCTGAAATGACATTGGTGCTGCCTCTTGCTTGACCACTTTTGCCTTCGCCTCTGCACTGGACTTAAGTCCTTCCACTTGAAACCAAGCCAATGTAGAGGTTGGGTCAGATTCTTCTGATGCTGTTGTTGCTGGTGTTGGCTGCTATGAGACAAGACTTCCCTCTCTGGAAGTTGAAGGCGATACCCCAGAACTGAGGAATGGGACTCTAAGTTCCAGTTGTTCTTGTTCCAGTTCTCCGGCTTTCTCAACAATCCACCTCTTGTATTTTGAAACATCCCCTTCAGAAACAGGAATGAAAGTGGGAAGAATTTATTGTAGCCTGGATCAAATAGGGTAGCACAGATGTACTCTTTTGACTTGATGATGTCATTTTGCAGCCTTGAATTACAAGTCAAGCAAGAGCTTAGGTTGTCAACCAAAGCATGCGCTTCTGAGTTTTCATTCACACCTCAGACAACAAACCTTTCAGGCACTTTCATTAGCTGCTCCTGTAGCAGATGCAACAAGGGGATAGCTTGGCCCATTGCACTGTCCTCCTTGCTAAATTCCAGCGTGAAAACTTCAAAAGGGAGCAGCATCTGTATCAGGCATTTGACTAGGCCCCATTTGTCCACATCCATGGTCATAGCTTTACCAATTGCATCCCCTTCCTTTAGAATGACATAGTCATTGATCTGTCTGTACTGCTCGAAAAAACGCTGCAACATATAATAGGTTGAGTTCCAACGTGTTGGTACCTCCTGTATCAGGGATTTAACTGTAACACTGTTACCATGCTGAGTAATCCACAGATTTATCTGCAGGTGGTCAGTATGTTGCTGACCATGTCTCTTTTTTTAGAAAGTCTTGCACAACCAGGTTGATACAATGCCCCAAACACAGGATCCAGAAATAGCCACCATCTGCCATGGCTTTGACTATGTTAACACCATTATCTGTGGCAACAATCCAATCTGGAGACCTCTGGGTCGTAGTGATTCAGACACTTTGCTATTAAATTCATCCAAGATGTTTGCAGCTGTATGTGATTTCTCCATGGCGAACATGGCTACTGTTGCATGCCGCCAAACGTTATTAAAAATGTCTTCAGGGCCAAGACCTGTAGGTACCTGTTGCTTTACCCCTGCAAAAGAGATGTAGTATGAAGTGATGCACATGTAATCAGTAGCCTGACAACTGCTCCAAATGTCTGGCGTCAGGTGGATAGTGTGGATAACACTTTGCTGCAAAACTTGTCCAACCAATTGCAGCACATTGTGAGGCAGTTCTGGAACATCATCCCTGGCAAAATAGGTCTGGCTCGAAAGCTTCCATTTCAGACAGATGGCTGCCACAACCTCTAAGAATCCCACTACTCCCACAAAAGAAAAAGGGAGGAGGTCCAGCTCTATCATGTTTGCCAACTTCCCATTTTACAAACATGCCACTGGGTGGTTGAGGTCATAGGGGGCCCCTGCCTAAACATGCCGGTAATAGTAGCCTGGATTTTCTTTCTTTTCTTGGACCACTGACGCAGGCGACATATGAGATGTATGTGGTGACAGACTTAATGTGCATTGTGGTGCACTCTCTGTATGCCGTGGTGTCTCCATCTGACTCAGAGTCTTCCTGTGCCATTGTGAGGTCACTGAGGCAGGAGATTCTGGCACACTACTGGGACAGGGCTGCTTTGCGTGAGAATGTCACCCTCTTCTTCCCCACCTTCCACCATGATTTTACCAGTTGTAGCCGATGTTTCCCAGCTCTCCTCATCTTCATTACTGAGCCCACGTTCAGCAATTTTTTAAAGATGCTCCTCCCATCGGATTATTGCGTGTTGTTTTTTCTTATGGGTCATTTGTCCTCCATTACCATAATGTGAACCAGGCTTACCTTGACGAACACTCATGTGGCAAATGGAGCATATCTCAATGTTCTCCTCCTGTTGCTAATCGTAAAAAAGTCCCAAACTGGGGAGAAGTACTTTCTTACTGGGCCATTGTGAATGTCTGAAGAACAACTGGAGGTAGATGGCTATGCTGATTGCCTCTTTGCAGTGCATACTTCTACTGAGGTAGGGGTTGCTGCAGGTCTTTGCTGGGGCCTTACAAATATGGGAGATGGCAGTGCTGCCTGTGCCACATTCCCTTGGCGCAGGTTGGGTAGTAATGTCGGACTCCTCTGTGCCAGCTTCCACTTTTCTGGAACTTTCCTTTTCCCTTGCCTCTAGCATCTCATGGACTCTGCTGGGGTGCACTCCATATCCCTATCATCGTCATCAGAAGTGGTGCTTGGAGAAGATGGTGGAGTAGTACCCTTCCTTTTTCTTGCTGGAGATCTAGGAACCATTGATTCTAAAAGAGGATGTTCTTGCTCAGCAGGAAACTTGACCTCCTGTTCTGCTCCAACTTTGAGAAGTTCTACTATTGTTGGCTGCAGCTGCTGTCCACTTTGCTCTGTTTCCTGAAATGATTGGGTACTACTTTGTGAGAGTGACAAATCCAATTTAATGTCACTGCTTGTCGGTATTGCAATGATTGCATTGGCTGCCTCACTGACAAACATGGTCATGGGCTTAGATTGGGGTCATACTGTAGATGTGGAATTGCTGCTCCCAGGATCCTCCACGGAGGCCGGTATGTAGGCACATGTCCCCCAAAAAGGGTTACGGCCGGCTGCTTCTTCTCACTCACTACTTTCTTGGGAGCACCTTTCATTGGGGCCATCGTAAAGCTCTCGGATGGCAGTAGCACTAAGCTGCACAAGTGGAAAAGATTGGAGGACTAACTGGACAAGCTTTCTCTTTTGCAGTGCTGCAGGTGATGTGACATCTTTTCACCTGTGCACCTAAAAGCAACCAAACAAGAAAAACATGTAGTTAGTGAAACGTGGCATTGTTGCAGTTTGAAGTAGTACAGACAAATGCAATATTAATGCAGTTGGTTACTGATAATAAATACCAATTTAATCAAACATTATAAAGTCTAACCACACCAGCACACCATAACATTTCATTTCAAATCAGGCAGTACAACATTCAGATATAGCTCTTTGCTTTATCTCCAGCTGCTTTAAAGTAGACACCTGTGATAGTCAGAGAGAGGAGCATAAGCAAATGGAATAATCCTTAAAAAACCAACGGCCGCAAGGTGGTCCAGGGGAAATGGAATAATCATTACAAAAATTAATTATGCTGCTGATTTCTCTGCAGTGCACCTCAGCCAGGGTGTTCAGAAGGAAATGGAATTATTATACACCTAAAGAAACCGAATGCTGTAGCGCGGTTGTGTGCCTTTGGATGGATGGATAGATGGATGGATGGATAGATGGATGCAGGAATGGATGTGGATGGATGGATGGATCAAGACAAAATACAGAATTACATAAAATGAAATTAAAAATTTTAAAACTTACATTTTTTTAACTAAAATTAAAATTAAAGTAAAAATAAAAGAAACTGAAAAAATAAATTCTAACATTAAAATAAAAAACTAAAATAAAAGACAAAAAATATAATTGAAAAAAAGTAATTAAAAATTCAAATATAAAGTGGAATAAAAATTAAAATAAAAAATTAAAATTAAAATTAAAATAGAAAATTAAAATAAACAAATGATCAGGAATTAACAATGTTTGTGTGCAAGTTTATAGCAAAGGCACACTGGCTGCAAGCACAATATGGCTGCCAAGTATATGGTAAAACAGCAACAAGGAACAAGAAGGCATGGCAAACAAAGCACGTGCAAGCCTATAGCAAGGGGACAAAATGGTTGGATGGACAAAATAGCCACCAGCCACATGGTCAAACAACAACAATAAGGAGCAAGGAGGCATGGGGAACAAAGAAGAACTCATGCAAACCTATGGCAGAGATGCACTGGCTGAATGCACAAAATGTCTGCAAGTGTCAGCCACACGGTAGAACAACAAAGAGCAAGGAGGCATGGCACACAATGAAAACATACAAGCCTATTGCAAAGGGACACTGGCTGGATGCAGAAAATGGCCACCAGCCACCTGGTCAAACAACAACTGTAAACAAAGAGGCATGTAGAACAAACAGCACATGCAAGCCTATGGCCATAGACTACACAAAATGGTCCCTGGCCACACAGCATAGAGAACAAAGACAAATGATGAACTATGACAAGCACACACACTGGTCATAAGGAGGCATAGTGGTAACACTGAAGAAAAGTCTAACATTAATACAGCCATGCAAAACATGAAAATGATCCAACTTAAAAAAAGTTCACTACAACTGTACACATTCTCCTATGTCAGCAAATATTATCCAACATCATCTACACTTTTGCAAACAAAAATGAAATGCAAACAATAGTTAACATTTTTAATCTAATCCAATGCTATTCGTGACCTAACTGAAGTTTTAAAAACATATACCACTAAAACATTTATTTTCTGCACTGATGACTACTAGTAATGGACCTACTGGTTAGTGGGTCTTTATCTAGGCCACATAGTAAAATAACATCATAAATGTTACAAACATGTTGATAAGATACTGAGCTGTGCAACAATTTTCCTTTACAAAAGATATAAAATCAATGAAATGCAAAATAAATAACTAGGTCTGTAATTAAAATCCAGGCCACACACCGCTACAAATGTTTAAGATCAAATTCAAGTGAAAAGAAATATTAGTGCATGCCCAAGCAAACAAAAAACACACTTATTCAATCATTTTGGAACTTATTTAGGTGATTTCACAAAAACAAAGGGCCTCATTATGAGTGTGGTGGTCCGAGGCCCGCCACACTCGCGGTGACGGTCAGACCGTCCCACTCCAGGCGGTTTGTCAGCCACATTAAAACCCTGGTGGACAAACCCACCAGGAAACCGATGTCACCGCCAGGTACATCATTTCCAACAGGCTATAGGCGGTCTGAGTTGTACTCAGCCACGGCTGTGCTGAACTCAGTGCCACCGTGCTGATTACAACTCAGCTTTCCGCCAGCGTTTCCATGGCAGTCATCCCACCATGGAAAGGCTGGCGGAAAGCCAGTGCTGGGGGGCCACAGAGGGGCTGCTGCACTGCCCATGCTCATGACATGGGCAGTACAGGTGCCCCCTGCCCAGCATCATTGGAATGCACACTGTCTGCTCTGCAGGCAGTGCACATTCTGATGGTGCTGGTGTGCTACGGTATTGGCCACGGCTCCCTTAAGGGTGCTGAGGCCAATGCCGTAGCAATGTTCCCGCCAGTCATCCCAGCAGGAATGGTGTAATACAATGTTCCCACCGGTCAGCCCGACAGGAAAGTTTTAATACGCTTGGGGGGGAACACCACTGCCATGGTAGTGGTGTTCTCCCTGCAAGTTTGGCGGTCGGCTTGTCTGACTGCCAAACTCGTAATGAGATCCAAAGCCCTTAAATCCAAAGGTATATCCAGGAGTCAAAGAGAGTGTTCCTTGCACCTTAAAATCCAAGTGAAAAGTGACCAGGAGATGGAAAAGCAGTGGGAGGAGCCAGCTGGACAGGAACAGGAAGTTGAAGTCTCTGGGGCACTTCCATCCTGTTTGAAAAAGTAAAAAGGCTTCTCACACTAAAAAGAACTTGAAGAGTTCATTGGAGAAGAAACTGCTCTCAAAAACCTCTTTTTGACTAGATTTAGATACATTTCAAGTAGAAAATCTACTCCAGATCCATTCACACTTGCGAGCTGGACTGTTTTGGCTTCCATCTTGCATGCGCAGCCGGAAACAGTGGGAGGAAATATAAAGTCTTGCGCCCACTTGCTTTTGGCCCTAGAGTATCGTGGCACTGACGAGAGAGTGCCAAAACCATATCTTGCTCAAACTCTACTCCGCACAGATTGCAGAATTGGGGAACTCCGAGCTACTCCGGGTAGCACAGAGTGCCTGAATTTCACAAACTCCACCAGTGTAGCAGAGTTCTATGCCCGGGCCTAATCATTTTTTGGTAACTATAGATAATCCAGTGGGCCAACTATGAAGAGGCTAGGATTCAGCAAGGCCTCAAATAAAAATATAGCATCCCTTAGAACTACGAATCCTCTCTACTACAACAACAGACATTTCTAGGAGATGCCCTTTATATGTAAAATACAGTCCTTAAAAAATAACCTGGAGCCTTTATAATTAAAGCATAGTGAGTGGTGTAAGGTACTACTCTCACAAAGGCTATTTGCTAAGGCTTGGATGGAGAACTCCATCTACACTTCTCCTGCCACTTATGTGGCATGAATGTGGTGAACACCACACATGAAGGTCTACGCTTTGGATGTAAATAAGAGGGACAATGGGAAAGCTAAAAAATAGGGAATATGAGCTACACAAGGGGAGAATAAAAGCAAAAATAAAGAGGTGCTCCCAAGTACTATCTGTACATGTCAAAATACTGACTACAAGTAACTTGTAGGCCACTGGATCTTGACAGCAGGTCATTGGGGACACAGTAGACAGCTCACATACAAGCCAATCAAGCTGCCAGTGCCACTTTCTAAACATCACCAAAAGAGTGCACCAACAGATCACTATGCCACTGCAACTGGTGGAAAGACAATGGCAGGCAAGAGAATTATATTCCATTGCCCATTTTCCCTAGGTATTAGGTGCCAATATTGCCACAAATGGCATGTCAGCCACCATGCTACAGATTACACATTTGCACCACAAACAGCATTGGCACTCATCAGCGTCCAAGCTACCTGATGTGCCTAGGGCTGCTTCACTGATGTGTACTCTGCCATTCCAGAGTGCTTACAGAACAGCTCATGCATGTCAGTTGGTTGCTGTAATTTTTGGCTACATGTGGATACTCAATGAATTTAACTGACTCACAATGGCACTCCATGCAACCTATAACTTCACCCCATCTGACCAATAAGAGTAACATTGTTTATATGCATGTCCACAGCATTCTTATTGTAACCACATTAAAGCAAGCATCACATTTCTTTGCTGCAGGTTGTGCCGAGCCAAACCTTTCTATTTCTTCACTCAGTTCTGATGTCCAAGCACTCTGCCTCAATAGAGGTGCTACGGGGTGCACATATGCCTATGCATGCCATTATTAATCACACCTTTCAAGCCCTTAAATTGTATTTCAGATCATACATGGTGGGTACTCTAGTATTCTCTAGCAGTAGTGTACAAGATCATTGTTGCCTGCTACACAACATTAGCATGTAACAGAGCTTACATGTAGAGTGTACCCCTAAGCCTCAGCCCAATCCAGGTTCCCAAGGTGGGCCACAATCTAGAGGTCGGGGTCTTTGTTTGGCTGACAAATTATCTCACATTTTACCTGAGCTGCTAGTTTGATTGCTGCATTACCATGACAACGCCTACATATGCTATCCTGTGAAACCATTATTGGGTCATATCATGCCGCAACCAAACCTTAATTTTAAATGTAATAAGCATTTGCAAACACTTATTAAACCACACATGTAGTTAGTCATTGACACACATCATTCAGCCATATGTAAATCTCCCCACAGATTAGGGTGACGCTGAACATATTGTCAGGTGAAAGGCACCTAATACTTGTAGAGGTGTTTGGACAAAATATTGAGTTGTAAATATCGGAAGACAGAAATATCAGAAATAAAATATTGTGATACATAACTATTGTGATGCAAGAATATAATTGACAGGAATATTGTTTTTGAGGTAATTAATATTGTTTTAAATAATATCAATGTTTGTATTATCTTTTTCAGTAATATAGTGGTTATAAATCTCATTTTTTAAATACTTTAATATGTTTTAGTTGTATGTTAACTTTATGTGCTACTATTGTTCATATGAATAGTATTTTTTTTTAAATATAGCACGTCATTTTAAGGGATTTAAATTTTTTAATTTAATGTTTAATATTATGGTTTTGTAGTGGGTTGTTGGGAGTGTAGTAGCATATGTTGGGAAGTTAATTAGGTACTAGTTAATTATGCATTTCTTAATAAATGTTATTTAAGTGTATGAAATTATGTGATGCTAAACTTTTTTGTTGTATGTTAAGTGTGACAATTAGGTTTGTAGGGGTATCAGGTGGGAAGTTAAGTAATATGGTTATTAATTGCTAATTACTTCTTTAAATGATTTTGAATTATGTAATGTATGCAATATTGATTTATTTTATTTATAATTTAGTTGTGGGCTGCTAGGTTTATAGGGTCTAGGTTGGGAAGTTCATTAAGTAATAATCAATTAACAATGTGGTATTAATTGCTCATTTATTTAATTGTTTTTTTTACTTAGTAAAATATGGAATACTGGTATATTTTACTTATATTTTAGTTACCGGATGCTAGGTTTGTAGAGGTATAGGATGGAAAGTTAATTAAGTGATAATTAATTAACTATTAATTTTTATGTGTAAATTAAGGGGGTCATTACGACCCTGGCGGAAGGCGGACAACCTGCGGTAAGACCGACAACAGGCTGGCGGTCTTACATTGTGGAATTATGACCATGGCGGTTACCGCCATGGTCATCCGCCGGTTCTCCGTTCCGCCTGCCAGGGCGGAGACGACGGCTGGGCTGGAGACCTGGGTCTCCAGCCCGGCGGCCGTCACTATACCACCGGTGGTATTTGGACCCGGCCTACCGCCGTGGATTTCCAGCGGTTTGAACCGCCATGAAATCCATGGCGGTAAGCACTATCAGTGCCAGGGAATTCCTTCCCTGGCACTGATAGGGGTCTCCCCCACCCCTCACCCCCACCCCGACTCCCTTCCCTACACCCCCCCACCACCCCTGCCACCCCCCAAAGGTGGGAGGGCCCCCCCCACCCCGACCCCCAACATCACATAACTCACACACACCCGACACGCATGCAGGCACCACCAACACACACACGCACACACCTCGACATACATGCCAACATCCACACACACAGTCAGACACGCACACCCACATTCAAACCTACACGCACACATCCATACAGACATACACGCACTCATTCCCAAACACGCATCGCCCCCAGAAGCATACACGCACTCACACACCCCCTCTACATACTCAGATGCACACCCCCATGCACGCACACAACCCCCCCACCCCCCTCCCCTAACGGACGATCGACTTACCTGGTCTGTCGATCAACCGGGAGGGGACGGGAGCCATGGGGGCTGCTCCGCCGACACCACACCGCCAACAGAACACCACCACGGCGAATCACAGGACGTGATTCGCTGGGCGGTGTTCTGTTGGTGTGGCGGTGGAGGTGGAGCAACCTCCACTTCCCCGCCGCCCGCCAGTATGGGGCGGAGAGCTGCCAACGGTCATAATAGGCGAGCGGCAAACCGCCTGCACTGGCGGTCTTCCGCACGGCAGTCCCTCGGCGGTCTTGAAAAAAGACCGCTGAGGTCAAAATGACCCCCTTATTCTTTAACTGGATTTTAAATACATGCATTTTGGAATATGGATATATTTGAATTATATTTAAATTGTGGGCTGCTAGGTTTGTAAGGGGGCCAGGGTAGAAAGTTATTTAGAAAATAAAGAATTAGCAATAAATTATTAATTGTTAATTCATTATTTAACTTAACTTATTGAATGCTTATTTTTTTAGTTATATTTTAGGTATGGGCTGTTAGGTTTGTAGGGCTATGGGCGGAAGGTTAATTAAGTAATAACTGATAAATTATTTATTAATTAATAATTAATGAATAGTAATTGTACATTGATTAATAGTGTGTAGCTGTTTAATATACACAAATACACACACATACATATATATATATATATATATATATATATTATTTCATGTTCACTAATAATTTTTATATTAAGAGCTTAAAA
This sequence comes from Pleurodeles waltl, assembly GCF_031143425.1. Taxonomy (NCBI): domain Eukaryota; kingdom Metazoa; phylum Chordata; class Amphibia; order Caudata; family Salamandridae; genus Pleurodeles; species Pleurodeles waltl. The sequence goes on from NC_090443.1 coordinate 205,518,031, forward strand.
ATGTTTCTACAGTCGTGGGGTTGCTCGTATATGTTATGTCTGATGTGAAGTACTTTCCCAACTCTTGCTTAGACTGCAGTAGGAATAGTAAAAATTAACCCCACCGAAGGCCAAAGCTTCACATATTGTTTTGTGGTTTGGAGTGGGTATAATAAATTTCACCCCTCCAAAATCCATCTCTTTCCCAACTGTTGCACAGTCTCAAGTGGGAAAAGTACATTTTATCCCTGTGAAATCCAAGGCTTTCCCTACTGTTGCACTGTGTGGAGAGGGAATGTTTGATTTAACCCCGCAGAAGTCCAAAGCTTTTCCTACTGTTGTATAATCTACAGTGGGAATAGCATATTTAATATTATTAGACTCCAATAGGTTTCACTGTATATATATACTGCCAGTCGCCAATAAGTAGTTATAGTTAGGACTAGTTTCCATAGGAAAACCATTTTTGGTTTTGCCAATAACTTTGGCACCATTTGATGAGTCTTCACAAGATTTTCTAAATTAGTAAACCAGTCACTTCAGCTGCTGTCTTGACAGTTTGGAGTTGATCCATCAAGCGGGGCAGAGAAAAAGGGGGGGTCCTAAAACGCATTTTTCCATAGGGTCTTTAGACACAACTACAGTCCGAACTGCTGAACACAATTACACCAGATTTAGCAGGAAGCTAGATCTTAGTGAACAGATCGTGCTTTTTTAGGTCAAGCATGCAATCGCTCTGACGTGTTGTAATCTATCTGTGGGCTTTTGATCACGCCCACTGCATACCCATCACTCGTTCATGGGCTTGCCTTTCAAAAATTATTTATCGTCATTGGTAAATGCTTTACATTTGTCCCTCCTTTGGGCAGTTTTGTTACCGCCTTGGCCATCGACCCTGTTACATGGAAAATTGCACCTTTGTTGATGGGTTTGAATGAAAGCAAACTTATTTTTCCTTTTGTGTCTCTCCTTTGTGCTCATGCTCATAGCGGCTGTGGCACTTTGAATTGGCTTGCTTACATCAACTGTTTTACTTTTACTTTTCATTTTCAATTTATGTATCAAGAAAAGTCCAGTTAGGGTCTGCCAGGGTCAGAGTCTGTCTTTGAAAGTGAGAAGTTGTGAACTAAGATGGCTAAAAGATGATCTGGAGCCTGAGATGAATGAGTATAATTTTTTTTTTAAAAGTCCAGTTAGGAATTTACAACGCTACTATCTCTAACTCGAGCAAACAAGAGACCTATTGCATTGCAAATGCTTGTGTTATTAGGCATAAGTCCATTCAGTAATTTTTGAGATATTAAATGAAAAAGAAATATGTATATATGGACAGTTGGTGTTTAGATATGCTCTGACTTGCCAATTTAAAAGAGACTAGTCAATCCTGATTGTTTGGTGACAGCCTGAACAATATGTGTTGGCAGCCATTACAAGACTCAGGGACTTGCTCCCTGTGTCCTGAAAATGAATTAAAAAATATGTAAGTAGGCAGGTTGAGCACACCCAGATGTTTGGCCACAACATGGACACATGCTGTGGCAGCATCTAAGGGACTCCGAGGCATGGTACCCATTGAAATGCATTGTAGTGAATGGCAGATTTTGAGGGTGACAAAAAAGAGAATGTATAAAGGGTGATAACAGATTTTATTTACAATATACATTTGTTGATGGTATTGTTAGCACATCTGACCTTATTTGGTTTCTTATCTGTAATTTATAAGGGGACGCGTTAGAGGTTCAATAGACCTTTTGACTGCACTTACAGTAATTCCCCACATAAATCCCAAATTGCAACACAAATCATCAACAATATCAATCAACAGGATTAATAATCTTTGGAGTTAGTAATCTTCACGCACAATGACCCATTTCTCCATGAATAACCACATCTTTATGTAAAGTTAGAATGTTTATTTCCCTATATTAACAATGCTAATATCACGTAAATTAATCTCAACACCAACTGATACACATACAAGAACATCACTGGTTGACCAAACCGTCTAAAGAATCTCAATTTAATTAGTGCATTGATCACTAAACATTCTAGAGTCACAGTACAAATTAGCAATAAGATTAACTGTGCAATAGAAATAGCATACATCTAGGTTCAGCAACTGAGTAACTTCAATTATTTGTTAATAGCAACCTGATAACATATCAGGATTTCCCTAACTAACCTTCTGATTAGAATAGCATGTTTGGGCTTCATGCAAAACAATTGTAGTCAACATAAATTTGGAAAACATCTAACTATGGCTCAATCAAAATAGAGGTTGGTACCTAGAAACAAAAGACAATTTACATCAAATACAATAGCACTTTTTTTATACCTCTTCTCATATGGGTCAACAGGCTGCGATTATCTTCATCAGTTGACATCAGTTTGGTCGGCATCAGCAACGGGCCATGAAAGGGGATGGTTCAGAAATGGGGGCTCTAAGCTATCCGAACCATCAGAAAGCAATGTCTAAGGGGTCAGCATTCAGCATCAGAAGTTTAAGCAAAGAAGTTAAAGATAGAATCCTCTCAGGAGGAAATAGGAATGAGCATAACTGTTCTTTTTGCATTTGATACCTCTATAACTCTACAGAGTTATACCTCTTCTCATATGGGTCAACAGGCTGCGATTATCTTCATCAGTTGACATCAGTTTGGTCGGCATCAGCAACGGGCCATGAAAGGGGAGGGTTCAGAAATGGGGGCTCTAAGCTATCCGAAACATCAGAAAGCAATGTCTAAGGGGTCAGCATTCAGCATCAGAAGTTTAAGCAAAGAAGTTAAAGATTGAATCCTCTCAGGAGGAAATAGGAATGAGCATAACTGTTCTTTTTGCATTTGATACATCTATAACTCTACAGAGGTACAATAGGAATGGGTACACTTCTCTCTGTGCAGTCGGGCTAAGTTAAAATCATTTAAAGAACTTCCCACATTACCATTGGTCACATAATTTTACGTTTACAATTATTCCAATAAGGACTTATTTGTAAATCTAAGAAATAACTAAACTGCCTTTCACATGTTGATGACTGCCTCCTCTTCCCCTGTTCCCACTGTCAGGCTCGTCAGGTAACATTTTTGTATCCATCCATACTCCTGTCAGTGCATCCATTGTTAGCTCCTAGGGAAATCACTGTTTCACACATTAAGCTATACAATGAGCAACTACTAATACAAGACATTCTAGCAAACAGTTCTCATGAGAACGTGAAAGACATCTGCTAACGTTTGGTCAACTCAGTGAAAAACAATCCATGTATTCATTTCTTCAGGCGTACATCTGTCACAGTATTATTTAAACAGTGCAACTTAACGTGAGGCTGTGCAAACCTGGGCCCAAACCTCGCTAACTTAAGGCCTACAATTAATAAAGCAAATACATAAGGCAAAACCATTAATATATTGCACTTCTACAATAACCTAAACATATGCATTTCAATTAATATTAATCTGCATTTAATGAGGACACTTTGTGATTTATGACGGCCACTCAAGTGGGCACATTTTCAAGTCACACATTAATTTCTCTATTAGTCAAATTCTATAGAGATTCATAATCCAAAATACATGAATATTTATTAGTAAAAAGTCAGTGTTCACAGTATCATAATAATTTTAGAAATTATGGTGTGTTGTAAGGTGATTTTATCCTGTAAAATTGCTTCTGCTGGGATTTCATGAATCCCGTTTGAGAGAAAACGGTTTTCACATGATTTTCCCATAGAGGTTATGGAAGGTGCTCAAGAGTCTAAAATGAGAGCATATTTTCAGTAAATTCTATCTTTCTCAGCCATTTGAAAATGAGTAAAACAAGTAATTCCAAGAGCAACAGCCTGTCAGTTGATTCCTTTATGTTCTACTGCAGCCTCCTGAGTGTTCTATAGAACAACCAGAGCATCAATGACAAAAGTGTGACACATCTGAAGCAATTTTGATTGAATCAAACTGGTAAAATGTAAAACATTTAATTTACAAAGGAAAAAATGAGGGAGTTAATTTTGTCTTAAAATTATAGAAAGAGAAATTAGGACACATTTTACGTGAGTTTTCAAATATCTTCCTTTTCAATTTCATTTAAACATTCTGACAAGCAGGTTGAAATATGCACTTTCAACACAAGCAGCAGATTGCCAGTTAACTCTCTGGTAACCAGCATCTTCACTACAGTGTTCTAATCAGGAACTAGAGTGCTAACATTCTGAATTTATGCCAAACGTGTGGCACATCTGAATTCCATCTTGATGGAATCAAAGCGGAAAACTGAAAGCATTTTCTACTGAAGATACTGCAGTACATGAGGAAACTAGAGAGCTTTGCAACAAATAAGTCTTCTACGATGGTTACCAGAGGAAACAAAGAGCCAAAATGTAGCACAAATGCCATTCAAATTTAGCCTACGTATAGCTCAGTGACAGAAGTGTGCAAAACATGTATTTGTTTTGTTTATTTGCAGTTTTATATAGTGCAGACTTGACCCGAAGGTATTGGAGCGCTTTACATGAGCATCAGCTATATTACACAAGAACAAATTCATTTTGGTTTTAAGCATAGGGAGATTCAGCTGTAACACCACATCCTGTCTTCTAAAAGCAACATATAAACAAGCGATCAACTGGATAAAACAACAGAAGGATAGCAAATAATTTAAAAGTGCTCTGTTGCTATTTGACAATTTAGAAAATATGTCCTCATTTTAGGTTTTTTAGAGCACTAACCATACCTGGGAAATCAACCCTCTCATTTTTATAATTTCTAAAGGAAATGCTTTAGGAATTACAGTTTTAAATACATTAAGGTGTCAGGTGTGCCACACTTTTGTAATAAATATAGAATGATAGCAATCTAGTTTTTCATTAGAATACTGTGGAGATGCAGATATCACGGGCATGGACTCGGATAATGGAGGTCAGGGAGGAGGGTGCAGGGGGGACAATTTGACCATGCTGAGCAGGTGGAAGGGACAGAGGCAGCACAATGGACCATAGAGGGCAGGGGAAAGGGGGCAAGGGCAACAAACCAACCATGTAGGACTGGCAAGAGAGGTTGTGGTAATATAACAGACAATGGAAGGCAGAAGGAAGAGGCAGTAGCAGTACAACCATACATGCAAACAGACCCCATTCAGGTAGGAAACTAAAAGGGCTTTATTTTACCTGTCTCCTGCATAAAATCTCATCTTTTTCATTGTAAGTCAATGGGTAGGCTCTATATCCCTGTTTTTGTTTTCAAAATATCCCCTTCACCACATTCAAAATGTTTGCAAGTATGGTACATTGAATCACAGAGGACAGGAGGGATGGGGTAGGGACATGGACTTGGAAAGCAGAGGGCAGGGGTGCCAAACTGACATTACACGGCTGGCGCAATGGGTTGCAGCAGCACAATACACCACACAGGGCAAGCAGGATGGCAGTGAAGCATGACGGACCATGGGAAGCAATAAGGAGGGGACAGGGCTATGCACAGGGAAAATGGAGGGCAGGACAGGAGCAGCAAGCTGCCCATGGAGGGCAAGCGGGATGGGCACCAGAAGCACAACACACCATGGAGGGCAACAATGAGATTGTAATGGTATTCACACAGACAACAGAGGAAAGTATGGGAGGGGTCAGGGGTAGCAAGCTGACCACACTGGGCAGGTGGGAGGGGCTCTGACTGCACAGAAGACCATGCATTGCATGTGGGAGGGTTCATAGCAGCACAGTGGTCTTGGTGGGAAAGAGGGAGAGGGCAGGGGCATGTACAAAGGACCATAGAGGACAGAGGGTAGGGGTAGGGGTAGTGGTGGGGCTGCACATGTACAATAGAAGTCAGGGTCATGGGCTTCACAAAAGACCATGCAGTGCAGGCAGGAGGAGCAGTTGCAGCACAACGGAGCATAGAGAACAAAGAGAGTGGAAGCAAAATGGACCATGGAGGACAGGAGTGAGGGGATAGTGGCATGGCATTTGGACAGGCATGGTGGAGGTGGCAGGGACAGGCGGCAGCCACATGACCATGCTAGGCAGGTGGGAGGAGGAGTGGCAGTTCAACAGAACCCTCAGAGTAGAAAGGATGGCCAGTGGCAGGTCCATGAAACACGGTTCCAAAAGGAGAGAGCAGGGGCATGCACACAGATATTGGAGAGCAGGGGTAGGAGGGTAGGGACAGCAAGCTAAACACAAAGGCTAAGCAGAAGAGGGCATAGAAATGGGAAATAGAGAGCAGGAGGAGTAGACAGGAACATCAAGCTAAATGGAGGGCAGTGGCAATACATCGGGCATGCAGGGCAGGAGGGAGGAGGCTGGTGCATGGACTCAGATAACAGACGGTAGGGAGGAGGTGGATGGGGCAGCAAGCTAACTATTCATGGCAGGTAGGAAGGGCTGTCCCAGAACAACAGCTACACAGGGCTATAATGAGGAATTAGGGGCATGGACTTGAACGATGGATGGCAAGGAAGAGCGGGGAAGGAACAGCAAGCTGGAGTGGGGGCAGCACAATGCCAGGCCAGGCCCTGCATCCAACCCCCCCACCGTGCATTGTGATGGGCATCTTAATTAACATTAAAAAAAACTAGAAATTCACTGGGAAAAAAAAAGTGAAAAGGATGTTATAGTTAGGAAAAAGATTTTTTTTTAAACTTAGAAATTCACTAAAAACCCAAAGGTTGCAGGGACATAGTTAGGTTCAGATTTCACATGCACAAAACCATAGAAATTCAGTGGTTATTTCAAGTAACTATAACTTGCGCCCTTGTCATGCACTGCTAATCACCCCAGATATTACATCACTCATGACACCTTCTATGACATCATTGATAATATCACAGTAATATTTGTAGTAAAATTATTGATAAGAAAACTGTGCATGGTGAGGGCGTATATAAAAGCTGAATGCTTTTATATGCTTTTATGGTTTTGTGTGTGTAAAATCTCAACCTAACTATAGCGCTAACCTTTGGTTTTTAGTGAATAATATATATATATATATAAATATATATATATATATATATATACACACACACACACTCACCATCAGGTAGCTATAGTTAGGACCTAGTTTCTATAGAAAAAGCAATTTTTTACATGCCTATATCTTTGGCGCCGCTTTATTAATCTTCATGAAATTCTCCAAAAAGATGTGGCAGTTACGTCAGCTGCTATCTGGAATGATTTGGGGTGATCCATCAAGTGGAGGCTAAGAAAAATGAGTGTTTCCAATGATCCCATATGGAATTTGAACATCGTTGGTGCCTGAACCACTAGACGGAATTACACCAAATTTGGCAGAAATGTAGCTCTTGGTCCAGAAAGAGCCCTTTGTGTCATTTGGTGTAAATCTGTTACGTAGTTCTTGAGATATTAAAGAAAATCCAAATTTGCATATAGAGGGATGCAAAGGAATCATGACCCCTCCCGATCTCATGCAGAGATCTGATTGGCTGCCAACACTTCAACAAGAAAGTGTTGGTAGCTAAGTCCCAGAAACAAATCTTACAAAATCAAAAGGGGCCATGGTAGGGAAACCCTGATCCTTTAGATTAGATCTACTGCGGGTGTCCCAAAGGGACCCCTCCAGGGCTAAAAAGCACTTTACAAAAAAATGTTGCAACAGAATTGTGACAGGGCCACAAATCCATGGCAATTTTTTTTTTTTTTAATGAAGCGCGGGCTCCTGTGCTTCTTAATACCTAAGCCCCTGGGTGGGTAAAGTCCCAGGGCATCAATATTTGTAATGTGTGGGGGGTGCACCTGTCCCCCCCTGCAGCCCCAGGGTCTGACAACTCCTGGGGCTTACAACTAATATAATGTGGGGGCCGTGCAGCTCCCCTGCAGCCCCAGGTAACGCCACCTCTCCGGAGCACAAGAGTAATGTAACGCTAGGGGGGGGGCGTCTGGTCCCCCACAGACCCAGGGACGACCACCTCCCCAGGGCACAACAGTAACTTAATGCAGTGGGCTCATACATTGTGTGTGGGGGGCCACGTGGCTCCCTGGCAGCCCCGGGACTACCACTTTCCCAGGGCATCCATTAAACTGTGTGCAGGGGCCACACGGCCCCACCCAGACCTGGGGACAGCCACCTCCCTGAGGAACAAGACTAATTCAACAGAGGCACCTGGCCTCCCCTGCAGCCCTGGGGACCACCACCTCCCTGGGGCACAAGAGTAATCTAACGTGGGGCTGTCTGGCCCCCCTCAGCCCCGGGACTATACCAAAAGAGTAAAGAGCGACTCTTTCGGACCCCCCAAGCCCCAGCAACCACCATCTCCCCAGGGCTATACACATTGGAGGGGGGCTGCGCGGCCCCCCTCATGGAGCCACTGATGGCCTTGGGGACCACCACCTCCCAGGGCCAGCTCCTGCTTGTCCCGGGGTGCCCACCCCTGAGACATAGCTGTTTGCTTTTCCTAGGTGGGAGCTTTGACAGCTCCCACCAAGCAAAAGCACACAAACCCCACTTTCTGACAGCAGGAGCTGTCAACCAGCTCCCTCTGTCAGAAAGCAGTTTTCATCTGTCTTCCCTTATGCATGCAGGGAAGACAGATGAAAACATTGCTCCCACAAGCAGAAAGCCTGCTATTAAAAGCAGCTCCCTGCTTGTGGGAGCAATGCCGGCTCCCACAGGATGTGGGAAGCCAGCATCCCATAATGGGATGGAAGAGAGAGAGATTGTCATTGCATGGTCTCTCCATGGAATTACTTCAAAGAGTTAGACTAGCAACATGTGTGGTTTGAATGTTAAAGTTAGATTTTGATGTAAAGCAGAACAGTTACCTGTGGCCAAATGATTAAGGTCACAGGCCCTCACACTGACAGTTGAGGGTTCTACTCAAGGGGATTATTACCCTCCTATAATTTCTTTTAAACTTCAATCATTTGAGGTTCATGCTAAAAGGTGATCTCACTGTTTTTATTTGACAAATACATTTTTCTTTTCAATTTGTCCAGAAGTATAGCATCCATCAAAGCCTAAAAAAACTTCTCTCTTTCACTCTCTTTCTCTCTCTCTTTCAATCTCTTTCTCCCACTCACACACCCACTCAGAGCCCTACGCACCCACTCACAGACCCACTCAGACTCTCACACACCAACTCACAGCTGTACTTAGACCCTCATGCACCTACTCACAGACCCCCACAGACACTGATGCACCTACTCACAGACCCACTAAGACACTGACGCACCTACTCTCACCCTCAGACAGACACTCTCACAGCCAGTCTCACACCCAGATACACCCTGTCACACCTATTCTCACACCCAGAGAGACAGGCTGTGGCCAACTCCTGCTGCTCACATCCAAAGGGCCGTGTGCAGTGTGGAGTTAGGTGGTTAGGGAAGTTGGCTCCAGGGTATGGCCACAGGATGACTCCCTTCTGGGGCTGTTTGAAGCCCTGGGGACCATCACCTCCCCAGGGCTAAAATAAAAACATTAAAGTTGTGGCCACGGGGACACACCGAGCCCTGAGGAGCACCACCTCCCCAGGCCATTTAGAAAACTAAAACATGGAACTATAACTTGCTCCCCCGCCATGCACAGTTTCCTCTTCAATCACTTTCTTTCAAATGTTGCAGTGATACTTTAAAAAATGCCATAGAAGATGTCATGACTGACGTAATATGTGGATTAAATGGCAGTGCATGGCGAGGGCGCAAGTTATAGTTACTTGAATAACTCTAACTATAACAACTGAATTTCTATGGTTTTGGAGTTCAAAGCCTAACTATAGCTTCCCTGTAACCTTTGGTTTTTTAAGTGAATTTCAATGGTGTTCTCAATTCTATTTCCTATCTATAACATCCCCAAAGCGATGGATGTCCATCCTGGGGCTTGTACTCCTGATTTTATACTGTGATATACAGGACTACAGATCTCAGAATGCACAGCAAAAACATGGACTTAGTGATCTCCTGAGCACAGACACTGGAACCTTAACAGCACTGGATTTCTGGTGCGACCATGGCCAGACTGGGTAGCTATATATACTTTCATGTAAAAGTCTATATAGCATAAAAGTGACGCAGTCCTATTTTTGTCATTGACTATTGGCACCTGTAATTTTTAGAAATGTAGTCGGGCGTTATAGGGATGTAAAAAATACGAGTACCGGAACGTAAAGTGTGCAGAAGGGCTGGACGAATAAAACAAACTGCACATGGGACAACTTGAGAATTCTCCATTTGCTGTACTCTGTCTTCCATAATACCCCCTTCAGTTCCCTCCACCTCCTTTCAAGAGAAGCAGTGTGATAGCTGCACTAAAAGACTGTATACAAAACGTCTTATGGTTCACTTTCCGATAAAAGGCTCACATTTACTAACACGTAGTTAGTTCAGTGATACAAGAAGTAATTTAACTACGAGAACGTACAACTGCAGTTTACGTCCAGAAATTATAATTATCAAAGTCCACTAACAATGAAGGGTTAATTGCTAGAAACACATGAAACAGTAATTTCTGTCCGTCCCACAGTGGGGCCTGTTCTTTCCAAGGTGAAACAGCTGGTAGCTCCAGCTAATGTGTCACATCCTTATGCACCAGTTTATCTGCAGGCTGATTATCAAAGGAATGACTCAGCTCCACTCCTCCAGACACAAAAAATCACAGACAGAATACTGTATAAAAAATGTGGGATTTTGTTTCCATTTTAATAATTAAAAAGTTAAGCCGTTTACAAGTTTCGGCTTTAACAGGAGTTCGTGAGTCTCAGTGATACTATCAGTTATTGTTCTCGGGGTGGGAGCCATTAAAAAATCCTTTTATATGCGAAGAGGTCAAAAAATCCCTGGCTGAGGATACAAGTTTTTATCCCCCACGTTTTGAGGGTGTTCTAGTCTGAGTAGAAACATTTGTGTCCAAAGTTTCTTTAACACTCAAAGACTCCTGCAGCCACAAACACAGTGAGGTAAATCCCAGAAAGGAAATAATGGAACATGCTTCAAGAGGTGCATAAAATGAGTATGCCCTAGAACCTGGCCCACCCGGAGACAAAATTAAAAGCAAGCGCGAGAGACCGCACTTGCTTTTTCAACAAAAAAAAAACGGAGTGACATTTATGAATATTTGCAAATTTTGCCGTGATTTTTTTTAAAAAAAAGCTTTTTTTGCTGTGGCGGACCAAGGCTAGGGGCTCAGGGTATTCCTATTCTGGCCCCTGTTCTGTTTTTTTGCATTTCTTTTTTGGGACTCGGCTGAAGTCGAGTCCCAAAATGGCGGTCAACACCAAACAAAAAGAAAACACGCTTTCTGGACCAAGAGAAATTTGGTGTAATTCTGTCCAGCGGTTCGGGTTGCAGTCCTGTTCAAAATCCCTATGGAAATTAACATGGAAAACACACTTTTTTGATGCCCCATTTTTCTCGGCCCCCAATTGATGGATGACTCAGAAACTTTCCATGCACAATAAGACTAGTAGGCACATTTCTTTTGGAACATTTCGTGAAGATTCATCAAATGACATCAAATATATAGCCAGGTCAAAAAACGCTTTTTCAATGGAAACTAGGTCCTAACTATGACTACTTACTAGTGACCGCAAGTAGGCTATATGGATATAGATATTGATGTAGATACAGATCTATATAGGTCCTTGCGCTGCTGTCCGTATGCCTCAAGGTGCCGATGCCAGCAACGGTAAACAGCACCTGTCAAGAATATAACAGCTCTTCGTTTCCAGGAAGGACAAGAAGAAGCGGTACGCCAACTTGTTGCACACCAACTTATTTGAGTAGAAACACAACATGTTTCAGTTTACACAACATTTGTCAAGATTTCACAACATGCTCAATTTCTCATTGAAATACTTCTTGTAATTCATAGAAACAACACACATACTCTCAACCGGTGCAGCCACTCCATGCAAAAGCAGTATCGAAAAGGGAATATATTGAATCTCAAATTATTATGCCTTCTATTAGTCCAAAATTCATGCTCATTAATCAAAATATGGAATTAAGCAGTAAATATGCATATTATATCTAGCGCAAACAGTTGCATACTTCTGGGCTCACTACAATTCCTGGACAGCAGCCATATGTGTCTCATAATGCCAATTCGTGAATTCAAACTTTGTGTGAAATCATGATCATAAATATAAAATAAGCAATTAAAAATACAGAAGCATATTATGCAGAGTTCAAACAGTTGTATACTTGTATGCTAGCTACAATACATAAATAGAGACAAAATATCCTCCACAATGCTGATTTAAATCTCTGAATTTTTCCTAATTGTCCACGCCTTGAATGACACTGGACAACTTCCTTTGTAATACACAATTAATTGAAGCAACATTTTGTTATGACATTTATGAGAACTGCCCCGAAAAAGTATAAGCTCTATTCTACAGAGACTTTGCGTTATTTAACAAAATAATGCAATCATTGTGCACAATACTGCACCGAAAAAGTATAAGCTCTATTGTATGGAGACTTTGCATTATTTAACAAAATAATTCAATCATTGTGCACAGTTATGTGTGTCCCCAAATATCCCTAACGCAAAAGAATGTTTAAACTAAAGAAAAAAATCGATGGGTTTAAAAACACATTATTATTCAACCCCACAATAGCATCACTGTCTGTTGAGTTTCTTCAATCATATTCACATAGAGAAATCCTAAAACAGATCTTTCTGCCCCAATCACCTAAAAGGAATATAATTTGTGATATATGGCATATATTTAATAGCAATAAATGTAAAATATTAAAACAAATCTTAGACTGTAGTAAAACATTTATTATTTGTGTTACACTATATATATGTATATATATATATATATATATATATGCACAAACACATTTATATATTTATTTGTTTTTTTAAAATAAATATATATATATATATATATATATACACACACACACAAGCGTGTGATGAGCCTCTTATGGAAAAGAATAGTGAGCATGTAGTCGAGGACATGTGAAGCAGAAGGCTCGCAAGGAAACGAGCTGTGCCCAGCTCTGCAGGTGCTGCACAGTCGAAATTAGATGACTGTGTCAAGGGGCAAGCATGCATCACGAGCCTTCAAGTCCCACAAGGTCAAGAACTCCTCAGGGGGATACAGGTCACCCATCTTCACAAGACCCAGCCTGCGCAGTTGATGTTTGGTGGAGTCCTCCATTGCAAGAAGCAGGATTGGTTTATCAGCTGGAGAAAGACTGGCTGAGTAAAGGCTGTCCAATCTACCCCATTGGGACAGATTCTGCCATGCCAAGAGTTACATTGAACAGTATTTCTGTCCCTACAGGGGTGCCTAGAGGAAGTGCAAACTCCTGTTCGCAGAGGGCACTCACTGGCCACATCTGCCTCTATCACAGGATGCAGAAGGTGCTGGGCAGGGTGAACCCAGTAATAAGTGAAGTGTGCCTGGGCGCAATAGTAGTACAATTCAATATCAGGGGTGCAGATGCTCCCCTTCTTAAAGGGATAGCTGTGGCTGCCCACCAGCCCACGTCAACTCAATCAAAAAGGAAGTACCTAAGAAACACCACCATAAGAGGGATTGGGATATTCACAAAAAGATTAAGTACATTCGGAAGAACCACCATTTTGGCAATAGTGACGTGCCCAGTAGGAGACCGGGTAGACAATCCGCCACCACTCCGCCACTTAACCATAATTCTCACTCTAAATCAGAACCATATCCCTACTGATGACAATCCCCAAGTAATGGGCACTTCCAGAAGACCATTTAAGAGGATATTCAGTGGAAAAACTCTCAGTGCACTCAGTAAGTCGAAATACGGTGGACTTAGGTAAATTGATCTCTATTCCGTGAGGTCCATGTAGAGGGTGAACACGCACAGTGAGGGTGCAAGATGTGTGACAGGGTTCCTCATGTGGAGGTTGACATTGTATGCATACAGGGACACCACCAGCCATCACAAATACAGAGGCCTTGATCAGCATGGTGCTGCCACAAGCATGCTGCAAACAGTTCCATCACAATGGCAAAGCCCTGCCTAATACTTCTATTAATGGCAATGGGCTAGCAGACTGCACTGCACAGATGGGCAGTGGGAGAAGTATAGAGCAGCTTGATCCAACAAATGAAACCATGACTAAAACTCAGGCACTGAAAAGAGATGAGATAAGACCACTCAAGAGAATCAACCACCTTGGTAGCATCCAAGAAGGCAGCAAATACTGGTAGTAGTGGGATCAAGGTGTAAAGCTGAGCGAAAAGAGTGCCAAGATTGTGGCTCCAATTGCCAGGGACAAACCCTGATTGGTCTGGTCGCACAATCACAGGGAGAGGGGCCAGGATACGAGTCACAATAATTTTTGCAAAAACATTGTTGTCCAGATTGATCATAGAGAGCAGCTGTTAGGAATCACAGCTATTGGGCGGTTTGTCAGGTTTAAGGAGCATGACTATGAGAGCCTCTCACTGAGTTGGGTAGGAAGCCAGTCTCCCTGGTTTCTTCATAATGACAAGGAGATGGGGTGTCAGTAGCTCAGCAAATTCCTTGTAAAAATGGGCTGTGAGTTCATCCAGGACTGGGGCCTTACCCCCAGCCATGCTACTGATGGCCTGAACTATGCCTTCATCAGTGAAAGGGGCATCTTGGTAAAGCCTGTGATTGTTGTCAAGCCAAATTAACTGTATGGAATCAAAATGTTCAGTAAGCCTATCCAGCAGTACTTTCCCATTAGAGGTATAAAACTGTGTAAAATTGGAGCATATTCCGAGTAATACCATTGGAGGAGCAGCAGAGTTCACCATCTGGATCCAGTAGTTCTGTAACATAGAAGCTGCACCAGCGTTGTCTGAGAAGCGATGCAACGGTAGGATCCACCCTGTCACCCTCGCCATATTGAAGAGTCATTGCCTCCCTATGTAGGAAGCGTACTTCACCATCAGCACATTCCTTATAATTTAACAGTTTATTGCGGAACTGAGCAACGAGTCACGCATCCAAAAGGAGGCAAGGAAGCAAAATTAGGCAACTAGAGCTTCCACAGCTCATGCTCCAAAGTGCTCAGGCACGTGCGAAGATCACTTAAAATACCAGACTGCTTGGAAATACAAATGCACTAAATATAGGCCTAGAATCTTCCCAGAGCACTCTGGGAGAGTTAACAGAGCCCACATCATGCTCATAGTAGTCAGTGATTGCAATACGTATCTCAAAGTGGAATAGAGGGTGGCAAAGCGCATTCGGGGGAAGTCTCCAGCTTGAAGGCATGGGACGACCATTCTGTCAAAGATGAGGTCAGTAAGACCAGTGCATGGTCAGAAAAGGCCTGCATGAGCTGCTTGACCATAGCCACACAGTCACACAAATGCCAAGTAAGGGGCCTACTTGGTCTCGCCAATACATTCATCAGCGCATTTGATTGTAGATTACGGCTGACGCCCGTACCTACCCCACTTAGCATAACTAGAAACCAGTTATCTGCAATTTCCGCTGGGGCCCATCCTGTAATTTTGCTGTTTCATAAACTACACTGACTACAGTTATGAGAATTAGGTGTGATTATAGCTTAGGTCCTGACGAATCGGACATGGATCATTTTAGACCACTTAAGCGAGAAAAATGTTGACCTTCTTTCATCTTGGCAGTGTATGGACATCCAACCCTGCCTCACACATAGCTGGTCTCTAAAATTCAGGGTCCTTCAGACCTTCTTTCATATAGGCAGTGTAGGGACTTTCAAGCCTGCCACACACATAGCTGATCCTTAGAATTCAGGGTTCTTCAACTTGTGACTTCATTTTTTCAATAGGGTAAGACTGACATTATTCTTTCTTCTCCTGGTTTGTTTTTAATCTTGACAGAGGCCCATATTTCTATTAAACATTTCATTACATGGTTCTTTTAGTCAATTTTAACAGTCCTTTCACCAATCCCACATCATTGCATTAATAAATTCACAGCAATTTTCTATAAAGATCTCGGGTAAAGATTCCCCAGGAGGGGCCCGTCAGACATTGCAGTAACGGTCTGACGAGGAGCAAAGCCCAATGATGAAGCATGTCACCTATTGGTGAGTGAGGGCTCTTGTTCCTGACTTAGGTTATCCACAGGAACCACAATTTGTTCTCCCCTAGACTGAGGTGAAAACATTATCTGTATGCTCTTTTTAATACTGTGCATTCATTGTCTTTTGTCTAAACGATTATTCATGTGGTCCAGGCAGCTGGTTGATGTGCTTAACTTGGAGTCAATGGTTTTGAGACTAGTCTCACCTCAGCAAGGCTGGCTTCATTACCCGAGGAGTCCTCTGAGGATCCGTTGGGGGAAGGGGGCAGCAGAGGCATCCTCCTCAGTCGGTCTGTGGCTACAACACTTGTCAAAGACTAGCTTGGACTGCTGTCTAACAAGTTTTCTCATCTCCGATCCACAGGCGAGGCAACAGAAAAGGCAGGAGGGTCCAGAAAAGCAGCAGTGGAAAAAAATGCTCCAGTCCCATCTAGCAGCCTCCCAAAGGTGGAAAGCCATGGGAGGGGAGCTCCCACCGACAATTCTCTGATGTTACTCCCAATCAAACCCCCCATGTCAAACCAGTCTCAGGGCTAGCGGGGTGCACAGACAGGCTATAAGGTCAATGGTGTGATAAGAGGAGCAAGTGCACAGGGTATTGTGACATGCAACCGACCAGAAGCCGGGAGTTCAGTGGCAGCCCCACCACTACCTGGACCAAACCTGAGGGCATGAGCAGGCCGCAGAACATAAAAGGAGGCGATAGGCCCCAGATGGTCAGACCATCTGTATCCGTAGCACTTGATCAAGGGAGGAGGAGGCAAGCACTTTACCCACATGGGCAATTACAAGGCAATTAAAGCAGGAAACTGCCTCAACAAAGGCATCTTCTGGCAACTCTGCCTCACCCCAATCTGCATCGGGGGCAGACCAGGCCATGGGTCCCAGAGGGCATTGATGCGCAAACAGCAGGTCACCCAATCAGGTGAGCAGCAGGCCAGGGGAAAAGAGCTGGAGCTGCGCCCTAATCAGACAGACAGGAAGCACAGGGAGAGATGTGGCAACTCCCTCAATGGCATCACAGTGGGGCCATGGTCCGCCACAGCAAATACAGGCCATGTCATCACACGATCACGGCTATCCAGGATCACTGCAAGTAGCCAAGGGGGCTGGCCATAGCCATGCAAGAGCACCCAGGCATCACTGCAGTAATGAGGTGAAGCAGCAAGAGCCCATGCAGTGAAAGACATCTGGAAGGACGCAGAGGTGCGGGCCTTCTGGGCCCTCACGTCAACCATGCAGCGGCCAGCACTCTGAGCCAAGCGGCTGTGCAAAACCACCCCAGCGCGCTTCCCAGAATGTAATGTTCAGATCCCAGCATCAGTCTAAGGTGAATCTGGCACCAAGGGACATGGAAGGCAGTCGATTCAGAAGAATTAGTCAGCATATTTCCTCTGGGCCAGCGGAGCTTCGCAGGGAAGCAGACATCCTGCAGCCCGGCTCTCTGGCACCCCCTATTCAATTCACATAGAGACTTCCCAGGCTCTGACATTGATCCAATGTCTGAATCCAGTCCACATGTCAGGGCAAGTAGTGCAGCAACAGATGAGGTGGTGGCAGGTGACAGAACGGGCTGACAACACAGGGCCTGCCAAGTAAAAGATGACATGATATTGATGAATATATCTGAGGCATAGTTCAGTACAATCTAAGTTTGTGATAAGAACAATGTCATAGCATAAGCTGACATGACACATTAATGGAAGCCTTTCTCAGGAGTGTGACACTGACATCTATGAGGCATACCTGGATTGGTGAAAGGGATGCATTGAGATGAGGGGCATGTCTGTAGCCCTGCCACAGGAGGGGCTACTGCTGCTCCAGCTGTCACAAGTAGTACTCTAGATATGGATGCTATGATGAGGGAAGTTATAAGGTGCCAAGATTAGCATAATTAGTTGACATTCAAAAGGGGGCCCTGTGTATGACTTGTGGAATGTGTGCCTGCCTATGAGGGGGAAATGTGTGCTGTTTGAGGTCAGCATGACATGATTGGAGAGGCAGAAACTAGATGAAATATAGAGGTGTTTTTGTCTTACGTGGCCTGACATTGGGATACCCTGGAACAGGAAGGCCAGACAGTTGGTCATGATGCTTAGTGAAAGAGAATATGTTAGTGGGAGGTGGGACCAGGGAGTACTTCCGAGAGAAGATTTTGTCACCTGTACCCTAAGAAACTAAAAGCGACCATGGTTCATGCCCCCACCTGCAGCAACTTCCTATCAAATGGCCACCTTCTCGCTCCTCTCTAGGTGTGTGGAGGCATGCCAGCTCTACCTCCTCCTCAGTGAAGTTCCTCTTCCTCTTTAATGTTGTGGGATGCATCCCAGAGCATAGAGTAGTAGGTTGTGAAGTCTGCAAGGTCAGACATTACAAGGGCAAGAGGGTAGAACACAAGGTGTGGCCTATACTTAGGTGCTTGCAGGGTTGATGTTTGTCAGGTGTGAGTGATTTTGATAAAGTGAATACAGTTTTCCTATTCTCTTCCATTCCTCATTCTACATAGGGGAAACAGAAATCTCCACTTCTGATGTCGATAACTATACTTACAGGTTTATTCTTGAAATATGGTCATAGAGTCCTTGTAGCAACCTATGCTCATAAACTTAGTCACACATATCTCTACCACCTCATGTGAGGGGGTAGACTAAACACGTACTACCTCTACTAAGCAGAAAATTCTACTCGAGTTGAATAGCATCCATGCTGTGATTTCCACCTAGGTGTAGATGGAAATCAATGTGTTCAGAAATCAGCCTAACTGAATAGGGCCCTTGAGGTCCTGCTATCATCCACACTTTCCTCTGGCTCACTTCTTCCTTCCTGATATTAACAAATACACGTGGGTTGTCTGCCACCCTCTATTCATCTGTGCTTGCCTTTTGGCCATCAACAGTCCAAGCCATTTATTATCTGCCAATGCACTCAACCTTCTTTTTGACTTTCTTCCCCCTCCATTTCCAAGTGTCTCTAAAGAGAGCAGACACAGACATTGTGCTGAGCAGCAGTTGTCTGACTGAGATGATGCTGAGAATGCCAGATATTTGATGCTTCCTCCTTCAGCCGAGAGTGAGGCAATGGAACCAGTGTGTCACAATGACAAATGTCATCCCCAAATGTACTTTTTCCTCAGATATTTGGAGACACAGAGGAGGTGGCAGGACACCGTCAGTTTTCCGAAGTTCCAGGGGAGGTGGGAGCAGACAGAGAAACCAGCCACCTACTCCCAATATCCAAAAAGAGCAGTGAAAAAAGGTTTTTGTTTTTTTCACTGCTGTGATATCGCTCTAAACAGTCTTGTGTCATAGCAGTTTTTTATATGGTATGATTGTTGTAACTGGCTTCTCATGACTGCACTCACAACAATGCCGTTAGGAACACTTCCAAGAGAGTAATGCCATCAGAAATACTTTCTGTAAAATATTCTCCTTCCTCCTCTCACGAATATAACGCTGGGGTAATTCGCCCCTCAGAAATAATGTGCTGCAAAGCAAATGTCTATCAGAAATACATTGCTGGGTTGAAAGGGGAACAATATCAAACACAAAATATTGCAGGATAAATATGTAATCCCATTATTAAAAATATGTTTCTCCTAAGACTCATACACCCAGAATACTATGATCTAAGACGTTTTCTAGCACGCAGTGTAAGAACAGGTTCCTTTGCCATAATATATATACTCTGAATTTGTGCAACGGATAAATAAACTTTATACATAGGTTTGTTGCACAAGATATTCAATACAAGTAAAGAGCATAATAAATTACAGAAATTAGCAAGATGCCTCAGTATTCTTAATTGATAGATAATGTGTTCTTCTTATGATATGACTTGACAGTCTTTTGAAGTGATTGAAGACATAACAGATATGTTCCATATATAGGGGGTGATTCTGAGCTTGGCGGGGCCGGCGGGAGCCGCCCGCCAAGCGGGAACCGCCAGAAGACGTACCGCGGTCAAAAGACCGCGGCGGCCATTCTGGGTTTCCCACTGGGCTGGCGGGCGACCGCCAAAAGGCCGCCCGCCAGCCCAGCGGGAAACACCCTTCCACGAGGAATCCGGCTCCAAATGGAGCCGGCGGAGTGGAAGGGGTGCGACGGGTGCAGTCGCACCCGTCGCGAATTTCAGTGTCTGCTAAGCAGACACTGAAATTCTAAGTGGGGCCCTCTTACGAGGGCCCCTGCAGTACCCATGCCATTGGCATGGGCACTGCAGGGGCCCCCAGGGGCCCCACGACACCCCATACCGCCATCCTGTTCCCAGCGGCCGAAACCACCAGGAACAGGATGGCGGTATGGGGGTCGGAATCCCCATGGCGGCGCAGCAAGCTGTGCCGCCATGGAGGATTCCCCTGGGCAGCGGAAAGCCGGCGGGAGACCGCCGACTTTCCGTTTCTGGCCGCGGCTGTACCGCCGCGGTCAGAATGCCCAAAGGAGCACCGCCAGCCTGTTGGCGGTGCTCCCGCGGTCCCTGGCCCTGGCGGTCATTCGGAATGGCCCCCATAAATCCTAACCTTATTTAAAACTGTAACAACATATTGAATGTTCTATTGGAGTACAGCTAGCACCTGTCTTATGGACTTTTTCAAGGCAAATCTGGACTTGGAACACTGTATTAAGATTATCTTGGTGGTGAATGGTAACGTAATGGACTGTCACCTTCCTGTATAGTTCCTTGAAAGATTGACGAGGAAAATTAACTGCATTCATTTGAAGAGTCCTATGTATTAAGTAAAGGCTCTTATGGATCCATGAAAACAACCGTATATGGTATAAAACTACTACAAAGCAAGGGCGTATTCCAATTGTCTGTGTGACGTGTGTGATGTGTGCTGATGTGATGACTATATGAACATATCTGTCATGTCTTCAGTCAGATCAAAAGACTGCCAGGTTTACTGTCTTGATGAGGAGCCAGGGTGACTCAGGAGCTCAGGAGCTGGAGGAGGAGCCATTGCCTTTGCTGGTGCCACATGCAGCATGCTGCACACAGGAGCCGGAGAACTGTGAGAGGCCATGGGGGCCTCCTGTACTGCAGCTGCTGTCATCTGATGCCCCACCTGCTCCCAGCAGGCCTGTCCGCAGCCACCCACAACCTGCCATCAGGCCTCACCGGATCCTACTCACCCCCGAGGAGCAGCCAGCCAGTTGAACTCTTGGCGATGCGAACCAGGAGCAACCGTGTACGACATGCACGACAAGCTCACGAGCAGCGGTGAGGCAGACAAAGTGAGGCGAGGGAAAGCAGCTGGTGAAATAGGCAGGCAGCATTCGCGCTTCTGTACCCCTTCACAGACACCGCAGACACCGAGGACTGGCAGTGACTAAATTTGACTAACCTGGGGTAAAACGTGCCCGCAAAACACCATAGGGGAGATAAACGGTCAGCAGGAATTGAGGTAAGCGCGTGGCTAAGACTCCTGGTGCGAGCCCCCCAAGTGGGAGGGGGCTCACCAGGGGTAAGAGTGTGCAGGTAGTAGAAGTGCCACATTAGGACAAGGTGCAGCATGCTATCTCACCCCCCCTTGTCCCGCTGTCACTCCTCCTCCTCTGTTTAGCAGTTTTAGGCAACGAGTCCAACACAAGACCAAGGACAGCCTCCTATATGGCATTCCTCATTATGTCAAAACCACGTGGGAGTACCTATCCATAAAGTTTGAACTTGTTTATGACTTTCTGCTCTATTTGGAATCTCATAAGGGATGGCCAAATACATTTTATATGTTATAAGAAGAGTGTCTCTAATACTGGTATTAGTGGTAGCAGTGAAGTATAACTATGATGACAACAAGGAAATTGAGATCTGGAATCCTGATCATGGGGTGGCATGTACTGAAACTAAATCAAATCCACTGTGAAATAGAGCCCCTCTAATAAACACACTAAAAGGCAAGAATCAAATCTTCTCTCTCAGGGGTAAAGAGAAGACGACCCAAGAAGAACCGAAGAATAGCATGAATCTTGCATTGGGGCAAAACGTGTCCACCCCACCTGAAAGTTCCTGTGTGTTAAGCACGGATGTGGTTGTACCATGAGTAATAACAGCGACGGACCATGAAAATCTATCTCAAAGAGAAGTACCTTGTTCATCAAGCGCAGACTTTACTCCTTCCAATAAACATTTTTCCTTATTGTGCTTAGTCTCTGATACACCAACAGTAAATCCACATGCGGAGGATAAGTCAACACCAATGGCTCATGAAGGCACATCTCAAAGAGAAGCATCTTTCATATTTAATGAGAAGTTATCCCCAAAGAAATCCTCACTGGCCGGGAAGGGGAGCACAGAGATGGGTCTGTAGTTCTGGAGGTCTGCCGGGCCTGCGGATGGTTTCTTCTGAAGGGGGTTGATCTCTGCTTGTTTCCAGTCTTCAGGGAAGGTGGCGGTCTCGATGGAGCAGTTGATGGTGCAGCAGAGCTCAGGGCAATGGTGTTGCTGGCTCGGTTGAAGATGGGGTAGGGTACGAGGGGGCTCCAGAGTGGATGGTCTTCATGATCTGTAGGGTGTTGGTGGTGAGGGTGGTCCAGTCGGTCAGTGTCTGCTGGGATCCAGAACCTTTGGGTGCGGTGGTTGTAGTTGTGGTTGGGGCTGGTGGGTCCTGTGTTGTGAAGCTGTCGTAGATGTCAGAGATCTTGTGATGGAAGAAGGTGGTGAGGTTGTCACAGAAGGCTTGGAACGAGGGGATTTCCTTGGTATTAACACTGGGTTTGGTGAATTCAACACAAGTCACTCAGGAACAACATAAATGTAGAAAAGGAATTGCAGGACAAATGTATACCCAAAAAAAACACAACAGTTTGGGTTTATGAAATGTAAAGCTTCAAGGCCATTACCCAATCCATGTGGTTCTGCACCGGATCATCACTGTGCCATCACTTTACTCCTAACTGCCAGGGAACCTCCAGAGGAAGGGGTATCAAGTAAGCAAGCAGGCACCTCAGGGATCATTTTGGGGGTGGGGGTGCGTCGGCTTCGGGATGGGTAGGTTTGGTTTTGGGTTTGGAATGGGGGGACTGCTTCTTGAGAGGGGTGGGCTTCTTCTCTGACGTGGATGGGAGGGGTTGGGAGGTGTGTCGGGGCCTCTTGGGTTTGGGATGTGGTGAATGGAACAGAGGAAAGGTCAAGGTCAAACAAAAAACTTTCTTTATGTACATGGGGATGGTCAGTCAAAGGGGTTGGGGATTGGAGGTCAAGAGAGCGGTTGTCTGGTGTGTCGATGTGGATGGCATGGGCGTGTGTGGGAGGTATGCTTGTGTTTGGGTGGTGTCCATTGCATGGGTGAGTGTGTACGTTTGTGTTTCTTGGGGGGCTGGGAGGTGGAGGTGCTGGGGATGGAGTGGTGGATGTGTGTGGGTCTGTTGGGGTAGTGCCTGTGGGTATTCTGGATGTGATGGATGTCTGTGTGTCTGTTTGGGTAGTATCTGTGGGTATGGTGGTTCTGGTGGATGTCTGTGTGACTATTGGGGTGGTGTCTGCAGGTATGCTGGGTGCAGTGGATGTGTCATTCACTGTTGTGGTAGTGACTGTGGGTATCCTTGATGTCGTGTGTGAGCTGGTGGGGGTGTCTGGGATAGTGGTCCCTGATGTGTCTTTGGGTGTCTGCTGTTTGCTTGCATGCCGGTGTGCTTTGTGGTGCTTGAGTCTGTGTGTGCTGCTCTTGAGTGTTGAGGTGGGTGCTTGCGGATCGGTCTCTATGCTTGAGGGAGGTAGGGGAAACAGGGATTTGGATTGGGAAGAGGGAGGTAAAGGGGGACAGAAAGTGGGGTGTAACTACCTGCCGTCAGTGTGTCGGTTAGAGCCTGAAAAGATCTCTATAGGCCGGACATTGCACCATGAATACCTCCCAGAAATTAATTAGTCTGCTGGAGTTGGGTTGCCAATCCCTGGATAGCCTTCACTGTGGCTGTCTGACCCACAGAGATACTTCCCAGCCGGTCAATAGCCTCCTCAATGAGGGCAGCAGGGATAACAGGGGCTTAAATGGAGGTGCCTGTAGCAAAGCAGACGCCCACCCTCTTAGGTGAGCGGGCAGGGACAATTGGTTAGGGAGCAACAGGAGGGGGGTGATAGAACAGGGGTGGCTGACAAAGATAGTATAGGGGTATGCCCAGATGGGTTCGGCACCACTAGGGAGTGTCCAGTGGACGAAGATTCGGATGATGTTCCATTCTTCCCATGGCACTCCCCTCACCCTCTGGGCCACTGGGTTCTTCTGTGTCCGTGATGTCTTGACCCGAGGTCCAATGACCAGATGCTTCTCCACATTTGGCTGTGCCCTGCCTCCTTCGCTTCCCTGGGCTGATGCTACAAATACAAAGAGAAATAGGGTCATGACCAGGATCACACTTGTACAACAGCTCTGATTATCATGATGTCAAGTAGGCCCCAGCAACAAACTCCACCTAAGTCGTCCATACATATGCCATGCCATGTTCATGCATGCCATCTGAACTGTCAACAGTTGCCCACAGGAAAATCAGGCTCTCAGACCACTATCATTGAATGGCTTAAGATGTGCAATCACAGTTACCACGGAACTAGTAGGAAACCTCATCACCCTCAAAGCTTTGACCCATGGAGCAGACTTCACTGTTGTCATACAATAGCAGGCCAATGCCAAGTCTATTCCCAGAGATCCCACACAAGGTCATGTACACATCTATCTGTCACATACATAATGACCCAACAATAAGAAATGATGGTCCAAAATCCTACCATGTTGGTGACAAAAGTACAATATCCTGGGGAGGTGATGTAGGAAAGTACCATCTTGCCTGGCATGTTACCCCCATATTTCACTGTATATATGTTGTTATAGTTGTATGTGACACTGGGACCCTGCCAGCCAGGGCCCCAGTGCTCATAAGTGTGCCCTGTATGTGTTACCTGTGTTATGACTAACTGTCTCACTGAGGCTCTGCTAATCAGAACCTCAGTGGTTATGCTCTCTCATTTCTTTCAAATTGTCACTAACAGGCTAGTGACCAATTTTACCAATTTACATTGGCATACTGGAACACCCTTATAATTCCCTAGTATATGGTACTGAGGTACCCAGGGTATTGGGGTTCCAGGAGATCCCTATGGGCTGCAGCATTTCTTTTGCCACCCATAGGGAGCTCTGACAATTCTTACACAGGCCTGCCACTGCAGCCTGAGTGAAATAACGTCCACGTTATTTCACAGCCTTTTTAAACTGCACTTAAGTAACTTATAAGTCACCTATATGTCTAACCTTTACCTGGTAAAGGTTGGGTGCTAAGTTACTTAGTGTGTGGGCACCCTGGCACTAGCCAAGGTGCCCCCACATTGTTCAGGGCCAATTCCCCGGACTTTGTGAGTGCGGGGACACCATTACATGCGTGCACTACATATTGGTCATTACCTATGTGTAGCTTCACAATGGTAACTCCGAATATGGCCATGTAACATGTCTATGATCATGGAGTTGCCCCCTCTATGCCATCCTGGCATTGTTGGCACAATCCCATGATCCTACGGGTCTGTAGCACAGACCCGGGTACTGCCAAACTGCCTTTTCAGGGGTTTCACTGCAGCTGCTGCTGCTGCCAACCCCTCAGACAGGTTTCTGCCCTCCTGGGGTCCAGCCAGGCTTGGCCCAGGAAGGCAGAACAAAGGACTTCCTCAGAGAGAGGGTGTTACACCCTCTCCCTTTGGAAAATGGTGTGAAGGCAGGGGAGGAGTAGCCTCCCCCAGCCTCTGGAAATGCTTTCATGGGCACACATGGTGCCCCTTTCTGCATAAGCCAGTCTACACCGGTTCAGGGACCCCTTAGCCCTGCTCTGGCGCGAAACTGGACAAAGGGGAGGGGAGTGACCACTCCCCTGACCTGCACCTCCCCTGGGAGGTGCCCAGAGCTCCTCCAGTGTGCTCCAGACCTCTGTCATCTTGGAAACAGAGGTGCTGCTGGCACACTGGACTGCTCTGAGTGGCCAGTGCCAGCAGGTGACGTCAGAGACTCCTTCTGATAGGCTCCTTCAGGTGTTGCTAGCCTATCCTCTCTCCTAGGTAGCCAAACCCTCTTTTCTGGCTATTTAGGGTCTCTGCTTTGGGGAATTCCTTAGATAACGAATGCAAGAGCTCATCAGAGTTCCTCTGCATCTCTCTCTTCACCTTCTGCCAAGGAATCGACTGCTGACCGCGCTGGAAGCCTGCAAAACTGCAACAAAGTAGCGAAGACGA